>NW_028186501.1:6498280-6572587 GCF_003343005.1 Rhea americana | reverse complement strand
AACATTTTTGCAAAGATTCCAAAATAGTGCAACTTACCAGCTTCTTACTTACCAACCACTTCTTCCTCTTGATCATGAAGTAGAATATAGACACCTGGAAGAAGGATACAAGTGCAGCTGGGGCCAATACTGAAGGAAAGAGTGAGAACAGAGAGACATTCATAATTTCACTGCATCATAAATCTTACAGAATATCAGGAGGGAAAAACAGTCCTGCTGAAAGGTTCCTCATTTCAGCAGAAGGGCCAAACAAAAATWGCCCTCTTCCATTTACACTAAATTCCACCTACACTATCTTCCATGTGTCCACATAAACAGTTCCTCTTTTCATCTCAGCACCCCTCATTTCTTCATTTCCTTCCACCTTTTTCTTCTTGGCACTTGATTCACGTCTGTCTAGTGCCTAACATCACATAATCCTGAGAGAGATATATGAGGCAATTCTTCTTCACATTAAATTTCCTTAATGCTGTGATTGCCCCTGAGGCTGTGACATCAATGGGATTATCTTGAAAACCATTATCTTGGGGAGGCAATGTAGTAGTGATTACTGGGTGGGGTTCACACAGCACTGCAAGGAAGGGGCAATACTCACAGCAGAAATATTTATGCTGATAATTATAAGGCATGAACTTCTTCTTCTTCTTCCCAAGC
Organism: Rhea americana; assembly: GCF_003343005.1. NCBI lineage: Eukaryota > Metazoa > Chordata > Aves > Rheiformes > Rheidae > Rhea > Rhea americana. The sequence continues at coordinate 6,571,933 of NW_028186501.1, read as the reverse complement.
TGAAAAATAGAAGGAAATTGTAATGCACCAACTGGAGAACTGAGACCCTTCATAACGTGTTTCTTACTCCTGTCCAAAGAACACACCAARACCTATCCCTCTTATATCTCTTACTCAACTTCTCTTCTTGAAAAGCAGGTGCTGGACTTCCAAAGCAAGGGAGAATTGATTTGAGCTTCCATATTTAGTTATCAACATATGCAAAGGCSAGAACAGAGTAATTCTTTTAGGAAAGTTGAAAAATTCAACTTAGGTTCACTACAAAAATGATCAAAAATAACAAAAATGCTCAGAAGGCATTTGAGCATGCAGGGGGGAGTTTCCATAAGGTAATGAAAATCTAGTCTAATTGATTCTACATACTCACCATGGAGTGCTGATACTATAGGTATTCACGGAGGAAAAGTTTATTAAGATGGAAATTAAGAGAGAGAGAGATGGRCAGGGCAGTGCCTGATAAATGCAGAATGTGGAGATATATTTGCTATGAAAACTACATCTAAATTTCTGTATCAGATGGGATATGGGCTATAGATATTTCAAGTTTCTGAATAATAGAGGAAAYAGTGATCAGAAATGATGTAAGCATTTGGAGGCTATCCTGTAAAGACTGTAAATCATTTCTGCAGGATCAAAAGAGTAAATGTTATATAAAGACATCTCCTTTTCTGTTTTGTCAAATACTTTGCTTTGAAATACCTGAAACAGCAGCAAAGAGATAGAACACTTGCAATGAGCACAAATAAGTTTCTTGCCTAACAGTTTACTTTTTCACTAATTGCACAAAAGGATTCCTAAATCTCATCTCCAAGTGCTTCTGATTCTTAAAAGGAAAAAAAATAATAAGGAGGTACAGCAGAAAATGCCAGGCTTCCCTACTACTGAAAAAAAATAAAATAAAAATTGAACACCTCAAGGATGTCCTCACTGGATCAAGATCAAAATGAAACATGTGAACTGGACTGAAATGAAACCTCTGAAATCCACTTTGACCATACACAGTACATCTGACTCCTTTCTTGTAAAACACTAAAAGAGATAAGAACTCATCTCCTACACTGTCACCTCTATCCAGCCCAGTCTAACATAGAGACAGTCACTCTACCTCAGATACTATGTGCTTATACTAATGTATAGCAGTGAGAGAGTGTTTGGAAGATCACTGATTAAAACCTTCCCAATTGCAGCTAGCAGTTCCCTGTGAATAAGCACTTTGTGTAAACTCTCTTTATAGGAATCTTTCTGAGAGAGCAGAGCTGGAAATTCCCACATGCTTTTYAGAGTTGTAATTTCTTTCCTAATTACTGGCCTAAAGGGGAGAGACGTTATTTGAAGAGCCTGCTTGCTAAATAAGAGGTCACCTAATCATTCTATGAGTAAACAGCTCAAAAAAATTGCTGTGGAAAGAGAAGGCAAAAGAAAACCTCACCTATTCTAATGGTGTCTCAAATCATAGMGATTCAGGAGTCTGTGCCCATGGTTTTTATTTTTGTGAAAGACAAAAAATAGATGCTTAAGAAACAAACTTGCTACATTTGTGTTTTGCACATAACAACTATATYGCTCCTGAAGGATTTAGCTACCAAACAACTCCCACAGCCAAAAGGACTCAGAGGAAACATCTAGTTACATCATTGTCTACCATATCACTAATGACATCTAACATTAGTGCAAGTGGGCTCATTCATTTTCTGAAGGCCTTCGAGGTGCTTATCATGCTCTTCTAGCAACACAGGGAACGTACGTGCTTATTTTAAGACTTTGCTTCTCAGGACTTGGTGCCGATGAATCATGATAATAAGGTGCTTAAGACAAATACCTTGAAATGGACCTCAGCATAATGTCTTCAACCTGAGCTCTACTTATGGGAGCATTTCAGAAAGACTCAGAACTCGCAGAGTGAACAGTTGGTCCATGASATTCTCAGATCTTAGTGCATTTTGGAAATTAGTATGAGTTTATGCAGGAAGGCRCAAACTAGATTATTACACCCATGCGACAACTTTCTGGCTGTAAAACCTTTTAGCCTACTGTCTCTCTGTTTCTCCAGATATCCTTATACTCACCTCCACAGAGAGTGTCTTCCCCAAGCTGAGCAGGAGAGGGTGCATGTTGAGATCAGGGTCTTTGCGGAAGCAGTTGGGTTTGGCATGGTGCTGGTTGTGAAGGTGATTCCACCAACTCACAGGTAACCCCTGCAGAACAAACCAAAGACCAAGGATTGAAATTAGAACAATGTCAAGAACTACATCACTATTTATCCACTTACTAACAACAGATCTCCCCACAGATGATGATGACTGAATCTACCAACACTCTCATGCATTGCTCTGGTCAGAATATCCCCAGAGTGTGCCAACTACCTTCAGAACATTCATCACAATGATATGCAGCAATCGATTCCATCTGGGCTTCCTGAAGACAGAGCAGTGTCCTAAATCATGTTGGAACCAGCTCATCTGCATCTGGAAAACAAAAGGATCATTGAGAAAACAGAATCACAGCCGTTACATTTATTTTCCCCGGGAACCTCTGAGCCTTCATAGTGTGAGTGCATTTCCCTTCTGTTTCAAAGGAAACATCCCCTGCTCTACTCTAGGCTCAATGCTGACAGCTYCCCCTCTGGCTACTGTCCAGTAAAGCTGCTCAATGCCAGATATTGTTTTTATTGTAGCAGTAATAGAGTAAGCAACACATCATTACATGTAATTTCACTGTTACAGCACAGAATTCTATTGCTCTCACTTGCAAATATATAATTTCAAAGTTATCAGCTARGAAGTGCAAAAATTTCCAAATCCAGAGTTTAATTGTGTTTCCTATTCCTACAGGAATACCAAAAAAGCTCCTTTTGGAATATCTGCCTTAGACAAAGGGAACTGATGATAGCAAAAATAAGTTATTCTGCACTGGTTTACTAGATGACTGAGCAAACCTGGGGTTTCAACACCACAAAGAAAGTCCTGCTTTCTTTCTCCCCTCACTCTCCAACCCCTCTTTCCTCCTTTCCTGCAGTGACCTTGACATTTATCATGCCCTTCTATGAACTGATTTGGTTTACTAATCCAAAAGAAAACTATTTAGGATTAGTGAGAAGAATTGGCTTATAAAGGACTCAACAAGCAACAGAGCCATCAGGAAGTAAACAGAAAGAACTTGGAGCCAAAAGTGGAGTTCAGAATGAGATATTCCCACTTTTGACTGGGGTAAGTGATTAGATCAACACTTCCCATATTATGAAACTGCCGCCTCTAATTCCCAGCACTCCTCCAACCATAGCAAGCAGGTTGTCAGCAAAACTAGACTTCCTAGAGGCAATGGAAATTGTGATGGAGAACACGCTTGTTGTCTTCAACCAGGTTACAAGGATCTGAGAGAAGGCAGTAAAGCAATGATAAGGAACATTTCATTAATACTTTCCACGTGGGAGCACCAAACATGTCTGTGTTGTTGAATGRGTGTCAGCAGTTTACCTGAGCCATGGTGAAGACTGCAATGCCAACAGAGAAAGGCACTAAGGATATCCCAAAGTACCAGACTATGAGCCAGGATGCAGCATCAAATATCAGGAGGTGAAGAAAAACCAGGAAGAAAAAGATGTAATTTGGCTTCAGAAGTCCCATCTTCTCAATATTGCAGCGCAGCTCACGAAAATCCTCTAAAAGTGATTTCTGTGAGTAAAGTGAGTATTAATACACTGTCTACTTTGAGAATGTAACAGAGCAGATCCAGGAATCCCAGAGAAGCCATGGACATTGATGGAGATACTCTGTAAACCTTCCATCAGAAGGGTCTCTGTGCAAAAAGAGCGCAACATCAACAGATCTTGTTTAGCTCTGAAACTGGAAAACAAGGTGCTAGCATCCTTTGCACTGAGACATCACACTGAGAAAACCTGAATAGACTTTGAGGTTTATTCCTCAACCCAGGTAGTTTTAGCTGTTCTGTGACAACACATATTTTTATGCATGACTACTGCCAGTAGCCTCCCCATCACTTAGCCTATGGCACAGTGTCAGACATGCTGTTTCAGAAATTAGATCTGTGAGCCCTTCTACTTTGCTCTCCTCCCACACTGAACCCCACTCCATTCCCACAGCTGGATTCTAGGATACTCACTTTTTTATTAGACTCAGAGCTGGGTTGGTCTGGTGCCAACTCCCCAATTAGCAGAGATTTCAAGTATTTTTTCACCAGAGTCTTATCATTGTGAAATGCTACAAAGGCATCCTGAGAAATACACAAAGGAATGGTGTAAGAAAGGGGCTGTGTCCAAACGCCAGATGCCCAGCCCCTACATTTTCCAGGTCATTGATACAATACGTGATCCCAATTCCTTTGGTCCAGAAATTTTTAAAGTTTTGTTTCTTCTAATTGCTCATGTAGTTCTTTGCCATCAGCTGGAGGTAGCTCAGTGAAGCTGGAGACGTTTCAAGAAACCAGATGTCATAAAAGCACCTGGGCGAGGCTGGTAATAAACTTGAAAGTATTTGATGAAAAGCTCTTTGCAGAGGGAAACAGGTCTTTGCATCTGTTTGATTCAGCACAGTCCTTCCTTAGAAGGCTCCAGCCAACAGTCCTGCCCTATGGATAGGACCCAGGAGTAGGAAAACAGGTCTGTGAATGAGGTGTCTCTTTGACATGCTTAGGAGAAAACAGTGATGAACTTTTATTACCTTAGGGCCAAAGGAAATGTGGGCTGAAGCTCCAGGTACAGCATGACTAACATAGCAGGGTATCTCTTACAGTTCCCTCAAAGTTTTAGGATTGATTGATATTCTGGGGATCTACGTAACGCTAGTGACACAAACAGATCTKTCTACTCATCTGTCATTTAAAGTACCAGTTTTGAAAGGAGAGTTGAACTGTGGAAGAGAGGAGACAGAAAAACCAAAGCTCTTGCTTAGCCCATCTGCTCAGTGAATTTTCCAGAAGGAAGGTGAAGAGGCTAACTATATTCCCTGCACAGTCTGGCACTCCAGTTCAGGGAAGACCCATCTCTGAGTACCTGAGTACTCTGACTCTAGAAGAAGTCAGAGAAGAGTGACTTTTTGGGCAGATGGGCTTTCGACAGATATCAACTAAGGCAGCTTGTCACAATGAAAAATTAGAAACTCTGTCCCGAGCTGGAAGACTATGAGTACCTTTCCGTTATGATTCTGTTCCCCTCATTGTATAGATTTTTATAGATTTTTAGGACTCTCCCTCTTCCCAGGAATTTTAAGATTGAATCAAGCTACAGTTATCTATACTGCAGCATAAAGGCAAGAGCCAGAATCCTTTTACCCAGAATTTCCTATCTACCGTCTCAGCATCAGAGACCTTTGTCAGAGAAAAGCAAGCTTTTCAGTCCTGCAACCTGCTCTTTTTTCTCTCCTCTCTTATACCCTGATTATCACCATCTGAGGGATTAACTTTAAAGACTGTCATCTGCAAAGCATCAAACCTCTCATATCAGTGTAATGTTCTGCAATGCATATTGTCTATATTTGCAAATTAATGCACATAAAGGAAGCCAAGAATATTCAGAAAAAAAGTCTTGGATCATGGCTTTATGCAAAGGCGCGCAGAGATGATCTTTTGAGACACCTTCCAGTCCTGCTTTTCTATGAAGTGTATACATCTCAGAATACAGAGCAGGATGAGAGAAATGAAATGTGAAAATAACCTATCTGATCCATTGTGGTCCATTAGTTAAAAAGTGCTATTCCATTTTACATAATGAAAACTGAGGATTAGAACCAGATAAGCAGCTTTCTTAAAGTCAAAAATTTAATCAAGACAAGAATTAAACCAGGATCTCCCATGTTACATGTTTATGCCCTCATCATGCAGGTTTCAAATGCACATATTTCTGACTGAAAATTCAATAACAACTTTCAGTGAATAGTCTGTGAGATCTGCTTAAAATGTATTATTTCTATCAACAAACAACAAATTATTTTAAAGAAACTTTCTACATCAAAAAATGTTGCTTTTGAATAATGACTATTTGCAGATTTTTTCCTCATCTCCTGTAGCCAAATGTCATCCCTGCTATCTCTGTTACTTCTCCAGTAATTTTCTACTTCTCCCTCTGTTGAAATAACCTCTTTGCTTGACTGTCTTCTCCTTCACTCATCTGTACAAAACAGTGTTCTTCTCTTGATAAACTCCTCCTCTTGCTCCACTGCCCCAAAAATTACTTTCGCTTTATGTTTGGCTATTACCTTCTCCTTACCCACCCCCTYGCTCTATTTTTGGTTACCTTTTCCTTGTCACTGACAGCACTGACGTCACTCTGAAAGAGCAGCCTTACAGTGGCAGTTCACATGAAGTGTACCACTTTTTACCTCTTCCCTTTCTCCCATCTGCAATGCACACACTTTTCAGGCATCTGGAAGACTGCAGGCCTGATCATGCCTGGTGGCAAGACAACCTGCATGGATACGGTCTGCTTATATCAGGGTGTAATGAACCTAAACAGAGCTTTACGGTTTGCATAGCAGGTAAGTCTGACCTCAGGGGTATCCCAAAGGGCATTATTAGAGACAGCACAGACCCATTCATTACSTTATCTGGCTAACTAGAGTGCCAGACACCACAAGTTCTCTCTGCTGGAGTCCCACCATATAGTTCTACCCTGATACACCTCCCTCAACTGACTTTCCAGATCTTACCGTTGCATCTTGCCCAGCATAGTGGCTAATAACTCGGCTTCCTCCAGGGTGCCGTTTGGAAAACTCGCTGACATTGTAAACCTTCCTGTCAATCACCAGCCATTGTTCCTGACCTTGGCCATTGTGGATTCTGATCTCTTCCCAAGTGAAAAGCTGTAGAAAGGCTGGAAAAGGTTGTGTCTCCTTTTTGATGGAGCCAGTCTGTGGAGCCATCAGCACTGCTAGATGCACGTTCAGCACTGAGATTCACTAGTCCAAGCTTTGCAGCACTCTGTCTAGGCAGAGGGTGAACCATGTCAGCCTGTCTGTTGTACAGCCCCACTCYCAGCCACTCCCCATGCTCCCAGGGCTGGTTGGCTCCCCTCATCCAAACACACCCTTCCAAAGCTCCCTCCGCTTCCATGTTCACACCAGGCACTTCAACACACCCTTGAATAAAAGTCCTGTTCTCTCTTGCCCCTTTGAGTTCCCTTTGGAAGGCCTGATTGCACATGGGAACTGTAGGCTACTTCACCAAATGCAAATGTGCATACAGACAAAGACTTAYGAATATTTAGGAGAGTGTTATTTAGGTAGACGAGATAGTAAAATGACAAAGAGAGCTAGCTATTCAGTGAGCACCCTCACAGAACATTAGGAACTGGATAACTGTTAGGAACTGTYAACTTGTTTCCATTTTGCTGAATGAACATGGGTGTTAGCCAGAAGAGAAATCTGAGCAAGGCTCTGAGTGCCTCTAATACAACAAATACACAGTGACTTTGTYAGAAACCTGAAGGACTGTCAGCATCCTGTAATCCTGTAAACAGTCATTAATGTTAGGGAAGCCTGTATTTACCATACAGTGGAACGCCATAAAGTCACACAGAGCCAAAATGGGATGGCTGAGCCTGTGCAGAAAGCCAGAAGCTGCTATTAAATGTTTGCTAAAGTCTCACATTTAACTGTAATGCCTGACTTCAACATCTGCAGCCAACTTCTGTGCTAGGATACTGGAAAGAGCAGACTGCTCCAAGGCCTCTAAAGGTCTTGTCACAACCCAATCTTCAAGTCATCCTTGGTCTTTGAGATTTGCCATGTTCTAAAATGACCCTGCCAAGCTAAATTCACGTGTCTGTCTTAACTAAAAGCATTGTCAATCAAAATACTACCAGATCATAGTGAAATTAAGGAAGACATTATTTTTTTCCAGTTAATTTAGCTTGCATATTGGCAATACTTTGCATACAACTGTTTTCAGAGTTTCTTGTGTGTAGGACAGGCATTTAGTCATCTCATTGTTCAAGTAATTCATTCATAAGGCAACAGACATTGAAAGATTGTGGGGTTGAGAATAAATAACTGAAAACACGAAGTTTGCATGTAGATTAGGAGTTTCTAAAACTATTTTTAATTGAATTGCTTACATGATTAGCCTTACTTAAATATCAGTCTTGTTGAGCCAAAAACCTAAGTACCTCTAACATTCAGAGAGTATCTGGAATGCAGTAAAGTAAGAATTCTAAGCTCTAAAGCAAAGAGAAATCAATGATGACATGCTTTTGTATGGAGTCCCATACAACTTTAATTATCCCTGGGAACAAGAAGCAATTTTGCAGGTCAATCAGAAGAATTAAGCTCATATATACAAAAATATTGTCCTACATCTTCAGATTCAGGATCCCTTAATCTAGTGTTCTTTTTCTTTGAAATTACCAGCCTTGGGTGCTTTTGAGGAAGGTACAAGTGAATGGCAAATGTGGTATATTCTACCCTCATTACATTTTCATCCTATTCCTTTACTTGGCAATACTGATTTAAGACCTGAAATCACAAGTTTACTACCTTTTCCCCAACTTTTTTAATGTACCAGTGTTTATAACCGTAAGTGTTGTCTGCTACAGTGCCCAGTTCCCGTCTAAATCCTAACAAGTTACAGGTCTCAACTAAGGCTTCTCCACAAAATAATTCCTCCCAGTTTTTCCCTCTCATCTTACTCACGGTTTGGTCTTGACAGGAAGAAATAGCTACAGTCTACAAAGTCAAAGTTAGAAAAGCATGAATTGTTTATTCACATTTCCCCTCAGTGTTCCCACTACCATGCAAGATAAAGACATGGGTCTAGATTCTGGTCAACAAATACGGGATGTCCATTCCTATACGTGCAGTCAGTGATCATGTTCTGCTGCCAAAACATACGGTGGGTGCCTGTATGCACCAAACCAGTGTTGTTAGCTAGGGAAATTAAGCTTAGAAACTTTAAGATAGCTGTCCTCCACACCAGCTAATTTCATAACATCTTAATTTCAGGTCTGAATTTATTTAGTATCAAATCCGATCCAGAGGGCCCTGTAATAACGCATCTCTATAGTGCATTGCACCCAAAGTTGAAAGCAGAAGCCGTCTCTGTCTAGATTATYCAGGTCACCAGGCAAACTCCAGAGTTGCTTGGAAAAGCCCAGACAGATGGTGAAAGCCACCATAGGCTTCTTCACCCCRAGGAACTACGGAGAAACCGTTCAGAGTGAATTTATTCCATACTCAGTTTTCTGCAACAACTGCCCACATGCTGGCCAATACCTGGGGAGCTAGTATGCATATGTAGATCTACTCTATATTGTTGCATTTGTGACAAAGAGTCTTCCTGCAATAGCCACTTGACATAGGTGTCAGGATTTCCAGAAAGCCAGTGACTGCCAAATTGGTAGATCTATTATTGCATCAACATTTTTATCCAGCTTCATAGAGATGGTTGCAGTTTTCACTCAACCAGTGGAGGTAAACCGACATAGCACAGAGTGGTCCTTGCTCCAGAAAAAGATCGAGTACTAGGCTATATATCAATGAAGTATTTTACTTCCAGGAAAATCTCATCCCTAGCATGTCTGAGATGCTGTCAGGACCCTGCAGCAACACGCCTTGCAACCTTTCTCTTCTCCAGGGTTTTGGCTGCTTGTGTTCAAGGCCATCTCTGAAGGGACACAGCCACATAACCTTGGATCAAAGTGCTGTGAAAAGAGCTGCACAGAAAGGAACTGTGAGAAGTCTTGCTGGGTGCCCCCCCCCCCCCCCCCCCCCCGCTTCTTTTGGAAGCTGCATCTGTGCTTGAGGCCCTCATCCACACATACACTGAGCTCTGCCATGTACCCTTCTGATCCTGACTTGCTGATTTGATATCCTGGCTTACTGGCCTCGTTGCTGCAGACTTATCTGACAATCAATGCACTGCTGGCTGACCATGGTTACCACCATCAAGCCTGCTCTGCCCTTCTTATGGAGGGACTGTGACACTTGCCAGTGAGGACACTGCCCTGCCTTGCCATCAATCTCGACTCCTGACTCCTTTCCCTTGCAGAACGGTCTACCCCTGCTGCCTCCTGGTAGTTTGAAGCTGTGACTCCAATTCTGTCCAGGTAAACAATACCATCAAGTTCTCGTGTCTCAGATAAGCACTCTGAGTTTTGACTCTGCAATACAAGGTGCCACCTATTAATCTTTTGATCAGTTTTTCTAAGAAAACGGTTGCTAAATTTTCATGGAGCATGTCACACAGGCTGTGAGAAAGCTTATCAAGTGAAGCCCTGGCCAAGCCTGGATGAAGGATATCTTCTTTATGAGCTTCAGAGTCCCACTCAGAAGGAGAACTTAGATATAAGAAAAATGAACAAGCATGGGCTGTGCATGTGTCCGGGGTTAGAAGTCAACAGCACAGGGAAGTGTGATTTTGGACYTGGGCATCTACAGTTACTGCTGCATTTATCTATGTAAACAGAGCTGAGTTTCTCTGCCTTACTCTGGCTAGACCGAAGCCTTGTTGGAACAGTACTGTGCCTTTATTAATATAAAATTGTGATCCTTCGTGGACTGCAGACCATTCTCATTCAAGACTCTCCCATTTGACTCTTACATGTCACACTTCAAAAACAACAAGAAAACTGAAATCATTAAAAGTCTTTCCAGCATGAAAGTTCAGTGAGAATCCATCATTTATGACAAGACTACCTCCTGGAACATCTCCTGAATCTTTTAAAGAGACAGTTTTATTCTTCAGAAATGCTTGGGGCAAAAATCCAGTAGCTATTTGCTTGATGTGTATACTAAAGATCTAATAGCAGTCAGAAAGAGAAAAAGGTAGAGCTTTCTCTTTTTTTAGTATATTCTAAATTAATGAGACACCACCTTTTATCTCAGATGTGGCTACATTTTAAGGAAGTCCAGCACTTTTGTAAATGTCAAGAAAAACTAAAAGCAAAACCAAGCTCTTTTACACATGGCACCGAGTTAAGTTTGCAGGTGGAGGCCCCCTTCTCTTTACTGCCTTGAGGGGTCTATATTGCCCAGATATTCAAAGTCTTTATTAGCTTTATTTCATTCCTTACTTCAGATAGTAGTAATAAGTCAACATATTCTTTTTTTGATCCATAAGAGAACAATCGCCACACTGTCAGCAGAAGAAAAAAAGAAAAAAGAAACTGTACCATTTGGATGGTAGCAAACCTGGCTTTCACTCTTAGCTTTGGATTGCATCTTGTGGGTAAACTGTAAAAAATCAGGGTGGATACTGAGAACTCTGCCGCATTAACTATAAGGAGACATAAAATTAAGTCCTGTCACCAGCACCAAAAGTCTTCTCATATAAACCTTTACACAGAACAATAACTTGCGTATCTTTTTTGTTGCATTTCTGAATAACCTATTAAAATCCTTCTCACATTGTGCTGCAATGCTTCACAGCAAAACCATAAAACTTAAAACGGTTTGCTATTGCAGTGCTGCTGTGGCCTTCACATACACATCATTTGTAATTACACACCCAGCTTCTTTATAAAAAGTGGAAAATACTAATCGCTTCAGCAAGCACCATCTAGTTAATATTTCTACTTTGTGTTGCTCATCCAACCTGCAGTTTCTAAGCTATGCCCTCTTCACATCCTCTAACTTCACAGAAGTCATATCCTCAGGGGCTTTTCTGTAGTTTTAAGATTTGAATACAACTGGTAAAAATCCCTTCCCCACCCCTCCTTCCAGAAGCACACAGGTAACATTACATATATCCTTTCAGAGAGGAACTAAAACAAAATGGTTTCAAGCTGAAAGTGCCCATGACAAAACCATTTTGTTTTCACACTGTCATATATTTGGGACTGATTTTTTTTCAGACTACTCAGCATTTTTATAGCATTTTCTGTGTTCAGTGGAGACAGTCCACTGATTACAGAGATACTTCTCAATGCTCTGGATGTCTGAAATCATCCATCCACAAAATAAAGACCCTGCAATAGGTGACAGGGCTTGAAAGTTTTTTAATACATGCCTTGAGCAACACCAATTAGGAATAACGTAGCATAAGCAATGATTAAAACACTCATCATGATTCCACTGCCTACACACAAAACATCTTCTTCTTTCTGTCTTTCCCTTGGATCTTTGGCTACCTTCCAACTTCTGCAACATGTGAGGCAGAGATCCTGCAACAACTTGCCTCCTTCGCTACGCAACCATAATTCAATTTTAAAGCACTAGGCAGCTTTTGCAGTGGATGAGTAAAGAGACAAAAGCAAATGCAATCTAGGCTCATATAGCTAAGAAATCTCTGAGTATTGACTGCTCCACCCAGTCTGGTGTAATCAGCAGAGCTGATGAAGGTGCATCCATGCCATCACCTGCATCATTGATGACATTAAACTCTACTGGCCCCAGCACTGATCTCTGGAGAATGACACTTCAAATTGCTGACTTGTTTACATTAAAATTAACTGTGAGCCTGCTAAAAAAGGTTTCTCATTTGCTAAGTTTTAAATGCACTGCATCCACCTGCTGTCATAGATCAGATTTGGAATAACCCACAGGGTAGCTCAGAGCGTCATGTCATTCCACATTAATACCTTACTTCCAGAAGAGAGCAAAGAATGAAGTGATTCAGATACCTTGGAAACCTTAGGTCGCTTGCATATGAATTTGCTGTTTCTAACATGGTAAGCAGTTTATCCTTCAATGAGGGCAGCAAAAGAGGGTATTTTCCTTTATCTAGCCACCTATTTTCTGAAAACCTGTGGGAATCAAGTGTCTGTGAGACATTAACCTCTCTGTCAAATTTGACTGAAATTGGCCAACCATTATTAGGGAAGATGGGTAGTTAGACATAAACATGCCTAAAATTCCTCCCAACTGACACTGGAAGAATTTAAGTAGTTTAAAGGTATGATTCTGCTTCCTCCCTCCCATTGCCATGATGCAGATGGAGAATAACTCATTTGCTGTCAGAAGAATTAAATCAGGATAAAACTACTATGAGTGACAGCACAAGAAAACTTGTAAATGAAGAATAACCTACTTTACATAGCTGACCGATGCACCAAAAGTGAATGTAGCCTGTCATAAATTAACAGCTCTCTACAGGAGCAGGTTTAAACACTACATGTATGCAGGCAACTCGAATTCATTTTGTGAGATTACTCTGAAAAGCTGAATGCTGCCCATCAACAAGCCTTAAGTGTAACCCTAAATATGCACTTTATTCTTTAAATAAAAAATAATACTGAGATGTGACAGAAGCAGCTTGTTATTCTTGCTAAATTAGTTTTTCCTAAGCAAAACTCAGTTTCTGCTTTCAATTTGAACAGTCAAATCTAGAGTTGTCAGGCCTGTAGCATCAACACATGCTCACACTGCCCTTCATGATCTCCCTTCTGCTCAACCCCTTYGTCCAACACATACTGCTGTGCATGTGCTTAGCAGGACAACATATGCATTTTGACTCAAAGATGTGTATCAACTTTAAACTTTTATGTCCTACCCTCTCCATAAGGAGCCCCCACTTCTTGTAGTTCATATTTTTGGTTTTAGGGCTGAAGAAACTTTTGCTACTTGCTTTATTTTCTTTTGGAAGTTTTAACATTCTTTGACATTTAGCAATTTCTACTTGCCCTTCCATGACCCAGCTTAGTCTTTTCCCTATTCTTTGCAGGCTCCTTATTCCCACTCCTACTCTGCCGCAGAGATGGTTCCTTATCAATTTAGAATGCCTTTGTGAGCTTATTTCTCCTCTTCTTGCTAGAACATGGGTACTATAAAGTTTTAACTTGGGGCTGGAGCATCCATCTGTCAGGTGTTCAGCTTCCTAAGTACAGTTAATTCTACTGCAAACAGTCTCAGCTAGTTTATGCTCCAAAAGCACAAATAAGAAATTTAGCCCAATGTCCCTGAGATGGCCTTTGAGGACTGGACCACTGCCAAGGCAATTCTGCTCACCTCCCTTGTTATGGAAGCCCCGGCTCCTTTTTCTCCTCAACCTCTCTCTGACAAGTTCTTCATTGAGATATACGGCAGGTGGGAGCACGTCATACCTCCAGCTCCTCCAGTACAAAAAGTTCGATCAATGTAAGAGAGAAGAGGATCCTACTGAGTCCTAGTGCCCTGATACGACTTAGGTAGCTTTGCAAACTCTCTCTTTTAACTTTCAGAAAAATCCCCAAGTATTCTGCCTCTAGTCTTGCATCAGATGATGCACCATTTAGGAATCTGTTCTAGTCTGTCCTTGCCTTAACATGTTCTGCCTCACAGCAGTTACATGTGGTGGCTGTCTTTTTGTTAAAGCAATGTTGCTCACTCAAAGCAGAGTATTGTTCAAGAAAAGGAGGTGTCTGTAAAACACAGACTGATGTCTGTAAGACACATGAACTGGCTACTCAGCATGTCTGTTCTGTAATCTGAACTAGACTCCAACAGGCCTTCCCTTATTTACTCTTGTTTTCCAGTAATTTGGGAATATTTTCTCAGGACAGAAATACTTGCAGCTTTCTAATTTCAAATAAAGTCACACATTTCTGATCTGCCTTATGAGTGGGGGAGGAAAATGGAATAAGACAAAGAAAACCTCAAAATCACCAAAACATAATCTGAGATTGCTGGTAGCACCTTCATTCACCTTTTATTTCACTAGGGCAACATCAAGCACTTATTACTCCATCTTGTTTCTTTTTTCATAAATGAGACTGTGAGATAATCTTGGAATGTACTCACGTGTAGGACATTTTCATCTTTTCCTGTCAGTAGTTGTTATGATTCTATCTGGCTATGTACCTAAATGATTGTTTTAGAAGCCCCCATGTTCATCCCAAAGGATCTGTTGGGCAGAAGGCGACCTAATGGTGGCCTAGTACTGCCACAGGACTGCCCTGAACKCTGAGTCAAAACAAACAACAGCTACACCTTATAAGGAATCATTTTTTAGAAAGTGAAGTCACTCTTGAATTTTCGGATTTGCCCGAATGGAGAATCTATTACTGCTCTTGCTATGTTGGATAGAGGGTTAATTAGCCTTGGCAGTATAATTTTGCACTTTCTCTATAGCTTGATTTGGTCTTGGTTCACCTTTCCGCTACTGTGTATTTCTATGCCACTGCCAAATTGAAGAACTGTATCCTATAACATTTCACTTTTTTTTTTTTTTTTTTTTTTTTTTTTTGGTCAGGCTCTAGAAGCTCAGTCAATTATGTTCTTCTCCAGTAAAGCACTTTCCTACAGCTTTAGTCTTTCCTGCAGCTCTCCTCCTCTCCAGCTTTTTAACAACACTCTTGTGTTGCAGACAATACATCTGAATAAAATATCTTGATGGCAGTTATACTCACATAGAAGGCAGAATCTCTTCTCTGTCCCTCATCCTATTTATTCTCTGTACACAGAGATCTTGTTTTAGGTCTTTGGAAAAAAAATCATTCAGTTGGGAACTCATATGCAGCAGATATTACCTATAATGACTTCCACATCTTTTTCTTTAAAGGCACGAAGTCACCAATCCTTAGTAGGTGACATCAATCTCTCACTCTCAGACATAAATTTTTTTTTTTTTTGGTTGTGTTAAAACACTCCCTTTGCTTCCAGGAAGTTTCTCAAGTAATCCAGACTGTTCTGTGTCAGTGACTTACCCTTCTCATCACTTATACTCTCCAGATTTTGTCACCAGAAGTAACTAACTGTGCAGCCATGATGAAGCTGGTTATAACTATATCAATGGAAGGACACATCACARTCTTCCAAAAAGTGCATATCTCAGCTCTCTCTAAGCTGAAAAGCATTCCACAGATGAGCTTAAAATAGAAATGAATTACTGTTTATGCAATCAATATACATAACACCACAGAACTCGCTAACTCTGATTCATAGGTAAACTTACATACACAGTTCTGGCATATTTGCATTGTGCAACACAGTGATGTGGAGCTGTTGGGTGGGATGAGGGCAAGACTCTGCAAATTTTGTGTATGTGGGAAGAGTGACAGCAGCAGTTTTAAGAACTATCTGTGAATGCATGTAATAATCACATAGGCTTTACAAGGTTCCTTGACAAAGTGCCCCTGTGGAGTTAGTATGTTTCACAAACTCCTGTTCTCAGTGGCTTCACCTGATTCTTTGAATTTTTTTTCTAAACTATCTGAAATTTAGACAAGGAAACAGTATTGGACTAACAGGAAACTAGTTTTCACAGAAGTAGGTACATGATAAATTTGACAAAGACAGGTATTGAATGTAGATAAAAAAAGTAATGGCTGGCGACTTACTAATAGCTGAATTTGGACTGCTATAGAGTTAAATATTTGATAGAAAGCAAAACAATTTATTCCATTTCTGGCTTAATAAGAGAAGTCAATTAGATTAGAATATCCAAATTGTTTCATGGCTCACGCTTTTTCTTTCTTTCTTTCTTTCTTTTTTTTKGGGGGGGCAGGAAAGTAAACATAGCTCACACTCTGTCAGACAGCAAATACCTTAAGTAAAAAGAGCCCATATTACCTAAACCTTCTCCTGTTTCACTTAAAGCTTCTGCTGATGTGTTTGCAGAGTTGTTGATGATCAAGGAAGAACACCATCCCCCAGAGTGGTACCTGGAATAAGGACAGAAGGTCTTCAGAAAAAAGAATTGTGCTGAGAGAGCTGTGTTTTCTCTCTTCACTAGGCCTATCCCGATCTTCCCTTTACACCTTCCAGGACTSTCATTCTCTGCTACTTGTCAGACATACATCAGTGTTGCACAATATTAAAAATAGTCTTGTTTTTTGACTGCCTCTTCACTAGATGGGCAGTGTTCTTGCTTGATGTTGATACTTCTATTCTCAGTGCAGAAGTAAACTGAAACAACAGAGATAATTAAGAAGGACTAGAGAAGCAAAATGGATTAGATTACTCAGCAGTGGCTGGTTATCCTGGAATTCTTTGAGTTTAAGATGCCCAGTAGAAGGAATTTATTCTTACTGTTCTACTAGGAGAAACATGGTTTTGTATTTCAGTAAGGAGACATGCTGACAAGGTGCTGCATAGGGAAGCTCCAAGGAAGTAGCCAGGGTCACTCCATTTACCTCCATGTACTTTCACTAGGGCCTGTGTTACTCACTGAGGGCAAATTCTTACTGCCTCTTTTGTAGTTGCAGTGGGTTTTGAACTAGTGTGAAGAAAGGGTCAGGTAGCAAATTGAAACAGGGGAAGTATGGGCTGAGCAAAGGAAAAAGTTTTCACTATGAGGACAATTAAGCATTAAAAGAAGATGCCCAGAGAGCCTGCAGAATCCCTGCCGCTGCAAATTTTCAAGACCTGACTGCACAAAGCCCTAAGCAACCTTGCCTGAATTCAGTGTTTACACTGTTCTGAGCAGGAGGACAGACTAGATGACTTCCTAATGTCCCTTCTAACCCAAATGATTCTATGATTCAGAGGTCCTGAGGCCCTGTTGTCTACTTGGAATAGGACAAAAAGGCTTTGGCATCTATACTGGACACACTTTCGTAGTCCAGAGCTCACATTCAGTAGCTATAGCAGTTCGCAACACCTCTTATACACCAAGAAACACAGGTCAGTGAAAATAATCTGCCTCCCACAGAACTGAGTTCTGACAGCAATGGTGGGATTCACCTTAGCAGTTGTATATATTCCTCTAATAGACCCTGAAGAACAGCTAGCATCTCCTGAGGCAATTCATTGCATTTCTCTTAGATTTCTAAGAGAGCGTCTTAAAGGGATGCTTTACCTCYAATGGCCATAGAGGGAGCCTAAACACCTCGGCCAAGAGCCTCCTGTTTTTATAGGAGAAGCATCAGGCCACGTGCTTCTGCTCACACCACGAGTCAGAGAATTGCAATGGGATGAAGAGGCCTTGCTCCGCAGCAGAAACAGCAGAAGCACTCGGTAAAGRAAGGAAGGCATGACCACACTGGAAGATCTTGGACTCTACTATCAAATAGGTTTTTGAGCACTGAGCAAGTTACAAATCTACTTGAAACCAACTAGATCTGTGCTAAGCACTTTTCTTTGTATATTAATAGTAGGAGCAATCAACCTCCTTTTTATGCATTAGCGACAATAAGCCATCATTCAAGACATCTGAGCACCATGGCTCGGGGGATGCAGGGAGACCCAGTTTCTTGGGGTAGATGACTTAGTGAAGACATCTGCTTGCAAACAAGCAATAAAACTAATTTGTTGGGGAAAACTGAATTTCCTGAGCACTCTTTGTAAGCACGTAGGAGTGCACCCCAAACAAATAAATAACAGACATATATATATTGACACATACATAAAAACACTAACTTGGCAAAAGCCCAAATAATAATTAGCTGCAAAAATCAAAAAGCCAAGCTMGCACTTGTGACCAAAGATGAGGTGTCTATGTAGTCCTACTATGGATCAGTCAGCTGGAGGGAGCGAGAACAAACACTTTTAACTTAATGCTGTCTAGAGATCCAGACCAAAGGCCTGGAAAGAACCATTCACATAAGCACTCCTTAGTGCGTTATTTTTTGCTGCTGTTACAAAACATTCTGTGTAGAAATTCCTCACAATTTTTCTGAACACTAAATATTAGTCTCTTCAGCTGATGTAAATCTCACAGGGACCAAATTCAATGTATTAATGTCAACGAACTCTTCCAGTGCAATGTCATCCTCTTTTTCCCACCATCCATAATTAGTGTTGCTACTRCACTTGATCTTCTAAGAAATCTCTTTATATTCCTTATAAAGGAACTCATCTTGGGAAGCAACAAATCATCCATCCCAACAGACCTACATTCTTCATTTCTTCTTTTATTCCAACGATAAAGGAGAAATTCTATAAACAACACAGTTCACCTCCTCAGGAATGCAGAGTAAAGGAAGTAAACACACAATGTGGGTTTGGTGAGGATTGTAAATCCAGATTATTGTTAAACTCAGATTATTGTGAACAAGTCAAAATGGTGGGTGTGGAGAAGAGGAAAACCACAACGTTTTGCTGTTCCAGTTGCCCCATCACTCTTAACTGTTCTCTGGGCTAGAATCGACGTTCTCTGAGAAGACTGATTTCCACTGCTACATTCTCCTCTCTAGTCAATAGCTTATCTAGTCAGATAAGTTTTATCCTGGGAGTGGATTCCAACAAAATAGCTCTTCCATCATTGAAAACATTCCTCCTTGAGGTCAGATTTGAAAGAAGTGATTTGTTGGAGCCAGTTCTTTTCCCAGTGATATTCCACTTAACTGGATAATCTTCAAAGCCTGCTGACCCACAGACTGCAGTTAAGACCTTACCCAAATACCCCATGAATTTGTTCTCCTTTGAATACCTTTGGGGATTATATCCTTTCCCAACAACMATGTCTCATGGAGGGACTGAAGAGAATTGGCTTCACCTAGAATGCAAATGCATTTTCCTCATCCCTAAATAAGCTCTGCTACAGCACTGGTTATCTTTAACAGTTAGCCTAGTCATTAAATTTCTCCTTACACCATGCAAATTTAAAATACTGCACTGGCCAGGCTGTACCACTGCCACTACTGTGGCACAAAAAGGACATGGAAGTACAGGATACATGAGTGCAAAAAATTACAGCACTTCAGAAATACCGTCGTAGTGGCCACTTGACTGGTGGTCTTTGAACAACGAATGGCAGCAGATTATTTAGTCTCCCTACACTATCTGATTCACTGAAGAGACCTTCAAAGAGAATGAATTTGTGTGTTTGTTAAGTCTGTACTGGATATTCAGCATAATTTGTAATAATTTTTGTTTCCTAGTATAGGGTTTGAACTAAACAAGGACCTAAAAGCAAAAGGCCCTATGAGCAACTGACAGGAAAGGATATTTTAACACAATCCTACTTATGATGGGGGCGAGATGGGGATAGAGCTCTTTAGGAGTGCATGGTCACATGAGCTAAATTCCCTTGAGCTCTGCATTAATTTCATATTTACTTCCTCCTTTAAATGACCAGAACAGTAAAATAATAAGACTGGAGACTTCAAATACTCCTGCTTCACATTTCTCAGYGAGGCTGTGCTGTCCTGCTTCCCTTCTGACACCTTGCTGCCATCATGTGGCTATTTTATAACAGACGTTTTAATGCTGAACTGTGAAGCCAAATATTTGGTAAGTATCTGTGGTGTTCCAAAAAGATGCCTGTATCTGTTCAGAAAACCTGAAGGGGCTTGTGGACTTGCATTTGAATACTGTTAGGAAACTTCACTACAAAAAGTCTCAGAGGAATCTACCACTGTGGAATCTAACAGCACAGAGTGGTCTTCAGCTGTCACACCACTGGAGAGCTTMTAGCAAATTCAGTGTATGCAGAACTGCTTATCTTGATTCAGATCCCCTTTTAGTCTCACCCTTCAGGATTATGAATTAGCTTGTCATGTCATTTTCGAAGTAAGCCAGACAATTGGTTTACTGCATCGTGGATGTTTCTTCTTTAACGTAGCAGAGAAAAYGTGACAAGAACCTCCAAGGTCTCAGGCAATAAAATAGAATTTGGACATATTACCTTCATAACTGTTCACTCCTCCATGATCCTAGCACTAGAGGTGGCTTAAACCTAAAGGCATTTAAATTTTCAAAATTAAACATCTGGATGATTAATATTCTGTTTCTGGTCATTCAAAAAGCGCCTCTCACTGGGCAACATCAAGCACTTCAACATTATTGAATACTTGCAGCCCACCTGACCTACAAAGTTTTTTTCTACTTACCCGACTTGTGCCAATACATCTGGTAAGCATGAGTCTAGCAGCCTTCCTCGACACACGTTGAAGTTCCTTCACTTTTTTATAAAGTATCTCTGTGACTAGAGCACTCAGTATCCAGTGATAGAAAAACCTAAGCTCAGTTCTCTCTTTCATCAGAGATGCCTGAAAACTCGCCCTGACCTCCCAAGGAGTGCACCTTTCTTGCTTGTTGAAACGGCTCTGCATGCACATTGGAATCGTAGATTCACTGGGCCACAGAAGAGGAGCAGGAGTCAACCCTACTCACAAACCTGGCAATTATGGCACAAACACGAGATGGATGCRTTCCAGCTCCCCTTGCCACAAAGGACAGTCTCTGTGCCAATAGACAAAATTCAGACTTGTGAACCTTGAGTTAGGGAGACGGCTACCAATAGCAAAACCCTTAATACCTTAATCCCTCTARAGGAGTTTTGAAATCTTGTCTTCAGTGTTTTCTCTTGCCTAGCTTAGGCAGCTCCTCTCTTGTCYAGTTTTCTCCGTATGAAATTGAGATGTTAAACATTAGCAACATTAGCTGTCCTCACTAGCACAACAAGACTTTTGTCCCTTTGTGGCTTAGGATCAACACACGAAGATCAGAGAAAGGTTTTTGACAGTGCTCAGCAAGAGATCTTTCATAAAGCATGTGCACCTTGCCACACAAAGTAATGCAACTTCCAGAAGTCAGAGGTAGTTTATTTTTTCCTCTCATCATCATCATCGAGGAAGAATGTGTGCACAGTTTTATTTTCATACCATTTGGTTTGCTCATATACTGCATGCTTCACACTTCAGTCAAAAAAGACAAAGCTGATTAATTGTTTTTCTTCTTTTGGAACAGAAATGCTGAGTTTTATGACAGTTCTCCTCCTAGAGATGTGGACAGGCATTTGTTCTACATTTTAGAGAGTGCTGACTCTTGCAAAGATGGTTTTTACCCTGATGACAACAATAATTGGTAAGGTAAGGAATTTTATTATTAGACTTTCCTCCATCAGCAGTTCTAGTGATAAGAGAGAAAGGAAACAGAATAAGAAACAGGAGCCAAAAGAGTAACTGAAACCGATTTCCTTTATGGTCTTTATGAACAGGTACCCATGATTTAATAATAATTTTATTTTCATTAAAAATTCATTCTGTACTTAACAACAGTCTTGGCCTGGAAAGAAGTTCTTCCATTCCCTCACAAGCCAGTCTCCTTGGGGACATTGACCAAAGAAGGAAAGCACCRTATCTTCCTGAAAATCAACCCATCCCTTCTGAGAACTAAGCTACCTGTTTCTTCAGTCTTGGAATCAGGCACATCGTGTCAGGCAAATCGACTGAACACAGTTAGTGACAAGGACAGAAAAGAGCATAAAATAGATGGAAAACCACCTTGTTCATCTACATCAGACAGTAGAAAATGGGACTGGTCTCAGAATACAGTTAAAAAGGCTAAAGGCTTAAAGATAAAAAGGTGATGGAGCCATCTTCATCAGTGCTATACAAAGTGTCCAGTTTGGCATCTGTAACATTGGTGTAGCAAACAATAAGACATGAGGAAATGGAGTAAGKCTAACCCCAATAGATGACACAATACATGCCCTCTTGGAGTGTGTTTTGAAGGCACATCATCCAACAGATAATGACCAACAATGCACTGGCTGTGTGCTTACGGGAGCGCAGCCCGCTGACTTCTGCTGGTTGAAAGATTAAATTCATTTAAACAGTACCCAAAACACTAACACTTCCACAACAAAATTGAATTTGTTCTCAGCTCAGATAGAAACACCTCATGCTCCATGGGCCAAAAGTCCTAAGTCCTCTCCACTTAACAAACCATTCATTAGTACAGAGGTTCAAAAAAAATAAGCTTCAGGTAGCCACAGACTGATTACCCTTTTGCTTCCTCAGTAACCCATATAAAGATCCAAAGTATGGACTTTCCATGTCTGTCTCTTCTGACTACCAGTAATTGGTTCAATAGCTCTCAGAAGTATGGTGCTGTGAAAACTGCTTGCAGAGATTCCAAGGGAAATTATAAATCTGCAAGTAGCCCAGAGGCCTTCACTGTAAAAGAGATGCACAAGGTATTGGCATTCCCACAGAGCATGGCATGCCAAACTGTCACATCCACTTCCCCAGGGAAGGGAATTTTCCTAGTTCCCTACCTCAGCTAGGATTTCTTCCACTTTGGTCTCTCTTTCTCACACTTATTTCTACAGAATTATTGCCTGCATCTCCTCCCCGTCACCCATATACATACATTTAGGCTCTCATATTTCCCCCCTCCCTCTCACATTGGGCACGTCTATTGCCATTGTTAATCACATATAGATATTTGAAAATGTAGCACCTACACGATTTCTTCTTATTGCCTTTTCATCTCAAAAACTCCTGTGTTCTCCAATCTCACAGTCTCAGCTTTCTTAGTTCATTCATAATGATAGCCATATCACAAAACCTATGATATATAGGAGAAAAATCTCTAATCTACTTAGTAAATAAAATATCAGCAGACAAAGGTATCTGTTCCCTGTCCCAAAGCCACTTCCAGCTTGGTGGAGCCTCCTCCATTCTACTTTTCCATGCAACTCATCACCRGAGAAGAGGAATGAAAGAAGCATGAGAAGAATTAAGAACACATCTTAAAAAAATAAAATAAATCGAATTAATTACATTCATCACTAGAATTAAGCTGGGGCATATCCCCACCTCTGGCTTAGCCAGCTCTCTCCTCTGTGAGGTATCTTCATGGTGATGACCACAGGAGGCAACAAGGGTGGGGAATTCCTCTGCAAGGATCCACTGATTTTTATTTATGTAGATAAGCGTCAAGCCAGAGTTCCCCCGAATCTTTCAGAGAGCTGCCAGGACATAAAAAGAAAAGCACATTTCCTTACAAACAAGATAATGAGATATTGGGGGTAAGTGGGACATTAAATTCTAGCRAATACAGCCCCATGGGGAGAACTGCCATCTCTGGATTGAGCTAAGGAGACCCTCAGACACCAGGTGATTTAGGCTGTAGCTCCTTGGAAAGACGAAGGAGGAACAAACCCCTGGGCCTACACTAAACAGACTGGAGGGCTAAAGGAAACAAGCAGGACCACATGACTTTTCAAGGGGGAAAAAAATGAAAGTGGGGAGAAAAGAAAGGAAAAAAAGAAAGAACAACTGAAAGTTGAGGCTTTTCGCTATGGAAACACCTCTCTCTGTGAGWAAGCTCGAGGGAAAAAGACATCTGACCTAATATCCAATGGCCAGAAAGCAGAGCTGATGAAAAGGAGCTCCCCATTAGATCATTACTGCTGATACCTTCTTCCTGCTGTTACTGAAACCAGTACTGTGGCTGAACAGTTTCCCAGTCCCTTTCCATAGCCATCTGTGCTATCTATAGCCATTCACAGAATTCATCTGTGAATCAAGCTGGCTGCCTCTCCCTTTCCAATGTCCAGTGCTTGTTCACTAYGTACTACTGCACAGCGCTGCACCTAGGTAGGGAACGCTGTGGGTTGATACATACTGCACAATGTCTGCAAAGGCAGTGAGTAATGGCTTGCACTGGTACTCAATGCCATGTTTGGCACACAGCGACTTCACCAGGGGGGCCACCTTCCAGTAGTTGTGTCGAGGCATTGTGGGAAAAAGGCTGTGGAAAAAGAGTAAGGTGGTGTCAATGGCATCAGTTATCACCCCACAGAATTCGTGTCCCTCCTCCTGTGCCTAAAACCTAGAAGTGTGTCCAATCTCCCCTGGTGACTACAGCCATCAGTGCTGTGTAGTGGTCCCTTCCACCTCACTTCACTCAACACTGGTACTAACCAGGAGGGTGTGTAATTCTCGATCATTCTCATGCTATGCTATTCGCATCTGAAGTGGTGTTGGTGCTCACCGGTGCTCCAGAAAGTTTCTGCACCATCGCTTGGGGTTCCCACTCCATTCCCAAACAAAGAGCACACAGTTTACCCACATTTCCCTTTGTTCTTGTATTAGCTGATAGAGAGATGGGGACCTTGTAGGCTCATTAGGCCTAGAGTAACTAGCACTTCTTGAAATTCCTCTTGCTTCCCCATCCCATGCTTCAACTCACTGGTGTTCGATTTGGAAGTTCAGGTGTCCACTAAACCAATCATTGAATAAGGAGTGATGAACATTACAGGTTGCCTGGAGCTGAGGGAGAAAACAGATAACACTTAGGCGTTGTTCTATGAAYACCCCTTCCCTTGCACTTGTTGGACATGATGGTAAACAAGCACCAGTTTTTTATCATCACAAGCCTTCTGGCTGAATACAGCAACTCCAAGAGTTATAGAACCAGGCAATACAAGGTCATGCTGCAAAACATGATAATTTGGGATACAGTTTAGGAGAACATATCTGACTTTCCCAGTAAGATAAGTCATAACAACCATGCAAGTCTTTCCTCTGTGCAGATCCCTTCACACTTCTCACTTAAAAAGCTGAACAGTGTCTTCAGAAGCAAAATGAGAGAAAGCGAGGAAGAGAGCATGGGACAGATGCATCCTTCATGTATGGGAAGATCTCTATCTGAAGACCATTGCAGCACCTCCAGTTCTTTTCATTGAGGCACTTTTGTTCAGCATTTGAAGCTTCCATCCCACTCCTGCATCTGTCTTCTCTGAACTAATCAATCATTTCACAGAGTGAGGAAAAGCTGCTTATGCTTTCCTCTCTCAGTTCCCATCATTTCTGTGATCAGTTGTCTTGGACATTATGTATCCTGATCTACAACTCCCCCTACTCAGTCAYTGCTCTTTCAAAAGAGGAGGGTCTCACCTGGGTAGAGAACCAGTCCACATTCTTATCATAATCGATGTGCATCGGGATGTGATTCATTTGTGTAACCCAGACAAACCAGTTACTCTCTATGAACCTGTGCATACAAACACACACAAAACCATCACTGACCTTATACCTTTGCCCTAACAAGTCAGTACAAAATACTTATCCAAGCTAGTTGTCATTTGATACAATGAACACCAGGAATCTCAAACATTTGACCAGCATATCAGACTTACACAGACAGTCTACATTCTACACAGACACGTTTTACCTTCTAAAGACACAAGCCTGACAGAGAACAACCTCTGTCTTGCCAAAAGCCATAATGAGACAGAAGAATAGGGAGCAGATGGGAAGGATAACTAGGAGGCTGCAGAAGAGTTGACAGGAAGGACCAATAAGAAATAGGTAGAGGAACTGGAGGAATTACAATTTGAATGATACCTGACTAATAGAAAAAGCCCCAGGATACCTTTCACCTCAAGTAAGGGCAAGTARGTGAGAAAGAATCGGATGTAGAAGGTCAGCATCCAGGCCAGGTCCTATAACATAGGGAACAGATGAGACTTGATCAAGAAGAATTAGTGACTCACAAATTTACCATTCTCTCTATGTGGACTCCCTTTAAAATCTCCCATAATATCGTTTATTGCTAGATTTTCCTCCCCAGCCCCATCACGTGCAATTTGACACACAGTCACTCCCCAGCCATGCCGGTGCACTTGAGTTATCCTGTGTCTTATGAGCCCAACTTAGGTCAAACACTAGACAGGAGATACTCTGAAGCACTGCATTTTGTCCAATTCTAAGGAAAAGGAAACTAGCGCAGAAAGCAGAAACCTAGCTAGTGAAAGGGATAAAGTGCTCCAATTTATCTCCATCTCATCCTCTTTGCTCTTCTTTATATTTCTCGTGGTCTCTTATTTTCTTAATGATCATTTTCTTCAGGCTATGCCTATTCTTAGACAAGAGTAGAATAGCTTAAGTGCCTGSTCTCCAATCCCCTCACATCTCAGAGAAGAGATTTCTCTTCTGTGCATTCCTCCTGAAGTCTCTAGAAACCACATTGTTCCTCAAGATTCTGTATTTTCCCCAAGCAAACTCTCTTCCTAACAACTCTGGAAGTCCACTACATTTCCCCTTGCTCCACTTCACACTTAACTGCCTTAGAGRTTGGTTCTAGGCTACCAAAAGAGGCCCAAGAGTATAAAAGGGCAATGAAAGAGAGCTCTCTCATGGCAGGTAGATAGGATAAGACCTTTGCTATGGGAGAGAGCAGGCTTTTGCAAGGAATTGCATGGTAAGAATCTGCAGGTGAGACCACTTAATGTAGGGGTGAAAGACTATGAAAAATGAAACCTTATAATTCCACCAATTCAGAAAGAAAGCTACTTGACTTTTAWTAAATCATTTTCCAAGATGGAGGTGCATTGAATCCTGCTCCAAAYCCCCCTGGTTTCTATCTTCCCCATTTTCCCATGACCATGACRTTTTCTCTTATTGTTTGTAGAAAACAAAAACAAATGGCCAGAGTGCCCCTTCTACCTTAAACCAGACTCTGGTGTTATCTGAAATAAAAATTCTGCATCAAAAYCAACCCTGTTAAAGAAGGAAAACTTCCAGACACTCACATACACTCACCACCCCTTGACGGAGGCAGAACATCGGAGAACAGCTTTTGTTACCAATCATAAACATATCTTTTTCAGAGGGGAAGTGCTGAGTGAAAGGTATCCTCTCTCCCATAGCAAATATTTCCTAAATTATATACCTACCTCCTTACCAGAAAGGGAAGGGGTGACCAGCTAYAAATCTCCAAGTTTCTCCCAATAATGCTCCATTCCCTGCATGGACACATATCCATAAACTTGTGAAAAGTCACCACTGACAAAAGGGGGCTCACTTACCACCCACTGTTTCCTCTGTATCACAAAGTAGAATATATACCACTGGAAGTAAAGAGGCACCAGAGCTGGGGGACCAACTAGAGTGGAAAAAGACATTGCAGAGACATTAATCAAAGTGAAATGAACTGGAGAAGGAGTCGAGTAAATGCTGTTCATTAACGACATAAAGGTAAGGTTACTCACTGATGAAGAAGTACTTGTGCTGGTGGTTGTAAGGCATGAATTTCTTCTTCTTTACACCAAGCTGTTAAAATAAGCAAGTTACTCAGGCCAGAGAGCTAAAAGACCCCCACATTCACTCCTACCTAYTCTGTCAAAGACATGCATACTTGAACATCTCCTAACCTTTGAAAGATATGTCCTAGCAAATCATGCCCACATCCATCATGCCATTGGCTTCATCATCCCCTGGAACTTCTCTCAGTAACTTTTATGATAATTTTCCTAAAGAGGGCCTCCTTACTCTGCCTTGGATGCACAAAACACTGGGCAGTCCCCTGTACCACAAAGAATAGCAAAGTACACTGGAAGCTTTTCTCCTACTGAAGGCACAAAAGCCTCATTGCCATGGTATATCATTTATTACTACTAAGCCAATGCTACTATGAAGCTAAASAGCTGGTAAAAGCCACAAATACCAGAGGACACACAGTGATATCTGCTAGATGTATAAAAGGCCAACATGAAATCATTCACTTGCATGACCAATTTCCTCTGTGCTATTGGGATTAATGTATGCCAGTCAGTAGACTATGAACATCAGCACCTTACTAGGGTTCTGACCAAAGGCATGCAGCCCACCCAAACCATGATACTGGAGTTTGTGTGACAGGAAAGTTTTGTCACACTCTACAAAAGCTTTTTACAGCCAGTCTATAGTTGGCACTAGCTAGACCTCATTTTTATGGATCAAGGGTTCTGCACAGAGGTCTGTCCTCTTGCCACCAAGAGAGAAGCCAAGAGTCAAGCAAAAAAAAAAAGTCACCTGCAACTTCTCTTTCTTCCTCATCCTTCTTCATTYTCCTCTTCTTTCTGATTCCCTTCCCTAGCTTGTCTGCTTTGTTCTGCCATTACTTTTAAAGTGCTGATTTTTCTTTTTTCTTTTTACTCTTTAGCTTAACATAAGGCTGTTAAGCCACATTTACATGTACTCATTCATTTTATGCCACCTGTCAAAATTGTAATTCCAAGAGTAGCTTTTTCATTTTTAGTCACCCTTTTGTATTGAAACATTTAGACTACAAAATTAATTCAAATCTTATCAAAGCTATTTTACCCCATAGGTTACTCTAATAAAGCAAGTTCTTTCTACCTTTACCTGCATAACAGCACTAAGCATAAGTTCTTTGTTAGCTCTTTTAACAAAAGGATCCTTATCTGTTAGGCAGACAGAAGTAGGAGGCTGAAATTTTAGCTTAATTTTGTTCTCATGACTAGTCAGTAGAGCAGCTCTGAAATAAATCAGAGGAAGAGAGTGCAGGATTGAAGGTGTCTTAGATACACTTTTCACAAAGCTAGGTCTGTTTCCAGAGATATTGTCTGTACATGCAGCAAAAATAGTTGGGTTACCATAACGAATTCAAACTGAAGACTTCCAGAAAGGAAGATTTTCAAGCAAAYACCAATAGCCAATTTCAAAATCTGAAAATATCCCATTAAAATGAGCAAGACAATTTTTGACCTTGTTTTACAAGTAACAATAAAAATAATCAAGAAGGTACTGGGAACAGTTTGGTGCCAGCTTAAAGCTACAGAACCAAAAAAAAAMCTATACTATTAATAAAGACTATGTCTAGAACTTCCATCTACTCACAATTAGTCTCCAAAGCAGACAGATGAACACCTAGACATTAAACTCTATTCACAGGAACAGAGGTGAACAGATTACCCTGTCTCTGAGACCACTGATTTTTCAGTCCTCACTGCATAAGCTTAAGAGACCATGTTGCTGCCTTCCTTGAAGAACTCCATCCCATCCCTGAACCTGGCTGAGTGAATTCCAAATAGCACTCCTCCTCTTAATGTTTGTGGGAATTGTAACCACAAGCCACATGATCCTGCCCCTTTCTTTGTGCTGCTTTTAGCAATCATGTGGCCACAGGATAAGCTAAGACTGACTTAAAACTAACCCTTCAAAAAAAAAAAAAATCATTTTCAATTAGGGTCAGCAGCCACAGGAATATGAGAATGGATGTGAGGGAAAGGGCAGGAAGGAATGGATATGGACAGGAAAAAAGGACCATCATGAAAACAAGAGGGCTAGATTTTGATTCTGGAAGCATTTTTACAGCTCTCTACTGTCAASTATGAATGCCATTGTGTTAGCTTTAATGTGTTTAACTTAAGGTGTGTGAGGATTCATCTAAAGTTAAGCACATGCCTGAAGTATTTATCCACACAATGCAAAACCAAGAGTTAAAACATGTTGCACACCATGCTTTCAGATCTTTCATTTCAATGCAGATCACAGCATTTAAGCCAGGTGGCAACATGATTTTTTTTTTTATTTTTTTTGAAAGAACCAGCATGTGCTAAAGCCATCAATTGATTTCAGAGGAATTATACCAGAAATAGAGTTGGACTSCAGATGGGACCTGGTCCAAGAGACTGCTACCACTGAAATAGCTTGTTTTGATCAGTAAGTAAGAGTTACATATAGCTCTTGCTTGTTATCCACTGCTTCACTTCCTGGAACTACAGTTAGTCAAATTGATCTCAAAGTTAAAGAGAACAACTTGCAGTCATATCTAATTGCAAACCTCTCATCAGAGGTATGTGAACATGTAATTGTAACAAATCTTTCATTCTTATTTTATAACATAACACAAATAACTTTTATTTAAAAATTAAGAATATAAAAATCTCAGAAATGTTACTAAGGAATATTAGGGGCTAGTGGAAAGTAAAATAGCATTATATAAAACAGCAGGTCAGCTCAAGCAGTGTTTATTATATTATAAAAGCCATTCTCTAGATGTACTTCTAGCTTTACAGAAACAGGTTTTGAGGGTTGTTTTTTAATCTTCAGGGTAAATTTGGAAAACTTCAATCCGTAGCAAGATCTTATCGGGGCAAGAAAACATAAAAAACTGCTGCAACATTAAGCATATGGAAGCTAGGGATGTATTAGGATCTTGCTTTTCTTTTTTTGCAAAGCTCATTAATGCCAAGCAGCACTTTCTCAAAATTACTGAAATACTGAGACAGCTCACTGACAAAACCACCTGGTCATTAGTCTCCCAGTTTTCTGAAGCTTTCTAAATATTAACCCTCATGCTGAAATCTCCCCAAACTTCACTAGGACTCACCTCTACAGAAAGTGTTTTTCCCAAGGCAAAAAATAAAGGGTGCATGTTAACGTCAGGGTCCTTTCGGAAGCAGTTGGGTTTAGCATGGTGTTGGAAGTGGAGGTGATTCCACCAGCTGGCTGGTGCTCCCTGCAAGAATAGATGAGAACCAGAAGAGTGACCAGAAGAAGTCAAGTATCATGCCTTTAGTCCTCCCTCCCCACAACTCCATTGCTTTCCCTTCCTTCTTCTGCTGAGACCATTTTGGACTGCAAAGTCTCCCATGCTGGTCTCTAGCAGCCCYTCTCAATGCTTAATGCTCACCTTGAGATGGCCAATCACAAATTTGTGAACCCAGTGGTTCCATTTGGACTTGCTAAATACGGAAAGATGTCCAAAATCATGCTGAAGCCAGCCAGCCTGGGCCTAAAAGGAGGGAAAAAAAGAAAGAAAAAAAAAGAAAAGAAAAAAACTACTGGGAAGAAAAAGAAGAGTCAGGCATCTTTGCATCTGAAAAGGTGTCCCTCCTCTCTACATTCACCCTTCCCACTCTACAGTCACCATTCCCATTCTCCTCACAACATAGCCCCAACTAGCAACATTCTGCAGTTGCAGAGTATTATTTTTACTACTAATACCTGATTCAAAAAACATCCAAGTTATACAAATGAAGTCTAGCTCAGTCTAATGCCCATTAGTCATTTTCATGAGGAAGGGAAAAAAATCTCAAAAAAAAAAAAAAAAATAAGGTCAGGGCACTAAGAAACAGAGCTTTTATTCTCTTGCAAATTGAGCTGAAATCTGCAACAAAGTATCCTTTAAGGAGCAGCTTGCATCCTCAGAGTACTTGTAATTCCARGGGGATCACAGGAGAAAAAGCTGGGGCTTTCAGAGCTGCTGTGCCCTCTAAGTCACTGTATGTTCCCATGGGAACACAGTGCCTTGGAGATCTGGGGAGCACAGCATGGTTTCCAGTATGTAGAAAAGGCTGAGAGTAAGGAGGGAGACGGAAAGCAACAACCAGTTTTGAGCCYGCTCTGCTAGAAAGCACAGTAATTTTGCCCCTTTGGTGGAACTCTGGGGAGGAGCACAATCATGGGGAGCCCAAAAGGATCAATACTTCCTTCATGTTTATGGCAATACAAACCTAAATCTCAAAAGGAATGGCTTTGGGCATTTCTGGGGCTTCTTTTTACCACTTTTCACTACYTAGCTGCTCACCTGGACGATGCCTAGAAGTAATGCAGAGAAGAGGAAAGGCACTATGGATGATCCGAAATACCAGATGGTGAGCCAGGCTGCAACATCCAGCAGCAGGATRTGACAGAGATGCAGGATGAAAAACATGCAGTTGGGGTTGAGAAGCCCCATCTTCTCAACAGTTGCACGGAGTTCCCGGAAGTCTTCTACCAGTCTTTTCTGTGGGGAGACCCAAAGCTGCATATTTGCTGGTCTGAAAATGCCCCAGAAGCCCCAAAGAAGCTCAGTTTACCCTTTAAAGGAGTTACTGTGGCAAGAGGGAAAAACAGAGTCATTTAGAGGCAAATTCGTGGTAGCTATATTATGATTCCAAAGTAAGTAACTGACAGTTTCTTTAGCTGGCTACATCTGACTCCCACCCACAGGTGGTGGATGCTGCTGTTGGAAGAAAAATCCTTAGCCAGTCTGATTTACTCTTGCATGTTTGTGATGCTGGATACACCCTCTACTGTGCCCTGGTTCCATATTAAATGGGGAGAGCTGTAAAACAGAAGGTGGCTAAGAGACCCTAAAAACCCAAACTAGTAATGGCATGAAGTCAAGGGAAAGCTTCAGACTGACAAGGTGATTCCATGACATCTATCACATTATGTGCAGGAAATTTTGGCTGCCAGTAAGGGAAGTAAGTAGCAGAGTTTCAATCCAAATACTAAGTTTTTAAAGGCACTTACATTCTTGCTGGGTTCAAAGCTGGGTTGATCTGGTGCTAGTTCCCCAATCAACAGTGGACTCATATACTTTCTGACCAGTGCCTTGTCAAGATGAAATGCTATGAAAGGATCCTGAAAGACAGATGTAGGATCAGCATGAGGAAAAACAACACTTTAGGGTGGCATCAAAGGAAAGATATCTCATGATATCCTGGACTCAGCAGGAAGCAGTCCAACTAGTGTAGCTGGACAAACTTATTTTTTTGCCACAGATCTTACTGCCTTCTTCACACCATGAAAGACTATTTGAAGCCAATTTCTCTTTGTCATTTTCTAGCTGGATGCTAGGTCTAGCTAGGTCACCAAGAAACATGGGCTTGCTCCTCTCCTCTGAATCTGAAATTTTTGATTTCCCCAAGATAGWTCATCTCAACTTTGTTTTCTTCTGTGTCTGTTTCCTCTTAAACTTTCTTCCTATCTGTTCTCAGCCCTGTACCCCGCAATGAAAGTCAGACTAAGGAGAAGGACAAAATCATAGCACAAAAACTGAATCAGCTAGCAAAATGGGGCCAATAACAGGGTGAGAAGGAAACAGTTAGCAGGAGTTCACCCACGTCAGCCTCTCAGGAGCTCCAGGTTGTTGAAAAGGTGTTTCTTTGTCAGCCTCAACCTCTTCCCAGCTTAGTTCGGGGTTCTTGCTAGCTGCCTCCTGTCYGCTGTCTGCTTCTACTGCATGGTCCTGAAGACTCCCATAATTATGCCACGTTTCCTCTTTACTGTTCAAAAGCTCCCAGTTAGTGAAATCAGTTCCTTTTACCATCTAAATGAAATGCCARTCCCCATGGCAGACAAGCTACATACATGCATACATACATATATACACACATATACATACACATATATAATATATATATATAACCAGCAGTAATTATTATCATTGTATTTAGATTTTATCTCACTACTGAGTTCAGCTTCCCTAAGCACCCAGGGCTTTTCTTTTTTTTTAAAAAAAAAAAAAAAAATGTTTCTTGACAAGAACTCTTTTAAAGGGACAGTTCATTCGAAAAGCTTGTAAAGACAAGCCAGTCATTGCAGGGTTGAATGGCACCTAGCTGTTTGAAGCTTACTGAAGTGATGCAGCGGCATCTCTTGACTCAGTTAAAAAAAAAAAAAAGAAGAAGAAGAAGAAAGAAAAAAGAGTTGATCCAGTTAGCTGTGGCTCAGTCGCCTTCAAACTTCRGCAGATCTAGCATGATCTCGGCTCAGAGTTGTCTGAATACGAAAAGGAAGGGAAGACGGGGATTTACATTTTGCTTTTTCTCATTGGAAGAGAGGAGAAAAAAAAGCAGGAGGAGTACATGGGAAAGCGGAAGGAGTATATGGGCAGAGCTTCRGCAGATGGTACCACAGATTTGGACCAATCGTTACAATAGTAGCTGTAAAATCTGGCAGCACAATCTCGACGGGAGGTTGTGGGACTTCCTCCTGCTGCACCTTCTAGAAAATACAATCTTTCTACCTTTTTTTATTTTTTAGTGTTTTTTTTTAAAAAAAGAGGAGCTTAGTTCTTTTCATTTCCTGGACAAATCTATGTAAAATGCTGGAATTTACCTGTCTCTGCTCAATTCTACCCCAAACAGTGATGCAGATGCTAATGCCTGAAGAATGCAGCTGGTTGCAATCTGACCATTGAACTGCTAACATTCATCCCTACGTACTAGCACAGCCCCTACGACCAACCCACTTCTGATCAAACAGTGGTGACAGGGCTTACAGAACATGTGTGTTTCCCAGGACCTTGCAAAGGATGTGCACATACACATACTATCTTGAGCGTTCCGCTATATGCATATTACAAGCTAAAGTAAAGCACCAGGTCCCAACGTCTTCTTTCTGGCCAGCAACTAGCATTAAAAGGGATTACATTAAAYTGATGTGTAGTCTCTCAAAACACCCTGCAGTTTCAAATCCCACACTCTTTTAATCCAAGTACTGAATTCAGAAAAAAAAAATGCAAGCATTTGCTATTGTGAAAAACCCAAGCAGCCAAAGGAAGAAACAAACAACATCACTCTATGCTCCTGCTTGTGATTCCAATGATGTTTACCTAAGTTTACTTAAGTTTACTTTACTGAAGCATTTGCAGACAGGACTGATTTGTTTAAAAAGATCAAAAYACTGCTTTAGTAATATTTCATACTAGTATCATCTTTCAGAAACATTCTGCAGGATTTTTAAAGTTAGACGAAGACAATGGTGCTCACGTACTTGCCAACAGCAATTCTATCTGTGGGCATACTGGCGTAATCATGTACACCTTAGATAACAGTGTTCAGATCTGGCCAGACCAGTTCAAACCATGCATGTGCCAGATGTGAGTGTTCTGATTCACCACATGTGCGCAAAGATGATTGCTTTTCCCGAGATTTACAAGCCATAATGGACACTGCATCTGAACACATTTTAGTTAGTTTAGTTACCTTAAAAATAAGTAAATAAATAATGTCCTGAAAGCAATCAGCCAGGACACAGGCTCAGAATTAACTTGCATTCAGTAGATACCTTTGCATACGTGAACTAAGACCGCTGTAGCTGGGTACGTCTGCTCTTTGTTCATTAACCACCACTTTGTCTCCAAATTTATCTTGCCCCTCCTCCGTTTTCATACCCTGAGGTATCTTCCTAAACTTTCCCACCAGCACCACCACCGCCCCCTCCCCCCGTCACCCCTCACCGTGGCGTCCTGCCCGGCGTAGTGGCTGATGACGCGGGCGCCGCCCGGGTGCCGCCGGCAGAAGCGGCTGATGTCGTACACCTTCCTGTCGATCACCAGCCAGCGCTCCTGCGGCGGCGGCCCCCGGCCCGTGCGCAGCCCGACCTCCGCCCAGGTGAAGCGCCGCGGCGCCGGCTCCTCCATGGCCGGCTGCTGCTGCCGGCTCCGCGCCGCCGCCGCCCTCCTCGGGACGCCGTTCCGCTAGCCCGCCTCTCGCTAGCTCCCCGCTCCCGCAGGCCCCACCTCGCCCGGCGCCCGCCCCTCGCTGCGGGCGTGCTCCCGGGCCGGCCGCCGCTCCGCTGCCTGCGGGCGCTCTGCAGCCCCCCTCRCTCCTCTTCAGCCGCCCTGGGGTTCTCACAAGCGGAGCCAGTATCAGCTGCAGCCTCGAGGTTGCACTCCGAAAGCCCCACAGGACAAAGAAAGCCGGAGCCCCCCGCTGCCCACCTCGCACCTTCCACGATAATGGTAGGCTGTAACTTACTGACTCTGCAACCACGACCCCCACCCCGCAGGAAGAAACCGATCTGGTGACACACTATGGACTCAGTCCTTTTGATTTGTTGTGTTTTACTGGCTCAAAAAGTAGTTTGAAGCTAAGGCAGTAAACATGGTGTAAGCAGTGTTCCTCAAGGGGTCAATATTAGCACTAGTGCTATTCAATCTCTTCACTTAGGACTACAAAAACATACCTTGATCAGATTTTCTGACTATATCAAATGGAGGAAGCAGCTGATACACTGGAGGGCAGGGAAGGGTGTTCATTCAGAGGTCCTCAGCAAGCTGGAGAAACAGGCCAACAAGAACATGAGGAARTTCAACAAGCACAAAAGCAAAACTCTGCATGGGGGAGGTAAGAAAAATGGCTTAGAGAGGTGAGAGGTGCTTACAATGTTTGAAGACGACACAGAGAAAGCTCAAAACAGCAAATAGCCGGTCCTAAATTACTTCCTAGATGAACAGGACAGCAATTAGGTTGTAAGCATCATGCACCAGAGGAAGGCCCAGCCTGGAAAACGATATAATTCACCCATTTGGGAGTAAACCAGGCAGMAAGAAAGCWGAAGAGGCCAAGGTAGTCAGGCCAGCAATAGAGGAACGATGCATAGATGCTGCAGCGCAAGAGAGGCAAAYGCTGGGGCAGACTTCAGTTCCTGTTGCTTGCTCTACTTTTGCCATCCATGACTATAGAAGTGTCCTCTTARGGTCACTGATTCTCCTCAGCTCATACCTGAGCATCTTCCCTTTAGGCCAATTTTACAATCTGTTTCTCTTTCTCACTTCTGGGCTGAGGATGCCTCACCTTTTTTTGCTTGGCTTTGTTTCTCTTTCACCCCTCCCAGCAAGTCTTTCCCTCTCTTCTATCTGTTCCGCCTCCCCCTTCAGCTGCCCCTGCAGTCTTTTGTTCCCGTGGCTGCATTTGGCTGCTGCTGAATAAGGATAGAAGAGTGAATTATGCTACACTAAAGGGGCAGACCCATCCGTGCAGGACTTCATCCATGCAAATCAGGAACRGACATTAAAGTGCCTGTCCCTGCATTCAGCTTTCACCTGGCCTAGAGGCTTGGAGCTGCGAGAGCAGTTAGCTTGTTTTTCTGGCARCAATCTTCTTTCTGAACTCTCAACATTGATTCCTAATTTCCTTGCTTCATTTTGCTCATGCCTTCAAGTCTGACCTAGTTACAGCAATTCTGTTGAATGTAACCATAGAAACCAAAAAGCACTAGACTGCATCCCTCCTCCTTCTGAGCATCACCCTGTCACTACAGCAAGTCTTTCTAGGTAGAGTACACCTGCAAAATACTAGATCAGACATTTTTCTTCCCTTATCCAAACCTAAGGCCTCAAGTAAGGCGTCTCATGCRTATTTGCACTAACATCCTTGAAGGAAAAAATTCTCTCCTGATCTCAACAGAAATAAAACAAAAWTTTCCTTGTGCATTGACTGCTGATCTTCTTACAAATGACTATGAAGTTACTAATGAATAATATTTAGCATCATCTTTTTAATTTAATGATTATATTCAAAGTGGTGCAGTAATGATTTCTATAGGCTGATTATCCATTGTGCAAAAACTAATTGTGCTGTACTTAAGTGACATTTCCAAATGCATTATTCATCATGAGTGCAGCAGGGGAGATAGGGAAAAGAAAACTAACCTGTATGCCACATTAGAAAAAAATAACTCCAACTTTCTTCCCATGCAAGCTAAACCTTTGAGTACTTGCTTTAGGGGATTTTTAACAACAGTTAGAACACACCAGAGTTTGAAAAGCTCTGCACTTCTTTGTGGCCCTCATGTGGCTCCTCTCATTTCAGCAGGGCTAAAAGAGGTGTCAACACCTTACTAACAGGTTTTCCAACGTTGTATAATGCACCTTGGGAATACACTCAAAGTTTCTTCTGGTATAAAATCTGTGACTGTTTCTTTCCCCTCAGTAATGATTCAACTCAAGATAAGACATCCTGGAGGCCACTTGAATCACCCAACTTGAAGCAGTGAAGGGTTTARTGTCCTGCTAACATTACAGGCTACATTACAAGCTTCTATTTGCCAATAGCGGTCAGTTCTCCTGCACTTGCCATACTCAGGATCTCAATGGGCCTCACATAAGTAAGAATGAGGTCTTTGTAATAAAGACTGGAGGGCAAAACCAGCTGCCATTATACACTCGCTCCCATCCTGCATCCAGCTGTGACAATTTGCATTAACAGAGAGCCAGGCTTTGCTGCAAAGAATTTAACYAGGTAAAACCAGACCTGACCACTCTGCTTTTCCAAGAGCATTACTCTGGAATGCTCTTGGCCTCTGGCTGGTTGTTTTACCTCCACCATTCCCATTCCCATTTATCCTTAWTCTCACAGTCCGTCTGCAGCTCAGCTTCATCAGCCCAAGCTCTCAAGGATCCTTGACCACCTGAGGAGATCTCACTCCTCTAGTMTGGCTGCAGCTCACTGTTAACAGCCTAGACCACTGAGGATCACCAGAAGTCAGAGGAGAGAAAATAAAAACTCCTCATGTCACTCCCYTGATTTGGTTGCAACAAGGTTTTAGATATTAAAGCAACCTGCAGGGCAAGGGGTCACTAAATACCCCTAGGGATGGTGACCAAGACTGTAATAAGGAGAAATAGAAGCATTGGATTTAAAGCCTTGCAACCTTTGTCTTACCAACTCATAGCAGGAAAAATGAGTGGGAATAATAGATGGATAGGTGGAGGCTGAACCCATGGAAAGTAGGAGATTTAAGGGAAACTCACCAATGCTGAAAAAAAACAGTTTAAAATAGCAAAGTGTAGCAAAAGAGTCAGTTCTTGTCTTGCTCAGCTGAAGAAGAGATTAAGATGCAAGGCACGTGGGCATTCAGCCAAGAGGCCAAGAACAGGATCAAGGCGTTAAGGGAGAATGCGTTAGGATCGAGAGCAGGACAGAATGAAAAGCTGAAAATGTACCAGATACAGCCTGTAGCCAATGCAATTAAAACAGCTACTCTCATGAAGACAACAGGAGAAAACTGTGAACTTCAGTATCATAACTCACAGGGAAGGGCTTTAAACTCTTGCAATACACTGACACCACTCCTCCCTCAGCCTTAGGATTCATAGGAGCATTGGAAGGATAAGCATAATACCAAAAAAAGGGAGGTACTAGAAAGGTTGCCTTTTATCATTTTCAACTACAGCATCATTAAGAATAAGCTGCAATAATTGAATAATTTAGACTAGAACTGTTGGTATGGGACCTGGTTTAATTATAACTATTTGTTTGGAGAGCTAGCACTTTAATTATGCTAACAATAAATTCTTGGTTTTACATATAAGGTGCATTTCTTCAGCCCCGCTAAACTGCATGGAGTGTTTGGTCTAGTGCTCTAGCAAAAAGCTAGTTGCTAAAGTGTAGATTGTACAAAGCAGAGAGAAAAAATGAATATATTACAGCATGGGCAACTGGATGAAGATAGTGATTGGAGAGGAGTTCACTGCTTGCCAGAAAAAGAAACCAGGAATCAGTCTATGTAAGGATAGAGGAGAAGAGATAAAAATAGGCAAAGTTTTCTTCCTGTGCAATTCAAGTTAAATTGAAGCCTRAGATTAGCAACAGAGGGAGTAAGGCAGTGATTTTAGAGCTGTTCACATTTCARTGAAAAATCTGAAGAAAGAAAGAACGAAAGCAGACACTAATGCCAGCTGCTGCTAAGAGGAGAACATAAGAAAGATGGGCATTTAATTATAAATCATTACAAATGAGATTATCCTGACCAAAGGCCACAYTGAGAACAGGGTCAATCTTTCTCTCTCAATCCCCATCCTGACTGACACTTGCAATGTCCACTGTTTCCTTTAATAAATAAGGTAYATGTGGTCATGTGCTTAGCTTCCCTGGCATCCAGGCCGTTTTGCACCCTGCCCCTGCTAATCCCACATGGCCAATCCCAGACTCACAGCGGAATGTGAAATTCTTGCCAGCAACAGCAGCACAATGAGAGWTTCTGTTGTTTTATTTTTTTGTTGTTTGCTTGCTTGGCTTGCAAAGTTAGTCAGCTCTCAGCCAGGATCCCATGACTAGAAAAAAAGTGTCACCAGATCCCTTCAGAATGTTGGAATATCTCAGAGGATAATGTCACAGGCGCCTTTGATACAGCGTTGTCTTCATTTTAAGCATTAAAATATGTGAACTCAATGACCAGTCATTAGCCAGCTCCAGCAGTGCACGGTAATGAGCTATGTAAGAGACCAGAGGAAGCAAAAATGAACAGTACTATACAGAATATCTGAAAAAGCTGTGTCAAAAACTAGATTTTTCCATAGGCATTTTTCTGATTAGAGAAATRGAATGCTATGGAAATATAAAGAAAGTTCAGCTGTGATTCTAAGATGATAATATTACATTCCTTCCCAGAAATTTTGAAAGTCAGAGGACTTTTAATGGTCCAGTGATATACACGATGTGAAACAGAAATTCATCCATCTATTAACCACAGTAAGTAACACTCGATTAAAACACGTGCTTCAGAAAAGCCTCTAAGCCTCAACTCAGCCATAAAGCCCTAATATTCTTAGTATATATTTTGCTTTATTATCTCAAGTTTGTGTCTTAAAATTTTTCATTTGTCTAGTTTTGACTTGGAAATACTAKTTTTCCTTTTACAGATCACTGCTAGGCTAAAAATGATTGATTCCAGTATTTCCTCCATATGGAGGCACTTGTACTGTGTAACCAAGTTATTTCTTGATTTTTCTTTTCTCTTTTTATAGCCCAAAGAATAAAAAAAGAAAGAAAAAATTGGCAGATAGACTCCAAACAGCAGAAATCTTTGTTGGGGGGTTTCTTGCACAACTACACTTTAACAATTCATATTCCAYACCACAATTTATCCACAAGTCTTTATGCATCTGTAACTAAATATCCAGGTTAATTAACATGTTTACACACACAAGAAGTCTTGCACAGCGTGGAATCTCAAGGACTTAGATGGCAATAAAATGGTTCTACTGGAACCAATTTTGAAACACAGTAGGGCTCCAAAGGTGGTAAGAGATTGTCAAATCTGGTATGAAACTATAACCTTGCTCTCTAATTATTATTTGTTAACCTCATGTTTTAATGCCCAACATCTTGATCATGGCACCATTCTACCAGGCACAGTATAAATAGCTGTTCTGAAAGAAATTTCAATCAAAGTATACAAGAAGAGATAACACTTGGGTATTTGCTGACTGGTGGGAGAATAGAAAGCAATGATAAGACAACAGCAGTGGTAAATATTAGCAGTGAYGTTTAAATTCTGTACTGAGATCACTGTCACCAAGAAGCACTGTTCTTAACAAGYTAAGCTTCTCGCAGGCTTCTTGTTGCCATAAGAACAAGAGGTGA
Organism: Rhea americana; assembly: GCF_003343005.1. NCBI lineage: Eukaryota > Metazoa > Chordata > Aves > Rheiformes > Rheidae > Rhea > Rhea americana. The sequence goes on along the minus strand of NW_028186501.1, from coordinate 6,530,746 downwards.
AGTAGCTTAAGACRCCTAAGGCGCTTTGTAAATGGCAAGCGGTATTCCCAAACTACTTTCCAGATGGAAAGGAAAGTTGAGAGATTTTATTTCAGCCTAGGATTTCATTTTTAATTTAAAATTCACATTCAGCATGACTGCAGACYAAGGGGCCCAGGGAGAGACAGAAATAACATCAACATGCTGAACTTCCTTATGCACACATAGATTTTTAAATTCAGGGGTGAAAAAAATCATTTTCCCTCCACTTGAAAAAGGCAAATGGAGTTCTTTTGGGGTGTTCAAAGGGTTATGAAATGTTCAAAAATGCTGCAGTTCCTCCTTCCTCTGCAGGGCCATGATATCCTCATGGCACTAATTATGATCTTTTTTATTTTCTTCTGGGGAGCAAAACTCACCCTGAAAGCCTGAGAAAAAAATCCAGACTTCATAAGTGAAATTATAGATAGTAGTTCCTGCTTACCTGTGGTGAAACTACTGCTCATCACTTCAGTGCATTGGGTATCTTTCTGCTTGACTCCCCTTTCTGGTCATCTGATGAGGAATTCCCCATATCATGCTTCATTGCCCATCCGTTCAACACGGCAACAGCCAAGCGCATTTTCCTCCTCAACATGATTAATTAATTCCTTCTCAAGCAGTAGAAATTTATTTCAGGAAGAGCTTGTACCAGCACCTGCAAGATAGAGAAGTTGATTTGTGATTAAAGAAATGCTACAAAGTTCCCTCACCCACAGCTCCAACAGGTCTCTTTTCCTCAAGTTCAGGCAGGATGTCATTCAAATTGTTTCCTACTGCGTTTGAATTTATTATTCTCCCATCTCAGCCCGCCTTCAGAGCTCCTCAGCCTTTCCCTCTAATGCAAGGGAGAGAACAGCCTCATACCCCTTTAGCAAATACAAAATAGTAGCAGCTGTTAAACTTCTCACAGTAGCAGCTGGTAATAGATGGCACACATATCACAGCAGGACTATAGCAAAATGTTGAAAGCTCTTCCTCAATTGGAAATATTTCTGGAAATGCATGTTGATGCTATTCCTTTTCTCTCTGGGACCTCCTGTTCTTCAGTCACACTCAATATACTCTGAACATGCAAAGTCRTATTACCACTAAACAGACATAAGCACTAGAGAACACAAGTCCACTTAAAAATCTACCTGGCCTGCTCTGTGGATGGTCATAGAAAGTGTAAGCACCATGACAGTGAGTCAGAAGGCTTTATCTCCCCTCGCTCTCTCTCTTTTGCACCCTAATGAAAAAAACAGAAAAACAARTTTATAGGCTTTTCAAGGAGCACGAGTAGGACACCGTAAAAGTCATCCTCCAGCTATCCCAATCCTTTCCAAAAGACATATTAAGAGAATATCATCTGGTGTCACCAACTCCTATGTAAAAGTCAACAAAAGGATAAAAACACAAAAATTGTCTTTTCTAATTTTTTTATTGTTTCATTGGGATCTCAGGTTTTTTGCCTTTATAGCAACAAATCAATGCATGACACAGCATGGAGATACTCAAACTAGCTCTCTGGGAGYCAGACTGGTTCATTTGCCCTGCTTCTTCCATGCTCCCTGCAAACTCAGCAAGACCAYCTTGGCTTACTCAAGTTAGCTTGTTAAGCCACATTTCTATGTGTTCCTCATACAAAACTTCTTTGGCTGTGCACTTCTTTTCCCTTTTTCCATGTTTTCCTTCCTGTTGTATTTTCTCATCTTTCTTTTTTTCCCATTCCTCCTCTTGCCTACCCCATTAATCTCACAGCCTCTGTGTCCCTTACACAAGCTCTTTGTGCTGTTCCAGTCACCCYATGCAACAAGTGCAGCCTTTCACCTAACTGGCCCCAGAACAGCGTCACTTCTCACTGCCCTGACTGTTTCGTGCCCTGACAGCCCAGTGAAACCTAGAACAAGGGCCGCATAAAGCCTTGACAGCAGTACAGAGTGAGTTGCGTAAGGACGATAGTGCTGATTTTTTTTGACAGTTTTAAAATCTTTTTGATATTCACTTCAATGACTTTTTGCAATTATCTCTGTGATCCCTTCAGAACATCAGATGAAAAGTTCAGTGCGTAGACTCTATATCTATCCAAAATGCATCTGCTTTCTTATCAGTTCATCTGTCTTGAGAAAGAAAGTGATCAGGCCATCATCCACTTCTAGCCCAGAGTTTACATACGGTGCCTGCTCTGCTTAGGCTATCCAATCAGTTCCGAAGTATGAGCTTCTGTGAACWGATGGTCAAACTTTTTATATGCAAAACTCTGCCCAATTTCAGTAACCCTAATACATTTCTTCTATGGACCAGTCACCTGATGGACTATGACCATAAACTTGTACTGTGAGTTACAAATAATCTATATCTTTATCTCTGCAAGGTCGTGCAAAATCTCTGCAAAATCATGGCTTTGAATCTAGTTCTGGACACAGAGGACACGACCTTCAATGAGGACACTGAATGAGCAGATAGATTATAAAATACATCTGAAAATAATAATAAATCTTYATATGCACTGAGCATTTATTTTCAGACTGAAGTTTGCAGGTTGTTTGGAGTCCATGGACCACCACTTCAGGGTTCAGCAAAGATAACTGGAGGCAGATAATGATTGCCAAAGTGTTTAAACTCACTAAGCACGGATTTCTCACTGGAAAATTTTTAGGAGACAACAAATCAAAGCAGCAATCTATTGCAATGCAGAGATAGTCAATATGTATTTGACTGCCAGGCTAATTTCCCTTGGGATTTCCTTCCACATATGGAATCCTCAGAGCTGAAAGCATCTCTCCCCTCTTTCCATTCCACCAAACTGGCACAAAGACTAGCACGAGTCAGGGATCTGATGCAAGACAATGTTGCAGTATTTCTTAATAAATAAAGCTCAGAACAAACTGACTTTCACTGTGAGAAGACTTATTTCATCACTGCTCTAGGCTGCAAATTCAAACAATGAATGGCTAAATGATGACACTGTACCTACAAGCAGAAAAGCAGAGTGTCAATATTTACTTCACCCAACAGAATCAAAGGGGAAAGAAAATGCAGGTGTCTCAGAGTTGCACCACAATAAAACATATTCTAGGATGTTATCTAGCACAACTCTTTCTGTTTTCCTTCCTTGATGGAGCTGTCTTCTGAGAAGAACTGCAGAATGCGAAAGGTGGAGAAGCAATGATCTGAAATAAAGGATGCAGTTAATGTTCATGGCAGGATACATGACTCTCACCACTGTTAAGAGTTTATGATCCTTTAAACATGATTTCTGACTTTATTGCTTTTGGAGTTCTTCTAAGTGCAACTTTAACAATTAAATTCCTGTGTAGTCCTTCTACCAGGCAGGGTTCAGTAACAAATACTGAGCACCCTTGCAGAAAATGAGGTAAAATGTGTTCTATGATTGCTGCATTTGCAAATGCTGAATCGAGTGACTTAACAAACAGTACTTCATCAAAGGGACAAAGGAAAAGAATAACAGGAAGATAAATAGGCTAAAACATATTCACCAGCTATTCCTTTCTCAAAGTGCCGAAATAATTGACAACTTCCTACCTCTGACTTCCTAAAGAGGCAATTACTAGGATGATTGGTTGCTCTACAGCTCCTGTAGCAATATCGCATTGATAGCTTATTTTGCTTATAGGATGATTTTACAAAGGACTTTGTGCAAAGAAATTTGGAACAGGCCTACATGCACAGAAGTTTTTTTAGCAGGGTCCATAGCTGATGGCATACATTGATTTCAAAGTTACCTTAGAGGGAGGAAAAATAAAACAAGTAGTGAGGTGAGAGAAAGAGAGAGAAAAAGGAAACGCTCTTCCCAGTGGCCAGCCAGAGAGAGAAGCAACAGGGTTTTCTAGATGAGTGTCCCCTTCTGGACATCCTCCTCAGTGAAGCAGGAGGTCTCTAGGACGTTTTTCCTCACAGTGACCGTGGTTTTTCATCAAGACCTGCTCAAATTCACTACAGGTTATTTCTGCCTAATATGCTATTAGCACTGACTGGAGCATGCTTGATTAGGTGCAGGATTTGCATGMTGATTGCTTGTTAAGCTTTCTGCAGGAATATCACTGAGTAATATATATTGGATATTTAAATRACTTATATGCTATGCTATGTACTAGGCTCTAAAGTTAAAAAGTAGCTCTTTAAAAATATAAAAGGTACCAAGCAAAGGGTGAAAAAAGAGGATAAGAAAGACTGATTCATATGTTGAAGGTGATCAATATCTAGGAGAAACTGCATGTAACAGACAGAGTAACATTTCAGAAGYCACTGGTGCAAAGTGGTAAGGATAAGAGTACAGAGCATGCTACAGTAAAAGCATGGCTACATAAGTCTCAAGGTGCATGGTACAAGTGAAAGACAAGCTACAGAGCTGCACAGAAAACACCCTCAGCATTACAAAGGTTAAAGCATCTCAGGCACTGTGCAACTACACCTGTGGGACTAAAATCCCCAAATTCAAAGAACATAGCACAAAGTGAGACAGTAAACTTTTCCACACTATTGATATATATCTTGAGCTTCAGGTCCACCTTAATGTAGCGTCTTTTCTGACATTTATCGTCACCCTTGTCAGAGGCCTATTTTGAACCAAACTAAATAAAACTAGCAAGTCTTAGGAAAACATTCCATTCATTCCTGACTTTCACCACCCCACGTCACAGGAAAGGCTGTTAAATATGGTGTTTAACATCCTTTAGTGCTGTGCAGCACTAAGATTGGACAGAAACAGAAGAAACTTAGGGCACACTTTGGCATGAGGGCACCACGAGAGGATTCTTCCTCATATAGAAGGGATGTATGTTCTTCTACGTCACCCTCCATTCCTATAGCCTGTGTAAGAACCCTGGATGAAGAAAAGGAAAGGACTAAGAACCTTTTAGATCTTCTGCTCCTTCAAGCCAATAGCTGCAGGCAGAAATGGAGTACCCCTGTGCCTGCTGTAAATTATGGCTGGGGTCTGGACAGAAGCACAACAAGACTAGGGCTGGGGACACTTCAGGGGTTCACCAAAGGAGGTGACCCCATATGCTATGTATGAGCTCCCTCCTTCAAGCAGTGGGATATGATAGGTGGTTAGAGGGCAAATAATCACTGTGAATTAAGGCATTTTCTGGTTAACCATATGTGTTCCTTCCCCTGCCTTGCAGGACCATCTCAGAACACAGCACTATTGAAACATGAGACAGGCAAAGGTCTGAGCTATGGAAAGGCAGTTTGCTCCAGAGAAACRCTTATATGTTATAACTTCAGAGATGCAATCTGTGCCCCAGCATATTTGAAACAGCGAGTATATGAAATCTGCTTAGAATCAGCCAGTGCCACTATAGAAAGTAATAACAACCCCTCCATTTTAATTGATGCAAAACAATCATTAAGCAGAGATGCATATCAGCAGGAAAGCGGTGGGTCATGATTGCCTTGTCTTGGAGAGCTGCCAAACATATCTTCAAACACATGAAGGACAACAGTGAAAATGCTGTTCCTCTATGTTGGTGTTTAACTGCAATGCCTTGCATAACCTAACAACAAGGATTATTTTATTATGAAGTGCCCCAGGGCAAAGAAAAGACAGTACTGTCCCAACTCGCTCGGCGGGTTCGCGGCCCCGGCCTGGACCGCAGCCGGCTTTTCTCTTCGAAAGATCGCGCAGGGCCAATGGCAGGGCCCAGCCCGGCGGCCGCGGGGCCCCGATTGGTGCAGAAGCTCTGCTGATCGCTGTGGCAACCCCACCGCTACTGAATGGAGGAGGATGCTTGGGAGGTGGGGGGAGAGGAAGGGAGGAGGAAGGGGCTGAGCTTGCCACAAAACAGGGCTATGTGCGAGGAGAAAGTCCGCCAGTGCGGGAAAAACCAACCTAGGGGGCACTTCGGAGCAAGCGGCGAAGCCGAAAGATTGCAAAGGGGCCAGGCAGCGAGACAAAGAGAAGGGAGGACATGAGCGAAGGAAACGGGATACAACAGGGGATCAGCTGAGTTAACCCACGCAAGAAAAGCTTTTCCCCTCCCAGCACATCCACAGGARGTGCAGGGCCGGACTCCCCGTTCCACCGAGAAGACAAAGCAGGAGCTGGCCCCATGGGGAAAGGGGGGGAGAAAGGAGAGGAGTCAGGGGAGCGGGAGGCGCAGCTCCGCTTCTACACCTGGGAGGAGATCCAGAAGCACAACTTGAGGACGGACAAGTGGCTGGTGATAGAGCGCAAGGTGTACAATGTCACCAAGTGGGCAAACAGACACCCTGGGGGCCACCGAGTGATCAGCCACTGCGCCGGCGAAGATGCCACGGTAAGGAMCCACGCACAGACACACACTGCTGCCTCCAGGCTCCCAGCAGCAGCCTCTGACAGRTCATTTCCTTCCTTGTGGCTCTCGAGAAGTGAGTCAGTCTTTGCGCAGCCCGCTGTCTGCCTTTCTTTCCCCATCTCTCTTAACACCTGCTGTACATTCAGCTCATCCCTTTCACTGCTTTAGCACCAAGGAGCAAAAAAAGGCTGGTACGGACTGATGYAAATCCTTGGTAATCAGCTCCATTGATCCATGGCTGTTTGCAGCATCTGGAAGATTGGTTGGTAGAGATKGTTTGGCTCAGCTCAAGTCCTGCTGTTTGCCTTTGTCCCTTGTTTGTGCTGGGCCTGGAGTTTTGATTTCCTGATCCAAGCATCCCAAGTCTTCTCTTCTTCGGTGGGTAGCTTCTGCCATGCAGAGTTATAGCAGCCAAGCACAAGAAAGGGTTAAATAGGAGACTGTTTCAAAGCCTCTTCTGTGAAGAGGGCGAGATTGAGGCTTTAAAACAAGGAGCTTTTTAGCTTTTTCCCAGGAGGGAATTCTCTTGAGATTTTTGTTACAGGTTTCTAAGGAAAAAAAGAGAACCATTCGCTGCTGCTGCCACAGCTGCTTCCTGCAGTTGGTTTGCTGTAGCTACCTCTCACGTTTCAACAGCTTGGGGGGGGGTGGAAGCTTGAAAAAGGAATAAGCTGCCTCCGAGATTTTTGTCTGTGGTTTCCCCCAAAGCCACCTTCTTCRGAAGTGTATCCAGAGAGAATGTGCTCACCCAGGGCACCAGCCCTTAGTTAATAAAAATTGAACTGTCTCAGAGCTTTTTCAGAATATGTGCAGGGTAAGAGCAGGAGAGACCAAGCTGTAACATTAACTGTTTGTCTTCCACAGCTCTTAGCACCCTAAGAAGGAGACTGGGTGTATGTGCAGAACTAATTAGCAAGAATTACTAATGCTTTTCACCAATCTACATTTGCTTATGGTCACCAACTCTGTGGTTATTCTCCATTATTTTCCTTAAAGTGCTGAGATGGATTTTGATGTTCCTACCCCCTTCCAATGGAACCACAGAATCAGTGGCTTTTCCTGTCTAAAAGAGGGAAATGGGCCAGTTTTTCCTTTCAGCTGCAGAAGTGCAGGCCTGTTGAAACCAGAAGAGTTAGCACTCCTGCCCCCAGGTGTTTAACTCCAATACCTCAACTAGAAGTCAAAAAGTATTTGGTCTTACATTTGCCTCCAGGCTTTGCAAGAGAGACTGAAACACAGATCTGTGATCCTGCCACTCTTGATCCTCCTTGTCTCTCCTCCCACTTCCACAGAGTACCTTGAACATATATAGTAGGACTGTAYGCAGAGCACATGCCATGAAGGCATGGTCTGAGAGTGCTCTGAGACCGACCATCCTGCATGGAGCACTGRAAGGGAATTGGCATCTGTTTTCCAACTACCCTACAGTAAATAACASTGCCAAAAAACTCTTGCTCATTCAGGATAAGAAAGCCTTGGCCTTGACCCTGCCAAGGCCTAACTGACAAAATTCATTCTGTGCTGCAAGATATCACAACCGGGAGAGCTTAGGGGGAGGAAAAGGCAGTGATAAAAACTTAGTTCAATACCCTGCTTGATGATGTGTGTGCTCCTCTGCTAACTCGTAGCAGGGTGTTTGCAAAAAAACTGATTGAGTAGCTCCCATGACAGCTCACACGTTCAGCATGCCCAACTCATGCTGGTCAGGTTAAGAGTGCCGAGACTAGCTTAGGCATGCATTTCCCCTACAGGTACTAACAGTGCTCAGAATTCATTCATTCCAGGCCTTACCTTAGCATATTGATGCAGCATGCCAGGCTGAGACAACCTGTTCTGGTATCACATGATGCATGGTTGCCTTTAGAAAATGGGTAAGATTTAGAGTATGCAAGGGTACTTTGCAGCCTCTGTCTTTTAGAGATGTGGAAGGTGCTTCCTCTGATTGCACTGAGCACTTCAATGCTCAACTGCAGTTCATACCTCAACAAAACAAAGCTGCTTTTACCAAAAGAAGCTGGGGTAATTCCCACTTGCATATTACCATAAGACACCTCAACTTACCTGGCCAGTAGACCACAAAGTTGGGAGGTTGGGTATAAACTTCACATGGCACTCTCAGAGTGTATATCTTCTACCTTTTTTCTCTATCTCCTCCAGCACGGCACTGAGGATGGTTCCAAATATCAGGCAGGTGCATTGCACTTGAGACCTATGAGTGGAGGAGATACATGAGAAGTAGCTAACTAAAAAGGTACTCCTTTGTAACCATAGCTTCCTGTCCACCGATGGTAAGAGTATTCAGGAGATGACATTCTCTCTGTTGCTCAGAGACTATACTGAAAAGGCCCCTTCTCTACCTATATCAGTTACATGTACGCGTATTACTTSTTAGCCAGCTCCACTTTCCTACTGCCAGAATTTCCTTCACGACATGGGCTTGAGGCAGCTGTAAAGTGCAAGACTGGTAGCATGTTTTCATTCAGCCCAGAAAGAAGCAAGGCTATTACGTCCATAGACAGAGGAGACAATCTCTCTCCGGAAAAGTCATGACAGAACTTTTATGAGCCTGATTTGACAACAAATAGGCTGCTGGCAGGAAAGCCAGGATAGACAAAAATACCTTCCAGGYTGTCAGGCAGAAGCTGCAGTTGAATTGCCCCCCATTAATACCACAGGAATCAGAGAGATCTCCATTACTGTCATCAGGTGGTAGCCAGCCAGATTTCCAAGAACTCTTTTTCTTTTTTATTGTTAATTAAACAATATCATATCAACGTCCATTATCACTTGTTAGGTGTTCACTCTGTCCTGTTTTTCCTTTCTTGCCTTTTTTCCTCTCAAACATTCCCTCCCAACCTCATTCTGATCTTCCTTCCTCTTTCTTTCCCTTTTACACCATCTGCTGATGATACCAGGCAAGGAAACCAGCAACGAGACTTAACGTTTTGGTGAAACATTCATGAAGGTTCGTCTTTGGACCAAGGGCAAAACACTACTAGTGCTGGAGGCACTCGTAAAAGTCTTACACTGTCTAGAGCCTTACTTGATCATCTGTGGCAAGTCAGTCTTTTAATGTCCTGTCAAAGGGAGAGAACAGTATTTTTTAAACTCAGGACTGTGAGGACCAGAGAGGGTGAGGTGGGTAGAAATTATGGTAAAACAAATGACAGATCTTGAAAGTAAAGACGGAAACTGATGGGTCAGACAAGGATTCCTCCTCGTGGGAATATCCAAAGTGTCCTCTGCACAGGGCTGTAGTGACAGCTTTGCTGATCCTAGAGTTTTACCTTTATTTTGACACCAATAAAGTAATACCAGTCGTGAACCCAATGCAGTCAAAAAGCACGTGTCTCACTCAACATTTGAAGCTGGATAAGTTTTGCCAGTGGGGCAGTCCTCATGGAAAAGCTGAGCCAGATGTTCCCCTGTGGTAGCAAGTATCAATTTATCTCTGAAATTGGTCCCAAAAGGAGGCGGTTTGGACACTTTCGTGTGAGTTTTAAAAAGAGCATTCCCACGGGGCTGAGAGGACACCCAGTGCTCTACAAAAGATGTGCACCTCAGTTTCATTTCTGTCATTCAGGTTTTTTTTACTCCATGCATTGAAACTCTGAAATGACTTTTTCTTTTCTTTACCACTTCTCCTATAGTCTCTGGCATTTTATGGCATTCACAAGCCTTTGAATTATTCCATAGTATTTTCTTTCTCTGCTGCACTTCTATCCAGTTTTTCCTCTCTGCCTCCCCATGCCCCATCTCTAACTTCTTGTATATTATTTATTTAACCTCAAATTAAATGACTGAGATCAACTTTCTTTCTCCCTTCTCATACCTCCATAGCAAAATTTCTGTGATCAGAGTATTATTTTGAAGCTCCATCCAAAGTGTCGGTGTCRGATGAAAGTTTCTATTGATTTTGGTGGACTCTGGAACTAAGCTTGTTGGCTGGTATTTTTTAATACTAGGGTTAGCCTTTTAATGTAAGAAAGCTTCCAGAAAGGTCAGCTGGATACAGTGAGTACTTTCCAGTCTGCTTTTCCTGTTTAGAACAATAGGCAAAATTTGAGTTTTCAGGCAATGGGACAAAGGAAGACAGGCTGCAACTTGGTACTTCTGGCTTCTGTTTTTGAGTCTATTTTTTTTCTGTACCTCAGTTTTATTCAATCATAAAATGAATAATATAAAGATTTCGACAAGATGAGAGGAGACTCATTAGCCAAGATGACTGACAAAGTTAGGAAGACAAACTTTCTCCAACTACCCCATCTTTGAAATCATTGGCCTTCTGGCCTTTGTGAGATCCATTGGTTTGTCTCTGCAAAGAGTGAAAGGCATCAAGTTTTCACTAGACAGAGCTTGATGAAGGGGGAGCATAGAGGGGCAAAAGAAAATAAGCCTTCTTCACAGCTGGAGCTCTCAGGCCAGGTGCCATCTCATAGAGGAGGAATTTAGACATTTAAATGTAGTTTATTATGGGGACCTGTACAGCAGGCAGTCTCAGCACTTCATAGGGCTACATCTTTACAGCTCTCCCATGGGAATTTCTAGAGTTAATTCCAGTTCTGTGGAGCAAGGAAAGGGCAAGGACAAAGTAAGAGGTCCTGACCTTTGTCATCTTTCTCTCACTACCTCTACCTTTGGGGTAAAAATTCATGCCATGCCCTGTGGAGGGAAGGATGTGTAAGATTTCACCATTAGCAACAGATGCATCAAATACACACTTCATGCAGGCATAGGTAGGATATGGGTACATGAAAACATATAGAAAGGGGAAGGAGTAGGGTAARAGAAGAGCCCATTGCATTAGAGGGAAAACTCCCAGACCCTAAAGAGGACTAAAACAGTGAGAGGTAGTGAAGTCATTGGTCCTGCGATCAAAACAAACCACAAACAGGGCATTGCGCTTCGGTGTGGGAAAAGGTATCAAAAGTCTTGAACATATGGAATAAAAATATTATTCCAGCAGGATTTCCTGCTTTCCCAGCCTCAAGAGCATACGCTGAAGACAGGATTTATTTCACAATTTTGCTGAGGCACCAGTAAGATTCTGCAGTTGAAACCTAACAAACTATGTCTATGATCATGTGTTTGAGAGACCATAGTAAAATATATCCAGCAGTCAAGGCATGTACCACACAACAAATACTCAAGCAGTCTCRCAAGAGATTTATGGGCCTGTAACAGAGACAATTAACTGTACACCACAGAACCATAGAAGTGACAAGCCTTATCACTTGTCTTGATAATTATCAGCTCATCACAATTGTTAACCTACTTAGCGTGTTTCAGACTAATGACTAAAGCTGTTCTCTGGTTTAGGAGCTTTTTTGAATGGGGTCTTCACCCCTGTAGGCTTTGATAGCAAGCACTTCAAAGCAATTGCTTGAAGTTCTGGTATGCAACCAAGTCTTTGTTTGCTTCTTAGAGACTTTGTAAAGACATTTCTACTTGGACTTGCAAGGAAAATCATGGAGATAGATAAAATTAACTGTGTAATATCTAGAATATGGAGGAGTCAAGATAGCATTCAGCTATTCATCTTATAGAACAAAAAGAGCAATCCAGTCTCCCAAATGAGAAGCCAGCACTCTGCTCAGCTATGTTAGTGCTGGGGTCCTCAGAACTGCACTAGTAGTGCTTCTGGTTCCACAGGTACATCTGGGTTTGATCACCTCAGAGTTTCCATACACAACTACTGCAGACAATACATTATGAAAGTGGGAATAGAGACCTTCAGTTTCTACTGGAACAGCTGAAGGAAAACAATTTCCTCGATTTCTCTGCTCTTTCTGTCGTTTGGTCCCACCATCTCCACCTCTGAAAAATGGGCTCAAGGACCCAGACAGTCCAGATCTTTCTGTCTTATGAATGTTTCCTAAGGTCATTGCCACATCAGGTAAAACATCTGTTTGCAGTTGGAACAACCTACTCTAGGAAACTTGCTCTACATCTAACTAGGAGAGCTGTCTTTCTGTTTTCGCAGCAGCGCAGAGGGTTGTCATGATGTGCTTATAGTTGTCTGKTGAGAAAAAAAAATGCTCCCGGGGCAATCACTAAACCCAAAATGAGTGGTCCTCTCTCAGGACCACAGCAGAGATCAAAGACATCCCTGAAAACAGGCATTTCTTAGAGATCACCAACACGTCCTTGCTCAGAACAGCAGAAATATTTAGAAAGCAAAAACAGCAACACAGTTCTTGAGTAGCCACAATCCGTAGGATTTTTGTTAGTACCTAATACTTTCCACTTCACACTATTCAGGGTTTATAGCATAGAAAGAGAGGTATCACAATGGTGGAAAYATATAGTGAATCAAGGAGACATACTGGATTCATAAGGCAGCCACACACACACAGTTTCTGATTTAGATTGTTTTTTGAGGGATAACATAATCCTTTTTTTTCTCTGTAGACAGTTGTACAGGACATGTAAACTTCCCTTTCAGATTAATACTTTTCCCATAGTCCTAAAATATGTTTAGCCTACCAGACTCCTAAACCATGTTGCAGGAAAACCAGRGTCTGAGCTGGTCAATTTGAGGAAACATAATTAAAAAGAAATGAAGTTATCAAAAACATGTAATCGTACTTTGATGGAGTTTTTTTTTTTTTTTCTGATTTAGGTCCAAAAGGACCTATGTCTATTATTAATACATTCAAAGCACACTTGGTATTTATAGAGCAGGTCCTTCAGCAAGACCAAGGTCTATGGTGAATACCTATTCACCTATGGGGCAAATAGTCCATTCTTTCCTAGTCTGCACTAGGTGAGCACCAAGGCGCACATAATATGAAAAAAAAATCCACCCTATCTTGAATTGCCTCCTGGCAGCAGACTTTCAAAGGGTATTTATATCCTAATGGGGATTTGTACAAATTCCTATCTGCCTACCTTCCAAGGGAATTAGCAGGATTTAAGTATTTAGTTGCTTATGAAATTTCTTGCAGTGCCTTTCACCATATATTTAGAGAGTACCCCAAATCTCACCATTCACTTCCTGCTAGATAAGCAATTTCAGCAGCCTTTACTAGTACCATACTGAACAGCAATCAGAGAGACAGGAATCAGAGTCCCACACCACTTGTTCAGAAGAGGACTCACACAAGAGACTGTTGCAGAGAAGGACAGTGCTAGAGATGGAGGGRAATGGTGTGATGGATAGGAACCAACAGTTACTTCTGAATTTCACACAGTTACTCATATTTCTACTCCAGGATGCATTCCAAGCCTTTCATATCAATCCCACTTTGGTGCGAAAGTTTCTCAAGCCATTACTTATCGGAGAACTTGCTCCAGGGGAACCCAGCCAGGACCGAGACAAGAATGTGAGTATTTGTTTCTAAACTGAGATTTGTAATAGGTATGTTTGAGGGTTTTTTTTTTTTCTTTTTTTCTTTTTTTTTCTCTCAGGATCTCTTCCAAGTCTCTATGTGAAAAAACATTGGACAAATTATAAAGCTCTCTTCATTACAGGCAGCGCCAGAGAGGGAGTGCCTGAATGCCTCTGTGCAGTGATGTGCACATCCCACTAGAGATTAAAAAGTGCATGGGAGGGAGGTGGCACATCAGACTGGCAGTACAAGCCTTTCCTTTCCACAGAGCCGCCAGCAGCTCTGTCTGTGGTAATCACGTCTGATTTCTAGCAGCCCATTCCAGATGCCCATACCGCAGTGATCCCATCCTGGAGGAAAACAATGGACTGAGGAATGTGCACTGGGAAATGTGTGCTAGCTCTTGTGGCTGGTGTCTCTCCTGTTCTCTGGGGACCAAGTGCTGAAACACATGTCATTGCTTGCGTGTTATGGAGGAAGGAGAGGGCAAGGGGGGGTGAGAAGGCTGRAACAACTTCCAAAGCAAAGTTGCTAACCACCTCAACAAGACAAATCTCTTCCACTGTTTACTCCACAACTCCCCTTTGGCAGAACACCCCAGGGGAACTCCTGCTTCAAGACTCAAACCAGCTGAAGTGAAACAGCGGCTTAGGGAGCAGCAACCCAGCAGAACTCCTCACCAAGTTGGCCTCAAGGCCRACTCTGTATCCCTCCCAGACAACCCATTCATGCATTATTCAAGCACTAGGCACAGGTACAGCATGGCTAACTCCTGCTCTGAAACCCAATCTCATCCTGTTATTCTTAGTTGCCTGTGGTTATGGTGTATCTCTGTCACTCACCATATAAGCAATGACGGTAACCAGCTCTCACTCTGGAATGCCCTTTGTGAACAATTGCACTTTAGTTGACCCACATATTAAATAGACCATAGCTACTCTGATATTGTGCGTTCATCACCAGAGCTCAGAAATTATCCATGAGTAATGAGATTGAATTCTCTCTTTCTCCAGCTGTCTCTTTAATACTTGTAAAGCTCSTTGAGACTATTGTGAGCAGATGATGCAGCTCTCAATGCAGCAAGGTAGTGATTCAAAGCAACAGGCTTAAATTACCCTCCCAGCTCAGGGTGCAAAAGGTCAGGATATGGGCTCAGACCAGCCGGGAGCTTATTTATAGGGAGGTGGGATGGAGAACTGGAATACAGCAGAAGTATGAAGACAGATCCTTGCTTACTTAGGGGGTAGGCCAGCTACTGCAAGAAACATCCTGGGTACTTAGTATGGAAACTAGGCTTCCTAAAGCACATTCAGACTTGTTATAACATTTATGCTGGGTCATCTGTATCCATTTTGCAGTCCCAGTTGGTGGAGGATTTCCGGACCTTGAGGAAGACAGCAGAGGATATGAACTTATTCAGAGCAAGCCCTTGGTTCTTCTCCCTTTACTTGACCCATATCATCGCAATGGAAGCTTTGGCTTGGTTAATGGTTTCATACTTTGGTACAGGCTGGATCACAACTCTCATCCTTGCCTGCATCCTTGCAACTTCCCAGGTGAGAAGTAGTAGGCACAGAGCATACTGGCTACCCAAATTACCCTGAAGGAGGCTGGTGCACACTCAGTTTCCATGTCAGATTAATCACCAATGCAAATGAGAAAAACATTCACATTACACCCGCCCCACTGTGCCTTCCGATCACCCCTACCCACTGCTGAATACCCCTCACACAAACCTCTTCATACCTCTTGGGCTTTTCCTTCCACGTAGCCCCCTCCACAACTGAAACTGAGATCTTCCCCTTAACACTTCCACTGATTCTCTATCTCCATTTCTCTGTCTGTCTACCCCTCTCTCTCTCTCGCTCTCTCTCTCTCTCACACACACACTCACTCACACAACTTGCCTTCCATCTTTACTTGCTTTTTTTTGCTTAACTCTGATTTCAACCCGCTTTCTAACTACTTTATTTTCCTTCCTCCCAGRCCCAGGCAGGTTGGCTGCAACATGACTTTGGACACCTTTCTGTCTTTAAGAAGCCTGTGTGGAACCACATAGTCCACAAGTTTGTGATTGGGCACCTGAAGGTAAAGRTCATTCTGTACCTAGGGCACTRTAGAAGCAGCTGCATCCACTTGCTTGGACTGTGTCAAAGCAGGAGACGGCAGGTCTAGGCTGTTCCACAGTGAGCCAATTCAGGCAGGAGAAATTAGTGGCCAATTCTATGTTGGACTGCTGTGCAGAAGAGAGAATAGAGTCCAACCAACGCTGTTGCAGATCACAATAATTCCACAAGTTTCAGTGGAACTGCACCAATTTATCACGGCTGAGGATATAGCTCATCAAATTGCATGAAGCTCTATTTCAACATCCTGTTTCAACATTCCCCATGCCCTCCACCTCCCTCACAGTAAGGCTTGGTAATTTTTAAGTGCCCCATACAGCTATATCCTGCCCACTCAAGGTATCCACAGAACTTCTGTCCTCAGCAAAGTCCAGTGCAGTTGAGGCTTTTCAGTGTCCAACTACAGAAGGAATTTCTAGGGGATGGTTCACATCTCTGGCCATTCTTACAAGTCTAGTCGCTCTTGCCTCACTCTTCACAGGCACAGACAGTAGAAGGAAACCAGTGGCAGTAATTAGTAAGGTAGCAAGAAAAAATAAGCCTACCATTCAGCCACAAATAACAGCTTCACCTGTGGGAAAACACAGTGACACATAATTCTCTAAGGTATCACTTTCTTGCCTGTTCTGACAATTTGGAAGATCTTTAGCCACGGCAAAATAGCCTGACATTACTAGTTTCAGTGGGCCCATACCAGCAGTCTCATAGGAACTGACAGTTTAACCAATTACTGTTTACTGCTATTTTAAAAGTAGGTAACAATTTGGGCATAATCAAAGTCACCCTGTTTTGGTTTACAAGAGTGAATGGATAATGTTACCATTAGAGGAGCCATGCTTTTCCATGGGTTAACTCGTTGTTCTTGTACCTACCCAGGGGGCCTCTGCAAACTGGTGGAACCACCGTCACTTCCAACACCATGCCAAGCCCAATATATTCAGGAAAGACCCAGATGTGAACATGCTGCATATTTTTGTGCTTGGAGATTCACAGCCCGTTGAGGTAAGGTGTAAAGTGGAATAGCATTGCCCTAGAAGGCTTCAGAGAGTGTTTCTCCAAAAGCAGGAGTCAGCTAGTGTTGATAGACATGCACATTGCTTGAAATGCTAACCAAAAAAAAAAAAGGACTAGGACTACATTTTTGAGGGCGCAAGCCAACAAAGCTGAGTTAGAAGGGTATAGTACACGGAAACATTCTACTGATATAGGCTACCCAGAAATGGTTGTACCCCTCCTTCACTCCAGGGCTAATTCAATGACTGACATCTTGACTAAGTCCATGGGGCTATAGTAGATTACAGTACTCACTCTCCTGGAACAATTTTCTTAGAGTAACTATGTATTAACGTGTTGCACATGGAGTAACAGGCTATATTAAAATGTTTTGATTCAATCTATCCTTCCACAGCCAAAATATTTACTGTTTACTGYATAGAAGTCTGCATGAAGGAATAAGGTACCATTCTCAGTTTTTGTACAGTAGAATAACAATTCTAGTTTCTTTTTTTTTAAAAGAAAAAAAAAGACAAAGATGTCAACAGAAAGTACAATACAGGGAAATATGAAACGAAAAAGTTAATGCTTTCTCAGCTGACTGTTATACTACGAAGAAAGTAGCTCCAGACATATTGGAGAGGCCTGCTATCTGGATGCATACAAGGAATGTCTTGTAGACACAAAATTTTTAAGAGATAGAAAGGTCCATTGTATATGATTAAAATGAAAGCCTTCTCCTGTAGTTTAAAAAGTCACTATCCAGAAGGTGTCCAGAAGACATCAATACCGTGCTCTTAAATCTGTGGGTGTGTCCCATTTTAAAATCCCATGCCTGATAACTGGGTTTAAAAGTAGCTTGTGGTTCTGCCACTGAAGGGAAAAACCCAGAATGCAGACATGTATGGTAACAATGAAAACTGGATCTTTCTCCTACAATGCAGCTGAAATATGGCCAGCATCAGTGTACCGTAATATTCTTCCCTGAAATCTCACCACAGTGTGAATTGACTGAGCACTCCAGTCCAACACTCAAAATTATCAGAAAGCTCTTTCCACTATCTAACCAGAACTTCTCTTGGTGAAGTTTAACGTGGTGGTTACAGCTGCTCACTCTGAGCTACAGGGAAAATTTAAATTCCTTTTATGTCAGTGACCACCGAGCAGAATTAATCTGTCACTTATTTGTACTCCTGCCACTCTTGCTATTAGTCTATCTTTACTTCTATAATCTACTGATACCAGTAATCTCCTGTGATTGCAGCAGATATCCAGTGCAATGTGTTACAGGGTTCGGGTAAAACCTTGTATCAGCTTTCCTGACTGTAGTGCTACCAGCTCTTAGTTCCACTTGATGCGGCTGATTCACCAGCGCTACAAGGCTTCCCCTCATTGGGAAGCTGCTGTGCTGGAAGCAAAAGTGTGAGTTCTCACCAATCTGGATTCTCCATGTAAGCTTCTTGTGTGAACATTCCCGGTGCCCAAAAATGTTGGGCACTTTTCTACCTGGTTCTAGGTTTTTAACTAAACGGATGAGTTTAAGAGCCCAGATGCTCTCAGCTGCCTCTTTTCACTGAAGAAAAGTGAGCACCTACAGGAAGTAATGACCAAAGGTCCAACCCTGTCTTTGGAGAAACCCCTCCATTTCCTGTATCTGCTGTCTGTAGGTGGACCAAAGCAGTACAGGACTCAGTGCAGAATAGCTGTCAGTGACAATGCTCTMTTTCCAATCTCTTACATGCCAACTGTAGTGACACAGACATTATAGATTTGAACATGTCCATGTGGCTTCCCATAGTTAATAGTGAAAGGCCACCCTAGCTCTCCCACTCTTGGTACAACAAGCTTTACAGGATCTGTTTGATGGCACAAGTTCACAGCACTGATGACTGCATAAGTCCAAATGAATCAGCAGTCAGGACATTTGCTTGGAAAACTAACCAAGGTTCAGTGCCTTGCTCTGCCATCCTGTGTAATGACTTACCAAAGGTCCAASCTCTTTACACCCCATATTTGTAAAAGTAATGATGGAGATAGATAACAGCAACTCTTATCACAGCCACGGGCATGGCAGAAGGTAGAGAAGTGCATAAAAATGCTATCAGGCTGTCAAGTGACAAAAAAATGATCTGTATATCAAGACAGAACACTTTAAATAGGAATTTATACCTAGCACAATTGGGAAGGCAGGATTTTTATATATATATATATATATATATATATATATATATGTACACACATACACATATATAAAAAATGTTTGCAGTGTGGAGCAGCCCTAATCTCTGTCTACGATCAGCCAACATGTTTTGAAACACTCTCACAAGACTCTAGCAGTAATGCCGGAGAGAAAAGTAGGGTTAGATAACTTTGTACAGGTTAATTCCTGCTGATATTTAACCATACCAAATACTTTWTAATCTTTATTGGTGTGGGAACTAGGTCAAAACTCCCCAGTTCCAACTAAAAAGAGCTAATAAATAAAGAAGTATTGCAGAGAATATCCTCTTATGTATGGGTGTCATAATCCAAAACTGAACTTTCTCATCTGTGTCCTGTAGTATGGCAAGAAGAAGCTGAAGTACCTGCCTTACAATCATCAGCACGAGTACTTCTTCCTCAGTGAGTATCTGCACTGTCCTCTTCATTTTTCCCTGTGGTGAGGGGAGTTGAAGGCTCTTTACTTTCCAGACCCTGCTGTGTTAACAGAGCAGTTCCTTACATCTCAACTCATCCTTCTGTTCCTAGGGCTCGCAGTGCCTTTAATGGTTTATTTGTACAGGTCCACAGTCAGTTCAGTATATCCTCACTGATATCCAAGCTTTCTTAACGTTGCCAGTACAGCCATTTTACATGGCTTTGCAAGGGAAGCAGCTGAGACTGGGAACTAATCTCAGCATGGGAGTGGCTCCATAGAAGCACTGTGGGTCACCAGTCAATGCTTTTTGATACCTAAAGATGAACGGGCATGAAGAAGAGACTCCTTCACAGAGAGGCAACTATCATCTTGGGGTTCCGCCATTACCAGCACACGCCTCTCTGACCGATGCTAGGCAGGCTTTCCTGGCACCAGTTCCTAGATCACTGGCTTGCTCTCATGTCATACACTTTTGCACTTCCTTAGATGGCTGAAACATTTCTGTTTGCTTTGCAGTCTTCCCACCTCTGCTCATCCCTGTGTATTTCCAAATCCAAATCATCTCGACCATGATCAGGCGCAGGTTCTGGGCGGTGAGTGAAATGTCCTCCCTGTTCTTGTGTGGCCTGGCTGACTCCTAAGGCATCAGACTTGAGCAGGGAGAGAGGCCAATCATCTCTCCAGTGCAAGGACAGTTGCCAGAGGAGGATGGACAGGGCATGCTTTGCTGTACTAATTATCCAGTGTCCCTAACGTTACCAACACAACCRTGTTAAGTGAGATAGGGCAAAGCAATGCCTAATGTCTTCTCTCTTCCCCTAGGACCTGGCCTGGGCCGCTAGTTACTACATGCGCTACTTCATCACGTACATCCCATTCTATGGCGTTCTGGGATCCCTGTTTCTCCTCACTTTTGTCAGGTAGGAGATAAAGGGCCTCCCTTCTGCTCTCCCCTCCCTCCAACATCAGACTAGCAGAGCCTCAGCTCTACTGTGTCCCATGGCCTTCTTTCTTTAGGTCCTCTGCAGACATCTTCCTAATTCTGCATTAGCCTGAGTATTTTTACCGCTTCGCTTTCCTCCTATCATTGCCCAATTTTACCTTCTCTCAGCAGAGCTGGTTCTGTTGCTCRGCATCTTCCTTGGTCCTTGTGACAGCTCAGGCAGGATTCCCCTTTATTTCCTCATTCACTGTTCCCACAYACTGCCCGATCCCAACACACTTGCACATTTTGCACTTTCACCTAGGCTGGATCCTCCCAGAATACCTCAGGTAACCCCATTCACTAGAAAGGTAACTCAGGAGTCACCCAAAGCACTGCCAGCCCCTGGGAGTGAAACACTCACCACTTCACAGAATCACAGAATAGCAGAGGTTGGAAAGGACCTCTGGAGATCATCTAGTTCTACCCTCCTGCTCAAGCATGGTCACCCAGAGGACAAGGACCACTTCTCACAGTTCAGCAGAGTGCACAGTCAGTGTACTGCATGCACATATGTCATTACTTCCACACACTGACACAGTCAGTGCCCCAGAAAGCTGTTTCACAAAGCAGAACAGCTGCTCCAGTTCGAGTTCTTCAAAGCTACATTTCATCCCTCCTTAAATCTATGGCGAAATATTTCTTAATATAGCTAGATTTTGACTGATCTTCTAGTCCTTTGTGATTACCAGACCTCACAGTGTGCTGCTACCAGTGCAGAAACAGTATTATTATGCTTATTGCTGTTTAACTGATGCACAGAGTTCAGTGAAAGACCTAAAACATGAACTACAGGCATGAGCTGCTAAGTGAATCAAGCATGGCAGGGCTTAGAAAGTTTACTCACTGGATGGTTACAGTATTCCAGATGGCAGCACTGAATCTGTATTTCTGTCCTGCATGTAGTTGCTTCTAGTCTTCTAGCTAATAGCAAAGGGCTGCGTTTAGTTCCATGGCCAATATTAGTTTTAAGGAATCATTTTATCACAATAAGAAACACTTTCTAAAATATTTCAGTTTTTGAAGAAAAGGAAACAGTGACAGACGTGCAAAAACCTTCATAAAATCAGAACTTTCCCTTCCACACAACTTAATATCTCTGTTCATGATTTGAGTCTTCGCAATTGCAGAAGACTTTGGTCAAAAGACTGGTTTGTGTAAGTGCTTAGCCAAACTCTTTGGTGTTAAATCAAACTGAAAAACTTCTAACAACCAGCCTGCTATTTCTATCACTGTCCTATTCTGATTAAGCTAAAAATGCAAGAAGCAATGCTTTCCTCTTGTAAAATTGTTTCCAGTTTCTCATGATTCATCAGGCGACAAGGCAGTAAGGAAAAAGCCCCAAGAATGTTATAAAGCAATGCAACCTTGTGAGCAGCCCTCCCATTGCTCAGAGAAAGCGAGATGCTTATGGAGAGTCACCAGTTTTAATCAAAATACACAAGGTATAAAGTCAGATAAAAGCATTTCCATTTTGTTTTGACTTCAGACATGAATAATCACTAAAAAGGTGAGATTTTTCTAATCAGCTGGTGTACCACATAACAGGATTCATTCATCCTCTAGCAGATAGATAAAAATACAAAGCAAAACAAACACTCATCAAAACCACATCTGCACTTCAAAAAATTCTGAGACCTTGCTTCACTCAGCTCTCTTCCTTCTGYGGCTCTGTGACATTACTGCTGGTGAAAGTAGAGACTGAGATCATCTACTCTTTCAGAGAACCAGCTCAAAGACTATATCAAGGACAGCTTCTGGACATCTGCCTTGCCRATGTACATCTCAACCCGAGACAGAGAAACTGCTTTGGGCAAAAATAAGAAAGTGGGTTTCTAGAGACTATTCTACAAGTGCTGAAAATGCAGTCATACACCACAAGAAGTAAACAAGCCACTCTAAAGTGATAAGCAGCCCAGTGCAGAGTTGAGAATTATGATAAAGAAAATGGAGAAGAAAAGACCAAAAAAAAAAAAAAGGAAAAGAGGGCAGGAGTAGGGGAAAGGGGGGGCAAAAAAGAGACAAAAGAACTGGAAGCCCCAGTCTGCTGAACCAGAAAGTTAACACCAATGGGCAGGTGAGCAGGTGGATTTTGGAAAACAATGTATATCCAGCAAGTAACTGGAAAGATAAAAATAGTTCTACTAAGCATTTCTAAATCAGGACTTACTTTCTCAAGTGACTAGATTATCTTTATTTACGGGAAAGGGAAGTAGTGCGAAAGATCAGTCTACTTCTGAGGAAGAAAAATCAAGCAGAGGGTTAGCACAGTAGGACCTCCTGGTTATAGTGAACTGTAATTGCACTAGTCCCAAAGCTACAAAGAGAGCAAGAGAAATTCATTGCAGAAATGATTCTCTCCACTTTCCATAGAAAGAGATTTGTTTAGCTCCATGTCTTGCAGAAATACTTCCTTCACATGCAATGCCTCTTTCTGCTCCCTGTAAACCCCCTCTCTTGACCTCATATCTTGATCTGCAACATAAAATGTCATGCTTTTTCTCTATTGTTGAAGGTTTCTGGAGAGTCACTGGTTTGTGTGGGTCACTCAGATGAATCACATTCCAATGGAAATTGATAGTGAGAAGCACAGAGATTGGCTCAGTTCTCAGGTAACTGGGAGGGAAAAGGATACCTCTGACTCCATTCACCCCACAATGGATCAGCTATATATTCAAAGAGTGGTTGCATTATCGCTGTCCCTAGCCATCTCTCACAATACTATACAAAGTAACAGTGTATGGTCTCTGCCATCAGCATGTTCCCCCTCGAACAAGTGCTGATTCAAGACATGGAAGTCCAAACTTCTGTGACAAGTACAACAACCAAACGATTATGTTCTGTTCCTTCAGAGCTGAGGCAGTGTCAGGTTCAAGAAGTGTGGTTAAAGTTCATATCTTGGAAATAAGGTCTGAAATGAAAGCCAGCTGCTTTCAACATCTTTTCAATGCCTGGCCAAGCACATCCACTCTGCTGAAAGATACCTCTTATTTGTAGTACTCCAAGTCTCATTCAGACCTAGAGGGTAAGGAGAGCAACTTTGCTRCTGGTCCTATGAATTTGGTAAAAACTGAGCAGAGAAAAGAAATCGCTTCACGCATTAATTACTCTAGTTGGGGTTTGTAGTTATTAATGGGGCCTTGAATACRAGCTTTCAAAGTCTTACTGCTAATTTCTCTCCTTTTGTGCTTCACTAAAGTACCTTCATGTTTGTTTAACACTGAACACGTGAATAGGCTCACTGAAGTCATGGGAGCATTCAGATGTTTATCTTAAGCATTTGCCTATGCACTTTATGTAACTGGAATTTGTAGACAGACTCAGAGAGTGATTTATAGAAAGAGAAGTAAAATGTGTGCACGACAGAGTTGAAGTGTGARTGTGTACGAAAGACAGAGAGAAGCCTCTGACACTGACGTGGCTTTATGCTGCATCTTGTGGGGTGAGAAGGGTATGTCTTCTGTGGTTACTGTGCAGGATTTACAGCTTAGCCTGTTAAGAGTGTAAGAGGATTTTAAGAAAAACTACCTACGTTTTACAATCACTAACAGCCAGAGCAGCTAAGAAAACATTTTCAAGGTATTCAGAACTTGCACTTAAACCAAACACAGTGGGCAATAACTAGACATAATGGAGAAAAGTAGGCTTCCTGTGCCCATCTTTTTTTCCCCTTTGCCTTCCCCATCTTGGCCCTGTTGTTAACTGTTTTTCAACTCAGCAGCCCAAGATGCATGTCTGTACTTGGACTGATGCGTGACTAGTCACCAAATGTCCCCGAATTACCTCTTCATATTGTCCCTTTTACCACTGTTGAAACCTCCAGAAGCAATAGCAACACAACAGACCCCGAGGGGATTAAAGCATCCCTTGCTCCAACCAGCCGGCTCAGCATGTCAGCCTTCTGCCCTTCAACAGCTCAGGGGTGCAGTAAGACACAAGTCTTTCTCCAGCCACTGTCACAGGCAAGAAGAACTTTGTGCTGATTTTAGGGTGAGCATTCACTAATATTCACAGCTGCTTTCTTGCCTTCACAGCTGGCAGCCACTTGCAATATTGAGCAATCCTTTTTCAATGACTGGTTCACCGGGCACCTGAATTTCCAAATCGAGCACCAGTGAGTATGGGCCCAGAATCACCTGGCCACTACCAGCTTGCCACAGCTCTGGACTTGAGGCAAGGGAAAGACTCCTAAAGGCACATGTGTAGGGGATGGGAGAAAGTCTGTGGAGTACTACTGAACATCAAGAAGAAAAGAAAATCCCAAATTAATTCGGGTCATCTTCTCTTTCTACCACCAAGCATGGTGTCTTTTCCCTCTTGCWACTAAATACTTCAGCCCTCACTCTCAATTTTAATCACTGGTTTTAGCTAGATACCAGTGGTAGGGATGTGCTGATTTCAGTGGCTATAGACTCACACTCCTATGCTAACTACTTGAAGCTTAGTGTCCATTTCAGAAATTTCCCCTCCCTGACTAAAAGCACTTTCAGCACTTATAGTCTTGGGGCAGCCRTGTGGGACTGTGTACACTGCTGGGTACCAGGTTTCAGGAAACATGTTAAAAAACAGAGCTATATGGACAGCCAGTTACGAGTGGCAATACAAAATGTAAAAGAGCGTATTTATGGTTCAATTGATTGCCTTGGAATCTAGCCYGGAGAGAAATTAAATGCCTGTTGAATAGCACAGGGTAAGGTGATTCCAAATTCTTTATCTGCTTCTCTATTCCATGAACTTCCAAATGGAGATCGCTGACAGGTCCATTTGGCAAGAGACATCAGTTATTGCCCAAAGGAAATGGGCAGCTATCTCAGTAGACTGATGCTGTTTTCTCACTCTTGCTTCCCTCACATCTCACTTGCGGTGTCCTCTTTCTCCTAAAACAGGCTTTCACTATCTTTCTGAACATGGCTTTGTTTTGAGGCATGACAGAGCAGTGGGAGAATCAGTGCATTCAGTTTTCACAAGCCACCTTGAAACAGAGGATTGAAAAGCATAGTTTTCTCTCTCAGCTTTCCTTCTGTCTGCTTGTATAGCTTAGGGAGGAGGCAGTAATAATTAGCCACTAGGAGAAGGCAGAAGGAGATGCCCATCCCTCAGGGTTCAGCTGCAGAGTTCTCAGGCTTGTTTTCTCTCTCTCTGTTCAAGCCTGTTTCCAACGATGCCACGCCACAATTTCTGGAAGGTTAAACCTTTGGTGAAGTCATTATGTGCCAAGTACGGAGTCCAGTATGAAGAGAAGTCTCTTGGAAAAGCATTTGTAGACATCMTTGGGTAAGGGCATTTTAATACCCTCTGCACCCCACAATTCATTCTTACGGGAACATCCTATCTTTTGYATCACAGCAAAACAGTACTAGAATTCAGGACACTATGGACCCCTGAGAAATACTGTGTCAGTATTTCATAATCTGATGTCAGCTAGGATAACAACCTTTATATCACGGTCCAAGGAGCACCTGCAAAATGTTGACTCTCAGCAGAAATGACCCAGCTCCCCTGACTTAGCGGAGCAACACTGGTTGACAACATATGGGAAGGTGCCTCACTACATCATGGGGAAGAAAGTGTGTAACTGTCCACCAGCGCAACTTCTGCATCCTCACATTCAGTAACAGGCTCTTCCTTTGTAGAAAGGAAACAATGGAGGCAAGATTCACAGGCCAAGCACATTCCTCTTCTTTTTCTTTCTACAGGTCCCTAAAGAAATCTGGAGATCTCTGGCTGGATGCCTACCTCCATAAGTGAACTTGAATCTTAATGGGGAGATGTGAGTGCCAGGGAGGGATGGGGGGGAGGGAAGGGGTGATCACATGCATGTCTTTTACTATCAGATTTCAGTCTRTATCCRTGTGCAGTTTGAGGGGAGTTTCCTGTCTTGTGAACTGTTACTGGGATGGGCTCAGACAAACTGTTTAATACAGGCAGATTGAAAAACATGCTTGGCATAGTCTTCAGAAGATGAAACACAACACCTTTATTGCACAAAACAGATGGAAGGGTGGGAGAGGATGGGGAGAAGGAGTGTTTAAAAAGGGGCACAAAATCCATCCTCCTCCTCTCCACCAAATAATAATAATTCTAGCTCTACCTGAAAACACACAAGCCCTTGATTCACAGACCCATGTCATTTGTCAGGCTTTGAGACCCTCTGCACTTGACCAATATTTGCAATCTGAGGACACCCAAGTCAATTTATACSTCTTTTCTCTTCCTCATCTTTGTGCAAGAGAGCTTAGAGCAGTTTCTTTTTGCTGTTAAGGAAAATTAAAACAGTCCCGATAACCACCACAGTAGGAAACTCACATGGGCTGTGATCCYCAGCACCCTGCCTGTGGAAATCACCCTCCACAGGAACTGGCAGGTGCTATATTGAGTGGCTATATTGGTKCTGATGGCCCTGTTGTGGTTTTGCCAGAGTCTCCATTTTTCCTGTCATCTTTCTCTCTCTAATTATAGCATCACTTTAGTAAAGGCTGTGATACTGATCCTGCACCACTAACATCCTAGTGCCACTAAGTGAGGGTTTTAATACGGGACTGCATCCATAGCTGCATTTTTGCAGCCACTTCTAGGGTTCTGCAGAAGAGCTCCAGGCTGAAGCAACMTGATGTCTCCTTTGGGGAGAGGGACTATTTTCTTTCCCTAATGAGCATTGGGTCTGGCTTTACAAGGCCCATTAGAAGCACTATGATTGTCAGTAACTTGCATGCAAAACACAAGCAAGTCACACAGGGCAAGCCTTACTCATTGCCCATCAATTTTCTGCAATGCTCCAATGTAACTACAAATGGCTTTTTTTTTTTTTTTTTTTTTATATATATATATATAACCGGAGGAGAGCTGCTGGGCAATAAATACATTAGGCAGTGTGACTCAAAAACACTCAGCTCTGCCTGCTTGCACATGCATTGCAGAAACCGAAACTGTTTCTACTTGTCAGAGCCCAGGAGCAATACCCAGTAAAGGTCTTGGAAACAAGCACAAAAGAAAAGAAATTAAGTTCTTCTGGGGGGGGGGGAAGAAAGAAAGAAAGAAAGAAAGAAAGAAAGAAAGCAGCTACCCACTCATTCAACCTAGCCCCTACATCCTTCAGGGATGCAGCTGAGAACAGGATTGACCAGGTGATGTGCAACCTTCCATAGAAACTGCTGAAAATTTGTCTAAAACTCTTTATGTCCAATACTTAATTACCAAAATCTGTTTGGCCAGTCTAATGGCTCTTCCAGAGGTGCAGCTGAACAGCTTCCAGCTGTTTCTCTAACAGGGAACCTAATCCAAAGCCTACTCCAGGTAAGGAGCAGGCTTTAGGGGGTTTTAGTTTAAAATTTAATAGGTGGAAAAGAGACAAACATATTCTTTGGTTTATGATAGCGGGCTATGATTTCCAAAACAGTCCCTAACTCCAGAAAACTTCAGAAAATGTATTCCTAGCCCTCAGTTTTGGGGAGAAAAAAAGAAAAAAAAAAGAAAAAAGAAAGAAAGATCAGATTACTGTGTTTGTAAATGGAAACTTCAGACCGAAAAGTCACAGGCAGGATTATCACTTCACATAGCTACTGATACTTAAGGTTTGTAAAGGGCTTATCATTTTGGTGTTGTATACCTTTAAGGTAACAAAATCCAAATATCTTGAGGAATGGTTAGGATGAAAATTTATTGTCACAGGGTGTCTGAAGCCCAGCCAGACTTTGAACAGTTTTTATAGTTGATTTCTAATAGCATAAACTATAACATACTTCTGGGTGCTATAACTTCTTAAACAGGTATTAATGGGTTAGTTTGGAATTGTGGCTAACACTCTTAAGAATGCCTTAATATCTCCATCTCCTTCTGACTCCCTGAATGTATCTCACTGTCACTGCACCAGCATGGGACAACGACAAAAACACAGCAGCATCAGCAATGTTATCKTCTAAATATTCATCTTATTTTTCTGATGGTTCATATTTTTTTTCACTCCTCCAGTTCTTGTTTCCAGAGCAAACCTCTTCTGAATACAGGTGCCTATTTCTCACTAGCTCTGTCCTTTTTTTTTTTTTTTTTTTTTTTTTTTTTTTTTCTCTCTCTCTCTCTCTCTCTCTCTCTCTCTCTCCTTTCTTACTTTTCGTCTTGGAAAATTCTTTGCCTTTTAACACTTAGAGAAATTGCAGGAGACTAGTAGCTCAGCCTAGGTAACATTCAGCAGCTTGGCTTCCTGTCTGCCACTGACCAATCTACTGGAAGGACTGCTTTTCACTAAAAGAACAAGTTTTCAACCCAGTAACCTGGCCTAGCAGTGCCTGGGAGATAGCAGCTACAACTGAGGATGGCTGAAAGACTTTGAAACATTCCAGGAGAGCAACCATGCTGGCACAATCTGCAGAAGGAAAGGGAAGCTCTTCACCTAACGGGCAATTTTTTCCCCATGACTTTAGCACAAGATATCAAAGGGAAGAAAGGGGGACAGAAGAGAGCCTGGTATTTGCTCTTTCTTGTGCTCCCAGACCAGCTACTTGCTTCTTTCAGACCCTCAAAATTTCCTTTTTGATTAAGAATGTTCAGTTGCTAAAATCCAGAAATAAAAAATTAAAAAAAAAATGTGCAATGTTACAGTCAGAAGTGATTTCCAAGTGTCATATATTGTTCTTGCTGTTGCAAGATGAAAACATCCTTTCTGGAAAGAAGAGCAAGTCACCAACCCTTAGTAACTGACAGTGTATTTTTCTTATTGGTACACATGGACCCAGAAAGTTTGTATTGTGAAAATGTAAGATGCTGATTACTCTGTCAGATGAAGCCTCTCTGGCAGCCTTGCTCATATGGTTTCCTACCCCCCTTAAAAATCCAGCCCACTATCTCTCAATTTAAGAAATTTCAGATGTACCTTGATATACAAGTTCTCCATGCATTAATCAGAGAAAATCCAAGGGATCCCTGAAAAAGAGCCCTGGAAGCCAGRAGAAGTCTGCCATGTTGTAATTCCAAGTAACACCACTCTAAAACCTGATTTAACCAGAGATGTTCTAGAAATTTCAGTAAAACAGCAAACTTAAGCCATAGGTGGACGTAAAAGTTCATATGACTTGGCTGGGYTTTGGCCCCAAATGGGACAAGATACAGCAATTCCAGATGGGTACCCCTTTGCAGGCTCCAATCTGTGATCAAAACACAGAAATTTAAGTACAGTTTTGCCCCAGCTTTCTCAGAACTAATTAGTCATCTGAAAAAGGGCAAGGTGATATCTCTTCGGCTTTCTCTCTTGATACAGGTCATTCTTTTGCCCCGTAACAAGACAAACACACAAAAAAATCTCTAAAACATGCTGGGAGCTTGTCAGAGCTTGCAGATAAACCCAGCTGAATTGCAGCACTGGCTACATGAGCCTTTTGCAATGAACAGAGGCCGTAGGCAGGAAACACACAGTTGTTTTAGGTCAAATAATGAAACAACAGGCAGGAAAGGGCTGGCTTTGCTTCTGTCCCATCACTTGTTAGCAGGGTTCATGGACAAAGTTAGAGGACTGTCACGTTCTGAGATATTTTGCAGAGAAAGGCTTTCATTCAGACAARTACAAGGAAGGCAACAAAAGCCTCTGGGCAGGAGAGAGAGAAGGCATGTGTTTTTGGAAAGAGTACAGAGCTAGGGAAAACAGRCAAAGGGAACGGGCACAAACGCCTAAGGCAAGAAAGGACAGAGCACTGGCTCGAGGCAAACAGCAAAGACCAATTGCAGCAGTGGCATGGAAATCAACTAGATGTCTCAGAGCAAGCTGGATCTTGCACCCACTTCTGCTTTTAGAGCAAGGCCAGTACAGGTATAAAACATACAGGGCCTTTCAATAGCTTGTTTCCATCCCCTGCGAAGCATGGGCTTCTCCCATATCCTGTTAAACTGGGTTTGCCTGGATCCTCAGCCAACAAAAATTGTTTAATGCCATGGGTCTGTGCCAGCTTAGTGAACCAGCAAGAGGTCTCACCTCCTATTTTCAGGGAGAGGCACAAGGAGAGTGAGACATCTTGCACCAAAATTTTCTTGTTCGCATGCATTTGCAGAGTCTAAAAGCCCAGCTCCTTACTGAAATGGGCTTGGGAGGCTCAGAGCACCAGCAGAGCTTCACTTCTCCAGATACCATCACTCCTGGTTGCAGGGGAGAATGGAGGACTCATTCTCTTCTAGAATCTGGCTGACCGAATTTTAAGTCTTCATTAGAACAAAAGCATCCTTTCCTATAACAAGCTGTCCTGTCCTAGCCATGGCCTGTTCCAGCAGATGCTTTTCTAAGAAACCCATCTTAACAGAGCCCTAATACTTAGAATATTTTCTAGCTGTTTAGACACAAAAACCACATTTATAATAGGACAGATCCTGAATTATCTCATTCTTTAAAAAAAAAGAAAAAAAAAAGAAAAAAGGGAGTAACTCAGAAGGAACTATTTTTTCTAGTGTATTCTACTGCTCAATAAAATCATAACTGTTTGTTGATCATAAAAATGCTTCACGTGATTTATTCAGCCACATCCAGAGCCACTGCTGTGCTCAAAAAAATGTTTCCTCTTAGCATGCCTCCAACAATAGAGAACTATTGAAGATTAGTACAGAGAAGCCAGTGAAACTAGTTAGGACATTTCTAGGATGTGAGTGTCACCATCCAGGTTGGGCACTGAGGTCAAGAACTTGTATTCAAATTCAGAATTCTTAAAGGGTCAGGGTCTTTTGCCACAAAGATTGGTTCTTAGGGCTACGAAGATGATCAGAGGGCTGGAGCATCTGCCCTATGAGGAACGGCTGCGAGAGCTGGGCCTCTTCAGCCTGGGGAAGAGAAGACTGAGGGGGGATCTTATCAATGTGCATAAGTACCTGAAGGGAGGGTGTCAGGGGGACAGGGACAAACTCTTTTTCAGTTGTCCCATGTGACAGGACAAGAGGCAATGGGCAGAAATTGAACCACAGGAAGTTCCACCTGAACGTGAGGGGGAATTTCTTCACTGCGAGAGTGACGGAGCACTGGACCAGGTTGCCCAGAGAGGTTGTGGAGTCTCCTTCTCTGGAGATATTCAAGGCCCACCTGGATGCAACCCTGTCTAACATGCTCTAGGTGACATTGCTTGAGCAGGAGAGTTGGACTAGATGATCTCCAGAGGTCCCTTCCAACCTTACCAATTCTATGATTCAAGTCCAAATTGCAGCTTTAGTCTTGTAATTGCTGTTCTTGTTTATCACATCAATCCAAAAACAGATCCCAGACTAGACCGGGAACTGTAAAAACACCAGAGARGCTAACACTAGCTGCTTTGGAGAAAACGAGCTGGAATTAGATCTACTTATTACGACTTTCCCAGTGATTGCTTAACCGTGAGGTTTTTTTTGAGGAGCAGTTTGCCAGTGACTATGAAAAGCTCTTTATCCTCTTGACAGGGTTAAATTAGTGGAATGATTTTTACTATTTTGACAATAGACTGGTTTCTTTATCAGTCTTTACAAAAGCCAGGAGCAATGCCACTGTATACCTTTGCTTTGGAAACAAGCACCAAAGAAAATAAATTCTTCCTGCAGAAAAGGAGCTGCCCTACYCCCACCCCATTCAACTCGGCTCCCTGGCCCTTCAGGGAGACAGCTGAGAACTAGATTGACCTAGTGACTGGCTAGTGATATGAAACCTTCTGTAAAAGCCTGCWATAGTATCTCAAAAACTATTTTCTGTCCACTGATGGCTCATCTGGAGGCGTAGTAAGCAGCTTCCAGTTGTTTCTCTAACAGGAAAMTTGATCCAAAGCTTGTTCCAGACAACAACAGACTTTAAATCATCCTAGAGGCCTTAATAGAGCCACATTTAACAGAACCAGGATCGTATTGGTTCATGCAAATAAATCCTCTTGAACCCTACTGTCAGTTGCAGGAGCACACAGCAATGGACAGAGGCTATGAGAAGGAATCACACAGGTTGTTCCAGATCAGATAACAAAATGATAGGCAGGGAAGGACAGTCTTTGGTTATGCATTGCATTAAAACAACTTACTGCAACTTTCCAGAGCACATATTAATTGCTTCATAGGCAAACTCATTCTGCACTAAAAGCATCAGATGAGAGGACGTAGAGCTTAAAAAAAAAAA
>NW_028186501.1:6431615-6498240 GCF_003343005.1 Rhea americana | reverse complement strand
CCACCTACAACCAGGTCTTTTACTTGATCCTAGTGTTGCAGATTTTCAGTAACACTAGAACAAACACATTCTCCTAATACAATCACAAGAACCTCTTACTAAAACAGGCTGTTGCWAATCGATACATCACCTGGCTTTCTTCCCTGGCAATACAAATGTTCCCAGAACCTCTGAGCATCTCAACACAATATAGCTTGAAGGGTAATAAGGCTCTGGTTGTTCCAAATACACATACTGAATTAAGATACCTACAGCCACATGCCCCAGCTGTACTAAAACAGTCTCTGTTTTAGCACAAGGCTCATACCTCTGCTGCTAATTATGTTAAATATTTGTATGTYGGACATGCAGATCCTAAGTTCTGATTCAATTTTGAGCTACCTAACGACCTACAGAGAAAAATACATTGATGATTGGAAAGATCTGTTAAGAAACTTTCATCCAGCATTAATGTTGCTTTAAAAAAATAACTAAGTTTTTACTTACYGTGCAAAGGTCTGATTCCAGAAGTCTCATGCAACAGAGCACACTTCACAGCATGGAGACAAAAGGTGTTCATGAGCCTCACATGTACAGCTTTTGCCTAGATAGCACAAGGTTGTGTTCTCACATGGCTCCCTCCTTTCAACAGTTTTTTAAAAGTCTGTTTAAAAACTTAATGGCAAGTTTAGCCTTTGAAGAAACTTAATTTTTARTTCAGCCTTTGTGCCAGGGTTACATCCCATTATCATAAACTGCATGTGTTTTACCAGGTTGCTCAATAAAACCTCAATTGCTCAACTACAGATAGAACTATAGATAGATAGATAGAACATAACTACATTTTCATATTGCATCCTGCTTGTCCCATCCCTCCCTCCTGGCACTTTTTATACACAATAGGTGTGTGACTGGGGACTACAGATAATTAAGAAAGTTGCTAGCCTCTTGCAAGACATTTCATTCACATTTCTGCTTCCTTGAAATCCATGAATAACAAGTATTAGGACAATAATGCAGAATTTCAGGATTCAAAAATAAAACAGGGGGTGAATCATTCCAGCACAGCAGCACTAACTGCCCTGGGACAGATTTATTTAGTTCAACATGATTTTCCTTCATGTAACACGGTAGTAATAAGAAACACTGCACAATGCTTCCAGCRTCACAGAACATTATGCCATTAAAACACATTAAGGTCTGAATCAGGGTGTTCCTCTTCTTCAAGAAGATGTTCAAATCTCCAGTCATGCCAGTTGTTTAATAATCTGAAATCATTTTCTACTGAACGTGTGTTSTTTTAGAGGCAATACAAACACCCTCCATTGCATGGATCCAGTGATTCAGTTGGAGAGAAATCATGATCTAGACTGGGAGCTTAGCTGGGAAGTTCAAGCAAGGCACACAAGCAACAATTTGCAGCATTCTGACTAAACCATTAAAAAAAAACCACACAAAGTGAAACATTACTGAATCCTTTCAAACAGGTGGTAAGAAGCCTTTCAGAAAGCATAAGGTTTATCATGTCCTGGGCTCAGCCTCTTGGAGAACTGGAACCATTACAGCACAGATGAGCAAGACAAGGAGGAAGAGAAATTAGGAAAAAGTCCCATTTGTGTAAAGAAGTTATTATTTTCACATTTCTTTTGCTGACAGAATTATGATGGATATTTGTTTCCCAAATACTGACCAGAAATGTCACAAAAACAATTATTCCAATAACAGCTACAAAGTAAACTCATTTATTTCCCATTTTAGTCAGTGAGAAATCTACTGAGTCTGAATATAAATACACTACTGGGATTGCAGTGTAGACAATTTATTGYTTTGCAGATCTAGGGACTGATTTACAGGTTGTCTAAATTCACKTTGTTGCACTAAGCAATAGCAGTGTGTGCTGAGAATTTAATTTAAAATTTTTCTTCCATAATCCTGAATATATGTACCAGACGTTTACTTACATGTCTTTTATAGGAAAAGCAGTGATTCTACTCCAAAAATTTACAGATCCAGAACAGTTTCAATATACTTATATTTGTCTTTTCCCTATAACTAGTASGTAAAACAACCAGCATCACTCCAAAGATTTTTATAGCTTATCAATTACAGTAACACAGTTGTACCCATACATCTATTTGTGAGCAGTTTATTATCATACRGTGCATTTTWAAAATGCACTGTTTCAATAAAGTCACTTGTTAGTAATATCCAGCTCCTTAGAGAAGAGAACATACTGCAGTTCAACTGTGCTAGAACCAGCATGAGGCTTATCAGTGCTAAACTGCAAAACTAACCACTGGAAATAGCAACAGAGGAAAGCCTGTTGGAGAGCACAGCTCAATGGAAGTAACTACTAAAATGCATTCCAGCAAGAAGAAACTACAAATACCCAGCTGCAACCAGCTATGTGAAATGCAGAATTCTCATCTGGGATTCTGCTCTGTGATACGCAGGCCAAATCATGATGTATACRAATTTCACTTTGTTTTCTGAAATATTTTGGTGCAAGCTTGATGATTATGGATCTGATGAACTGACTTTTATCTACACAAAGCACTTGTGGCTATAACAACATAACACCAAAACAGCAGATGAGTATGTTTCACCTTTTCCTYCTTCAATCAGTGTTTTTCTGCACTTAGTGAGAAGATCGGCACCCTGTCCATCAGGCATTAGATTCAAAGCATACTTGAGTCACTGAATAAGCCCTGGTTTAGCACTTTTGTTTGGTCTGGATCAAAATGCCTTAACTAACATCCCAGGGAGACAAAGTGTGCATCAGCCTGCTGCAGAATTAGCCCATGTATTCTATTCCATMTATACAGAGAGAAGTTGAAAGACCTATAGCAAAATGAGGAGCTCAAAGTCTGGCTGTGTTGAAGAAATRCTTGCAAGAGCTCACCGTCACTTCTGTTGCATGTGTCAATCAGAACACCAGTCAGCTTAGAGGAGAGGTTTATTCCTGCCTGGGATTAACTGTGAACTRTCAAGAGAAAAGAGTACTCAAGAATTTAACATGAATAACAATAGTTTTCTGTATAGTGCCCATCCTGAGACAAAAACATGATTGCTAGGCTTTGCCTGTGCTCTGAGACACCACCCAAGAGAGTAAAGCATTATAAATAAAGGTACAATTTAATCGATGTGGAGCTTGCTTAGTTGCAAATATGAGGAAGCTCTACCGATGCAAATGAGACTTTTTTCTTRAATATAATTGAGTTTTGAAGTAGTGCTCTCCCACCCACCACTAGCAACTAATGATTGCCTATCAGGCACAGACTACTTGAGTCAAGTCAAAGAAGCCTTCAAATGAGGGCTCGACAGGACTTTAAGACTCTCAGGAAAAGAGCTGGAGAAAAAAAAATCAGATAAAAAGGATCTTCACATGGCACAGCAAGTCTTGCCCAAGGCACTGTTCTTCACCCAGTTGGACAACAATGCAATTTATTGGACAGGTGCTGAATTGTATAATGACAATGAGAAGATTAGTCAAAATAATTGTTGGSCWTTGAGCAAATCCCAGATGAAATGGGTGCGGTTAGTTTACTTAACTGACTAGTTTAATTGATTTCAATTACCTTGCTGTCAGATCTGCATTCATCTGTTGTGGTAAGCAATGATTCATTTTACATTAATCCAGGGTAGAAAGCATGTTGCACTTTCTCCTCTGTAATCTTCTTTCATGATCRCAGCAACTCACACACAGCAGGGGCTGGTGTAATTAAATATGTCCTATCACAAAGAAGCCATAATTTTCATAATTTTCACCGACGCCTGAAGGTGCCTTAAGGACAAGATTCTCAGCTGTTGATCCTGGTCAATGAAAACRGTGGGGGGAATGGAAAGCAATAGGAGCAATAGCTTTTTCTTTTTTCTAGTCCATTAACATATCTGCATAACCAGAAACCGATAAAGAAAAAGCATACAGATCACTTCATCATCACTTTGCTGTCTGATATGCAAATGAACCACGCAAAAAGGGGGATTTCCTTTTCATAGTGTCTCTGTAACCACCTCTAGACAGAAGGCAGGACAATTGTCAAAGGTTCTGTTGAAATATTTTGTAAGTGCTCCCAATCTTCAGAAAGGCTCTGATAGCTACATTTGTCTGAACTCTGTAACTCATGTTGCTGAGACAGAGAGCACAAGTCGCAGTGTGGGAGCACACAAGTAGCAATAGCAGGTATTTAGGACATTTGTGGATTTTGAATGCATAAAGTCAGGCTTTTTATACCAGCASAACTGAGAGAAGCTAGTGACACTACTGCTGACTACAGTAGAATTACTTCTGGATTTTTCAAAACTCAGCTGGATAAGGCCCTGACTGATCTGTCCCAAATCAGATTTAGCCCTGCAGGAGCTAGAATGCAATTACCTCTAGAGATCCCTTCCAACTTAAAATTTCCTCTATCTTGAGACATCTGCAGTGTCAAATCAAAGAACCATCCACTGCAGAGGAGGTAAATTTTACCCCACAAATTAGTCACAGGCTCACATTACAGCAGCAGCAAATGTGACCACCCTGCAGCCAGTCATCTCCTGATAGAATATTTTCCTTTTTTCCCCCTAGGTTTGTACCTACAAAATGTTCCTTCCTAGACTCCATCTGTATGGAAACCTCTGAGGGAAGGGAAAGCTCTACCTAGCTCCTTGGATTTCTAGTCGGCTGTTTGGTCTCTTCCTCATACTCTGGGGGAAGACTAATCACAGAGGTTTCCCTACACGTGGCTGAAACATATCCAAATCCTGTAGCATCTCAAGCACCAGCCCAGGCCACAATATTTGGAGGACTGTGTTAATTCAGAACCAGAGGGATAATTCCCAAATCTTTGCAGAGTCACTGTAGATTTTAAGGATCTCATTGCAGGGCCTGAAGTTTCTAAATTAGTTGTCCTACCAGGAATCTCTTTGCAAATCAAGAATGAAGTATCACTAAACCCATGGATATGTAATGGTCTGGTAAAATAAGGGGCTTGAAAGAAACTAACTGGTTGTTAAACATGAGGTCCATATTCTCTTCTCAAACACTTCCATATCATGATTTTAGTGGCAAATGATCTAGCTAGCGGTGTCTAGAGGAAAGATTTCATCTTCGTGTCCCCCTCAATCAGTGTTCACAGAAGTAGAAGACTCTTCAGGCTTAATGCAAACCAAAGTTGCCAGGCTTTTCAGGCTCTGCTAACCACTCACCTGTTCAACACCACTCTTATCCACTCATGGGACCATTAGACATTACTCCAATTCCCACTGAAATARTATTTGCCATGCCTACCTCAGTGTCAGCAACTTGTCTGAAATTTGGACTAGTGTCTCATTCTTTATCACTTTTGGCAGCTGGCATTTGGCTGGTGGCCTGACAAACAGGAGTGAAATAATGAGCGAACATTTCTTTCAGTCATGATTGACATAAACAAACGCCTGTTGGAAAAAGGCATCTCAGATCAACTCCGAGGTGATTAACAGAGTAGAATTAGTACAATGAGCCAGGAGAATTAAGGACAGAAAAAGCTGTCCTTGAAACACTATGGCTTATACACATACTAGAAAAACACCAACAGCCCCAGAATTCAAGTGAAAGCACAAATAGGAAACATTAATGAAATCTCTGATATTGTACATTCTGTTAAACAGCTCATGAAAGTCTGTGTGTCCAAGAGTATATAATTCAAAGCTCTCCAAGGAGCACAAAATGTGCTGGAGTGCTASAGCCTTTTTCTGCAACACTTTCCAAGGACCACCTTCAACTTCTTTCATCTTCCCTTTCACCGTTCCCCTGTCTAAGATAGTCCCTTAGGGAAATGCTTTAGGGCATCTTTTCCTTCTCCATAAATAGCTGTGCACCACTTCTCAGTCACTCACATTATTTTTAAGTAATCAGACACATATCAATGACTCAACTTTTTCTATTCAGCCAAACTAGTCTGTTATCTTTTCCTATATGAGGAATCACTTCCAGTTCAGTCTGGCCAAAAGGTAACTAAGAATAACTTTTACCTCCCAAACTTCYCCAGCTGTATCTGTTCCAGCATGCTTAACAGAGCTATGATGTCTCCTGAGTCAAGGGAACCACTGTCAACTAYGATCTGTCCTTTTTCCCCTCACACTCAGCCCACAGCTTGATGTGGTCTCATTTTCTCTACACTCCCTTTCCCTTCTAATCCATCCCAAAAGCAGCTCTGGCACTTCTCTCGTCTTCAGGTTGTGCATAGCTCATCTGCCTTCTAACTAACAAAGCTGTACTGAGCTCTCATGAACTCTCCCACCATTTCCCATCACACTAGGTAACTGGAGCAAGTCTTCTCACAAAGTTATAAGCCACTCAACCTGCTTCCTCTCTAATCTGGTCCCCTTTCACATTCCCTCCCCTGCCTGTCTGCTGATATTGCCCATTAAGTAGCCACTTTAAAGCTGTCCCTGTTTTTCATCCCAGTGCCTTCTGTTACACTGTCTACATGGCAGGATCTCCTGGGATCAATGCAGGGACTCACAGAATACACAATTATTCAGTAACTACAGAGGGGCTGTTTGCTTTGGACTTGAATCTGCCAGTCTCTCTGATGAGAAGCGGATGCATCCTCTGCTGTTTAGCCAAGCTTGCATGTGCACAGGCTTTTGCAATTACTTTACCATGGCTCAGGCCCAGCAGTTCTGCATCAGTCCTTCCAGAAGTGCCCTCACTGTCCACTGGGTGCTGGCCATTTGGCCTCACCACAAAGCACACAGCAGCACATTTGAGCAGGTGTGCAACTATGGGACTTTACTCACCACCAAAATCTGAAGGGCATCACTACAGCCACAAAGCAAGCAGGGCTAGAGGGCATCCTGCTGTTCAAATGCTGATGTGCAATCAGGGGAATTACCCCAAGGGGGCCCTGTTCTGGCTCCTGACAATTCTGCAAATTTTATGTAAGCCAGCACAAAGTCCATTTGCCTTCACAGGCTGGGTAAAGTCAGCATTCCGGCACTTATCAGCTCAGCCTGATAGCCCTCATACAAACATAGGAATATTGACATGATAAATAGGAAAATTGACCTCTAGGCTTCCAGCAACAGTGGCACCACAGGGACTGCTCCTATAAGGAGCACGTTACCTTGGCAGAGCTAACCAGCACTAGTCCCCAGTGCCACGTGGAACTTCAGAAGCATGAGAGGATATTGAGTGCTTCCTGGTAGGGCTACACTCTCTAAATTTCCAAAAATGACTGGAATTTCCTCATTGTTTTTACAATACTACCTATTCTCCAGTAATCCTTGCTGTTTTGCTACATTTGGCATAAAGGAGGGTTACTAGTCATGATGAATGCTTTGAAATAGTTGACTTTTTGGAGCAATTTTAAGGCCATTTGCTTACCTCCTCCCTTCTCCTTGTCCGTGCCTGAAATAAACATACACACAAAAATCTTCTATTTGATCAGTTCCCAGAAACATACATCTCTCCATGCATTTGGGGACAGCCTGACCTACCGTGCAAAGACAGCTTGATTTACAGCCTCTGCAGCTCTTTAGTAAGCTTGAAGGCAGGGTGAAGGACAGGACCAGCTGTCCTGGGAAATTCCCATAAATGGCCAAATCTCTAGGCCCATTACCCAGGGTCTCTCCTTTCAAAGTCTGCTAAATTCTGCACTTACACATGTATTAATGTCTAAATGCTTAAACACACTTCACTGTGCACAATACTAACTTCTGCCAGAGGTA
The DNA here is from genome assembly GCF_003343005.1 of Rhea americana. Taxonomy (NCBI): domain Eukaryota; kingdom Metazoa; phylum Chordata; class Aves; order Rheiformes; family Rheidae; genus Rhea; species Rhea americana. The sequence goes on along the minus strand of NW_028186501.1, from coordinate 6,490,566 downwards.
TTTTATACCCCTTTTCTGTTCCACAGACTCTTTTGCAGGCTAGACCAAGGTTTGCTATTGTGGACCTACAAATCCCCATCCCTTCCTACCATTAATACAAGTAAAAATGCTCAAAGCCCCACATACAATACATCAAATATATCAAGCACACATTCATACTTTATTCACTCCAATTAGAGCTCTAGAGAGAAGCTATGGTGCATGCCAAATACATAATGCAGCAAGGTTAAATCAAAACACACAAAATGCATTTTCAAGTCCTAGGGATTAGTAAGGGAAATATGYTCACATGATGAAATCAAGATATTTCAGAGGCTGGCTGCTTTTCTTTGAGAGTAAGCTCCAAAGCACAGGGTATCTTGTGTCTATGACGCTCTGTGGCACAGATTTGCTAAGAGAAGATGGAGGTTATTAGGGTAATAAATCTTAACTCTAGTGTTTAKAACCCACAGAGTACTTTTCTAAATAGATGTTCAGGACAAACCAAAGAAAAAAATTAACTAGAGACTGAGACAAGTGTAAAGAGGCAGGTACTTCAAAGGTGTTTGCTCCTCGCTTAGTACTCTTTCAGCCTTTTCCTCTTTCCCTTCTATTTTAAAGCTCCAGTATAAACATTATGAAGAGTAATCCACAAGTAACAAAAGCTACAGCATTTAGATGCATTTGCAGGATGCTTAATCCACCATAAAGGTGGTGCCTAGAAGGCCAAGCAGACATCAGGCCCTTTCTGCAAGTCTCTACATGCCTGATGAGATAGAAACTCCTGGTAGGCAGGAGTATACAATCCAAGTTCTCCAATAGACAGCAAGATGTTGAGAAACAGGAATCAAGGGAGGACAAGATGACAGCAGCATAGTACTCTTTGGTACATCATGCATCCATCATAGCACCTCATCTGCTGATGCTGGAAACCAGACATCCCCCCATTTGACAGACAGCAAATATGAAGCTCCAAAGCTGAGCTGATATCACACAGGAAAATCTACACCACAACTAGGTGTAGAAAAAGCACAGTCAGACCTCTGATCCCCTTTGCCGTAATTGTGAGGCTATTCACATTTCAGTGCCATACCACAACAGGTTTGAGTCCTGTGAACTTGGTTATTGGTGTTGTTGCCAATAACACAACTAACATCAAGATTGCCGAAAAAGATGCTGGTGACAAAATGAATGGCACTATGGGTACGCTTGGGAAAATATGTATACATTTGCACTTATGCATCTATATACTGCTACTGCAAAACATCATTACTAAAGTTGGCCAAGGCTCTGCATGAATTGTCACAGGGACCACTGAGGACTGCTGTTCTTACTGGAGCATCCTTCTCTAGTTCCAGTGTTACTCACACATCCTCAGGGCAAAGAGGCAGTCCACTGCTACCTGTCCTCTCTCCCAGCAGCTCTAAGATGAGGTCAAGGTCACACACAGATCCTTGTCTGCTTRCAGAGCCTGATAATAAAAGGGAATTACAAAAAGGCTAATTTATGCACATGGAACTCCAAATAAATTATATAAAATCTTGATAAGAGCATTCTTTATGGCAAGGGGAAAGGATTTATGAGGGACAGAGGAAGAAAAACAGTCTTCTCCAATGGTGTTGCCCACTGCCCTTCAAGCAAGGCAAACACATCTGCAAAGGCAGACATTTGAACTACTATTCCTCTGAAGCCCCTGTTTGGCTTTGAACAGGCTAGCAGGCTCTAAGCTGTAAGGCAAATGGGTAAAGGGAGAAAGGCTATTCATACAGTAGCATGTACAACAGACCCAGAGACTCTGTTCAAAGGAGTTGGCATGTCTGTCCTGCCCTTAATATTGACTCAAATTAAATCCAACTGACCAAACTGCACAGACAGGGCTGTCAGTGGGAGAGCTGTCAGTTGCTCTCCTCTCCACTTCATGCTCTTTTGTGGGTTCAGGGCATCTTCCTAGGAAACCAACCTCATGGGTCAGCTAGTACTTGCTCCCAGAGAGGTACCAGCTACAGGAAAGTTTCCAAATAAAGTCTTATTTTCCAGCACAGGATGTGGGATTAGTTCGAGTATCAGGAGATACTAGTCTCTGAAGGATGGTGTAAGGTATATGAGAAAGCAGGAAGGGATTAGAGGACACTCTTCAGGTCATGAGCAAGAGACAAAGCACTTGGTTGGCTAAAGGCCATAGGAGCAGAATCCAATGGCTGTGCCAAGCTCAGAGCCTTTCTCCATGTGCAGAAATGCTTTGGCACATGGTTACATACTACTCTGCAGCAGCTTTCCTGCAGCTCTGCCTCTGTGAGGGTAGAAGGCCACGGGGCTCTCCTCCCTCAGTCTGTCCACGAATCCCACAAAATCAGAGCTGGAAGCAAGGAGTATTGAGGAAAGAGCCCTGCACCAGGCATCAACTGCAGCAAACAGGCACCACTCRCTGTCTGCACAGCTGCTACCCTCCTCCTATTTCACTTGGAAGCTGAGGAGACACCAGATTTCCCAAAGTGCAAGCTGGAGGAAGAACATTTAGGCTACTTCATCCCTTCCTTCACAGGCACAAGCGAGGAAGCCCGGTGTGACTGCTCTGCTGGCACAGGTCCAGGCCATCGCTCTGCCAGGTCCCCAGGAGCCAGGAACACAGCAAGGAGGAAAGGTAAGTGGTGGTTTCCATTGCAGGAAACTCCCTTCACTTCCTCTCCTCCCCTGGATTTTGGAAAGAAGTGAGTGGCCATGTGTGGGCTCAGGCAACTCTCCTGAGCCGGGCTAGGCCAAGACATTTGCAGCAAGTATATTACCTTTGCAARCTCCTAAGCTTCCCCTGTGCTGAGAAGGCATCAGCTTTGTCCCATATTCCYTTCTGCCTACCTCTTCCACTAGAGTTTTCTTGTTGTTTTCCTTCTCAGAAGTGAACCATGGTCCAATTGCCAAAGCCTCTCTGACGCATTGCTCTCCTCTTCGTTGCATGCTCCTTTGTGGCTTCAGGGCATCTTCCTAGGAAACCAACCTCATGGGTCAGCTACTACTTGCTCCCAGAGAGGCACCAGCTAAAGGAAAGTTTCCAAACAACAATCTCTATTGACYTGAGTGAGCACATGACACTCAAAGACCCAGACAGAGCAGCATGTTTGGTCTTACACCCAGCTACCCTCATTGCTGTGCAATATTCCTCAGGCTTAGCAAAGAATCCCCTAAAGAGACCCAAATCCTTCCCTTCCTTTCCACTCCACAGCTTCTTTTCCACATCACAGACTCTCATTTTCTATGTGCCTAAGGTGACTTTTTCCTGCATCATCTCCAGTTCTAAGTGCCTCACGGACAACCCGCCACAAGTGCTGTTTGCTTAGGACAGCCTTCATGTGCCCAAAGAGAAAGAGTTTCCTCTAAGTAGTGCCTGGGTGCACACAGGTGCTGCTTGAACAGTCACTCATGTTTAMGTACCCTACGGCTGAGCCACGTACCAGGCAGTGCAATCTATGGCTTTTACTTTACACAGAGGCACAAGCCTGCCTAAATTTCTTGTTCAGACTGGAGTTTGCCTTCCTGTCAACCAGGCAAGGCTTGGATCCATATGGACTTCACAAACTGCAGGCAGAAACCACTCTAGTTGCCACACTGAGCCCAGAGCTGTGATTTGCTCTGCCAGATCCTTCCATAGCCTCCTCCCCCCAGGTTAAGCTCAGGAAAGATCACACACAGTAGCTTCATATTGCTGGCTCTCTGTGTAATCTCACTCACCCACTGTGGCTGCTGTCTGTGAATGAGTACTCCAACCCAGGGCTGCCCCTCCTGACCTTTGGTAATGGAGAGGTCCCAACAGCTGGAGTCCAGCTAGAAACTCAAACCCTACCACCAATGAGCCAGGCATCTTCTGCATCATGGTAGGAGATACTCAGGACAGGTACCTCATTCACCTGCTGTCCCAACTTAGGCTGCACCCATTTGGGGCTTATTTTCCAGCATGAGTCTCCAGGGTCTTCCTCTTTTTAGGTATTTGTATCCTCCACACGCTCCTCAATTCAACTCTCAAATAACCTCACTAGATATAATAGCTCTTCTTCCTGTCCTGCAACATAGCTGTCCCTAAAGTCTCTCCACGTATGATCYACACTACAACTATCTTTAGAGGTCTTTCACTGAAAGCTCAGTCCATACAGCTTTACACCTCCCWGCTCTACAGAAGGCTTCTTTGCTGGTGCACTATGATTCTGGGTTGTAGATAGGCTTATTTAGCAGTTGCTGAGCAACTTGTTCTCAAGAGACATGTCATATTCTTGCTTTCTCCTGTTGGCTACAGTTTCAAAGCCAGTACATTCACCTGTCTTGGTCCTCTTGAACTCTGCACCATCAGGGCACAACATCACACTAAGCAGAATGGTTGTCAACAAGGAGCACAAGTGCTCGGAGTGTACATGTGGACAAACACACATGACAAAACACACTCTTCAGCAAGACACTTTCAACAGTAACCAAAGGGCTGACGTTGCCACTCACATGGACCAAGCAACACATTAACGGATTTTCACAATAAAGGCAAGAAAGGAAAGCTACAGAGATATACCTGTCAAAGGGTTGCAGAGAACAAGTTAGCAGACGTGATGCCTTCTCAGAATCAGAACCATAGGTGAGGGACTAACTACCCTAAAGGTGATCTGAAATTAAATACTTGCTTTTCCCATGGGGACTCTCTCTCCCCACCTGGGCAGGGCTGACGTTGATGAGGCAGTGCAGTCTCTGCCTAATCCGTCTGTGCCCTCTTGTGGCGATAACAGAGCAACTCTGCATGCTGAGACCAAGAGCGGCCCCAGTTCCTAGGTGAACTGCTGCTATCACAAGGACCTCTCAATGTTTTCTGCTCTGGCTGTACCTCTATCTGGCTTCTCAAAGATCACTGATCTTTTGCTTTTTCTCCTCCACTGCAATCGCAAATGGTACAAGAGATCTTCCTCATTAACCTCCAGTGCTAAAGGGAGGGCACATACCACGCTAGCAACCAGCCCGCATCTCTGACTTGTGCTAAGTGACAGAGTGTGCTGAGCGAGAAGCTGGTACACAGCCTCTGCTGTGGCTCCAAGAGCTGCACAAGGGTTGGAGCCTGTTGCTGTATCCATAGACAAGGATGACCCAACCACAATCTCCCGTCTTCCATGATACAAAGGGRCTGCACCTAGCCCATCAAGAGAATCACACAGAATCATAGAATTTGTAAGGTTGGAAGGGCCCTCTGCAGTCCAACCCCCCTGTTCAARMAGRGTCACCTAGMGCATGTTAGACAGGGTTGCATCCAGGCAGGCCTTGAATATCTCCAGAGAAGGAGACTCYACAACCTCTCTGGACAACCTGTGCCAGGACTCTGTCACTATCACAGGGAAGAAATTCCTCCTCACATTCAGGCAGAACTTCCTCTGGTTCAGTTTGTGCCCATTGCCTCTTCCTTTTTGCATGGCACTACTGAGAAGAGTTCAGCCCCATTCCCTTGACACCCTCCCTTCAGGTACTTATRCACATTGGTAAGACCCTCCCTCAGTCTTCTGTTCTCCAGGCTAAACAGGCCCAGCTCTCGCAGCCCTTCCTTGTAGGGCAGATGCTCCAGCCCTCTCATCATCTTTGTAGCCCTACGCTGGACTCTCTCCAGTAGTTCCGTGTCTCTCTTGTACTGGGGAGCCCAGAACTGGACGCAGGACTCCAGATGAGGCCTCCCCAGGACTGAGTAGAGGGGCAGGATCACCTCCCTCGACCTGCTGGCAACACTTCCTAATGCATCCAAGGATACCATTAGCTTTCCTGGCCACAGGGACTCATAGCCAACTTGTCATCCACCAGCACTCCCAGGTCCTTCTCTGCAGAGCTGCTCTCCAGAAGGTCAGCCCCCAGCCTGTACTGGTGCATAGGGTTATTCTTCCTAGGGGCAGGACCCTGCACTTGCCCTTGCACCTCAGGAGGTTCCTCTGCGCCCGACTCTCCAGCCTGTCCAGGTCTCTCTGAAYGGCAGAACAGCCCTCAGCTGCRTCAGACACTCCAACCAGCTTGGTRTCATMRGMAAACTTGCTGAGGAGGCACTCTGTCCCCTCATCCAGGTCAYTGATGAAGAAGTTGAACAGGATGGGAGCCAGTACTGAGCCCTGGAGAACTGCACTAGCCACAGGCCTCCAACTAGACTCCACACCACTGATGACGACCCTCTGAGCTCTGCCTTTCACACAGTTCTCAAGTCACCTCACTGTCCACTCGTCTAACACACACTTCCTGAGCTTGCCTAGGAGGATGTTATGGGAGACAGTGTCAAAAGCCTTGCTGAAGTCAAGGTACACAACGTCCACTGCTCTCCCSTCATCCACCCAGTCAGTCATGCCATCATAGAAGGCTATCAGATTGGTGAAGCAGGATTTCCCCTTGGTGAATCCATGCTGACTACTCCTGATCACATTCTTTTCCTCCATATGCTTGGAGATGACATCCAGAATGAGCTGTTCCATCCCCTTTCCAGGGATGAAGGTGAGGCTGACAGGGCCTATAGTTGCCTGGGTCCTGCTTCTTGCCCWTTTTGAAGACAGGAGTGACACCGGCTTTCTTCCAGTCCTCAGGCACCTCTCCAGTTCTCCAGGACCTTTCAAAGATGATGGAGAGCGGCCTGGTAACAACATCCGTCAGTTCCCTCAGTACCCATGGGTGCATCCCATCTGGGCCCATGGATTTATGGATGTCAAGTTTGCCCAGATCTCTAATCCTATCCTCCTCCACCAAAGGAAAGGCTTCCTTTCTCCAGACTTTCGCTCTCTTCTCTAGGCTCTGGGATTTTTGAGGACTACCTTTAGCAGTAAAGACAGAAGCAAAGAAGGTATTCAGCAACTCTACCTCCTCTGTATCCTTTGTCACCAGGTCCCCGCCCCATTCGGTAGTGGGCYCACATTTTCCCCAGTTCTCCTCTTGCTATTGGTGTATTTGAAGAAGCCTTTCTTACTGTCCTCAACATTCCTTGCCAGACTCAATTCCAAATGGGCCTTAGCCTTCCTCATTGCATACTCAGACATTCTTACAATCCTCCCAAGTAGCCTGTCCCCTCTTCCATGTTCTGTGCACTTTCTTCTTCTGTTGGAGTTTTGCCAGGAGCTCCTTGTTCATCGATGCAGGTCTCCTGCCTCCTTTGCTGGGCTTCTTTCTCCTTGGGATGCTCCACTCAAGCTTGGAGGAAGTGACGCTTGAATACCAGCCAGCTCTCCTAGACCCCCCTTCCTTCTAGGACCTTAAAACCCAGGGATTCCTCCACGTAATTTGCTGATTTAATCAAATTAAAAGCTAAGCAGCTGGACTACCAAGAGTCCAGTGGGAATCCAACTGCATTTGGTGTTTGAGTTATGTCTTGGCACTTCCCCAGCCCAGCAGGATGCCAGCTCTCAGCACTAGTGTTAATCACCACCCAGCAGGGAGAGCAAAATGAGAACTTTTCTGGGAAATTGCAAGAGTTGTTTCTGCTTCCAGCCTGGAAGAGGGATCAGAAAAGTATTTTGCTACCCCAGGATCCTACCCACCAAGTTTAGGGGACTTTACAGAAAATAGTGGGCATGGAAGAGGGTCCTTAAAATAACCAGCAGGACTGAGTCACACTGGGGCTACTGCCACAATTGCTCCAACTCCTTTTTGGATGGAAACAGGATCAAAGATATTGGCCTAAGTACTACTACTGAGGCAGCTGACCTATGCTGCCCAAGTCAAGCAGCAGCCAGTTACAAGAGAGSCAGACTAAAAAGAACTGTTAAAAATCCTAATCCCTTAGGACACACACTGGTGAGAGAGGTGTAGAGCATAAACCTGCCTGACTCCTGTTGCCCAGGAGGGAACATTAGGTTCCAGGGCACCTTTCAGCCCAGCAGCATTGATAAAAAGCTGTTCATTGCCTTCTCTGCTAAAAGGTTAGAATTTCTAACTACAGAAGGGAGATCCAACTCCTCCAGCTGCTTCACATTTGAAGATAGCACACTTTCCCCATCCTGCAGTGCCTTTAGCAGTATTCCAGTAAAAGAGCTCCACAGCACACACAGGGCATGGGGCTTTTCACCGAGTCAGCCTTTCCCCTTATCCTTGCTGCGAACATAAGCAATCCCTGTAAGCCTGCCAGCTGAGGGAAAATGAAGCCCTAATATCTACTCTAACTGCCATGCAATCAAACTGGCAGCCCTTCTCTAGCACTTCTGTTGCCCGTTTTTTCCCAGGCAGCAAAGTTTGTAAATAGGGCATTTTTAAAGGCTTTTCCTACTCCCTGTAACTCAACCACTCCTGCAAACTCCCACGTACTATCCCAAGYGAGATCACGAGCCAGCCGAACTTCCCTACCCACGCAGATTTTTCTTTTCACTACTGAATTCTCACACACATACACCAGCCTGACCCTTGAACTGCAACCAGACTTCAGGAGGTTAACAGTAAATGTTTATTTTCCTTTAATAAAGAGCTGAGTGCAATCATCCCGCTGTTAATGGAGTGACTTCAGATTAATTTACAAATTGTTATCTATGTTTTGTTTTAAATGTAAGCAATCTTATACAATGCATTTCTCCAATTCCTTTCATCCCAAAGTGCTTTACAAAGTGACATTGGGGCAGGGGGAAGCCCATAGACCAAAAATCTCCTACACTGAGAGACCATCTCACTCCCACTGCTGCAATGCAGCTACATTTGCAGTGCAATACACAGGGAAACATGTAGACATCCCAAGGTCCAGGGAAAGCAGCTCCAAGGAGAAACCACCATGAACAAAATTTACCTGAGCTGAAATCTGCAGTTGGGAAGGATATTTCTATTTTTTCCCTCTTGTAARGCTGATGTCAAATTGCCACAAATCTGAAGACAGTAACTAAAAAGTGCAAGTTTATCATCAGCTTAAGTCCCAGCCTGACTCCACACCAAAGATGTTTTCCCCATACTGTTATTCCACGTTTGAAACTTACTTCTTTGATGAAGAATAGCAGACACACGCACTCCCCTAGCTATGGTGAACAGCATGCACTAGGGGCACTCAGTTGTGAGTGAGGCAAAAGCAGAACCAGAATGGTATCAACTACTCTGGCTTCAGCCCTTTCAGAGCTGAAGGTGAGTTCCAAAGTAGTATGTATCTTCAGTAATGTTCTCCCAGCTCCAGGGATGACAATTCATGTTTCACACAGCTGCTTACCCTCAGGAAGTGACAGCATATGCCAGTATGGCTATAAGAAAAGGAGCACCCTGAGGAGCAACTCAGCAGCGTATAGTAAGTCTCTGCTGAGTGACAGAAAAGACTGCACTCATGAGGGTCTTCCACACCAAGGTTTTCTCAGATCTACTGTGAAGTTGTCCTTGCATTAGCTCCCAAACCATAACTTGGTCCTCCTCAATCTATTCCTCCCTCACCTGGACAAAACCACAGCAGCTTGGTTAGTTTTTTTCTGCTAAAGATACAAAGTTTCTACTGCAGCATCTCCCAGGAAATGATGAAATTTATTGGAGCTGAGGATAATAATTCAGTTCTGGACACCAACCTGTTAAGAGGGGAGCTTTTATGACAGCAGATATATAGGCTAACATCTCAGAGCCAGAGTGCAGAAATACCATATGAGATAAAAGCCCCAAGGCAGTGGGGGAGATGATTCCAAAGTCACTGAAGAMGACTAATCAGCTATCAAACACTCATGGTTTTAATGCAGTTCCTTATAGGCAAGTCCTGGAGCTGAGCTCAAGCTATAAAGGGCCTCTGCTTTCCAAAAGCTTTGGCCACATCCCTCCCAGCACATCTTGAGGCATCTTATAGCCACATCCCTCACACATGCATGCAAAGATGTCTCAAACTTCACCATTGAGGATGATAGCCTGTGAAAAGCTGGGTTTCCCCAACAGAAGTGAACCTCCAGGCCTAGTGTTACACTGAGGAAGAAATCTCTGGGCCTCAACAGAGCCCAACTAGGGCAGGCATCTTGTGGAGACAGAAAGAATCTGGCCTGGGACCATGGTTTCTATCAGGACAGTGGGAACAGCAGCGTCCAAAGCAGGAATGGCTCAAAGGTATTTGCCCATAGCAGAGATTTGTATCTAAGGGTACCACAAAGGGCTTTCTGCACCTAGGACCATCACACGGCAACACTTAGATGGATCTACATCTGCCTGTGATGACTGCAGCAGATTCTCTAAACTATAAGAAAATATTCTGCACTRACTGCAGCTAAGCCGTGGCCAGCTGTGAGTTATACAATTTCCCTGCTCACTTTCTTCTGCTGAAGCCCCCAGGTGTACAGTTCTGACCATTCCCCCAGCCTGGACTGCAACAACCCAGTGCCAAATTGCAAGTTAAAAACAAAAACAAAACCCTCTTTGTGACTCAGCTAGCAGAAAGCTTCTCTTGAAGGCTCCTTAAAAGAAGCAAGGAAGTACTTGGAAACCGGCTATTCATGGCTCTCCATATGATTTTTTTATGCTGTTGGCATTTGCAGGGCTGTTAGAGGAGTAACTGATCAGCAGGGGCTAGGTGTATGGCTGCACAACAGCACTCTCCACCCCAAGGAACGATGGACAGCCAGCCAGCATCTGTCCTGAAAGACTTGCTTATAAAGAAAGGAGCTCAAGACTCCTGCCTTGCACAGAACTAGCCTCAGACTATGCCAAAGCAGATTGCATATAAAAACAGAAGTTTAAAAACTGGATATAGGCTGCATAAAGGAAACTCCATAGAAGACAGTCTGTAGGTGGCCACCCCCGAGCAGCCAGGACCAGCCCGGCTCTGAGAGCGCAGCATGGTGCCTGCATTCCAGTCACAGTCAGAGGAGAAGTGGGACAGCCAAAGGGGGAACTTGTGCTTCTTGCTCCATGATCAGCATCAGGCAGAAGGAGCRAGGGAAGGGAGGAAGCAAGGCCCACGGTGGGAGAGGCACCACATTCATCTATTTGGCAAACCATGTTCAGCAGACCATTCATACAGGAGCAGTCTCCTTCCACACTCAGGCCTCAGCTTACATCTCACTGGGAAAAAAACCAAGTTTGGCTAGAGACATCTCCCTCCGGAGCCGCATGACTTCCCAGTACATCAGCTCCACTGCAAAGCAAAAGGGATGGGAAAGGGTGGGGGGAGAGGAGGAGAGAAGAGGAAAAAAAAAAAAAAAGTAAGTAAGACTCAGCTGGACACCACTTGATTTTGTGCTATGCTTTTGGTAGAGTACAGCCAGATTCATTCACAAGTAGGGGAAGCAGACATGCTAGAGGGACCAGCAGAGTAGGTCCATCAGGTTACTCCCGCCATATCAGCTCAACCCCAGAGCAAAGCTCCCAACAAGCTGATGAGCAAGGAAGGGGTGCTCCCCTCCCTCCCAGTCATTAACCTCTCTTGCTCCTCTTCTGCCATTTAACTGTTTCTGAAGGACACAGAGAGTTCATGGTACCCCAAGCTGGCCCCATTCCTGTCACACTGAACAGAATCTTTCAATTGCTCCCAATAGCCCACAGAGGGCACTCCCAACGCATGCAGCCATTATCCCCTCTTACCATCCTGCCTCACCAAGCCCTGCTGGATATATCGAATATATGTGAAAAAGTTGCACACCGCTGTGATCTGAGAGACAGAAAGAGAGAGAGAAAAAAAAAAAAAAGGAGGAGTCAGCTAAAGAACTGCTTGGCCTGTCAAGAGGCCAGCCACAGTACCCAGTAGGAATTTAAGCACCTGAGAAATAGTACCACATACTGTCAGAGTGAAAGAGAGAGGAAGAAAGCTGGCAAAAATAACAATCCCATTCCAAAATATTGCACTACCCAGGAAAAAATGTGCAAAAACTCCAGATTACTGATGGCTTGAGACATAAGTGATCACCACTGAATGTGGCTGCAAAAGCCATGAACTTCCTTGGAGAGGACTGACTCCTGCCTGAATGAAAAACTGTGGAGTTAAAGGTTTCCACAGAAGGCGTGCGTCCAGGGAGGGGAGGTGAAGGCAGTTCACGCCATATTGCACTGTTTTGGAGCAAGTGACCAAAAAAAAAAAATCTATACATTAGTGGAGGYGGGTTTAGCTCAGTTGGTTAGTGTGTGGTGCTGCTAACACCAAGGTTGCAGGTTCAAACCCCGTATGGGCTAGGCTAGGYTGAGGGTTGGACTAGATGATCTCCAGAGGTCCCTTCCAACCTTACCATTCTATGATTCTACAATTTGCAGTGCTGGCTCTTTTGATCTGTGGCTCAGAAAAGCATTTAAGAAYATGCTTAATGCTGAGAACCTGTAGAACAGGGCAGACACTTTAAAGAAGTGCTCTGCTGAATTAAGGCCCCCAACAGCAACAAACTGTTCACTTTCTCCCTGTCCAACAGTTTGYCCTTGTAATCATTTGAGTCGTTGATCTGTACTGGAACAGAAACAAGAGCCAATATTTAAAGAGCTGAAAATTAGTCTTCAACAAGGAAGGGAGAAAAAAGAAAAAAGGCTCTGTAATGAATTAGACCATAGAAGATAATCACACTGGAGACAGACTGCCTGAAGGAATATAAGCTAGAGCACCACAACCTGAGATAGATCCAAGACCTACACACTAGGCAGCCWGATCAATAGCCACTCTGATTCCAAGAACCATACTCAACCCTCACAGGTCCCTTGTCAGTTTGAGGGCTGACCCAAGACTCCTCATCTTGCAATGTGGAACAATTTTGGAGGCTAAGGCACACTGGGAAGGTAGAAGACTCACCCTGGCCCTGCAGGATGGCGAAATGTAGTAATAATTCCCAGAATCCCCCAGCATGATACGGTGCTTGCAGGTCCTGGGGAGGCCACTTAGAGCACATCTCCTGCAGGGAAAGAAAAAACAACACTTCAGCCTATGGCAATCCACTGGCACTGTAGAACTCAGCAATTCAAAAAGCTAAAGAAAATCTCCAAAAACAGGTGAGAACAAGAGGTTCAGAAATCAGGTTTGTGTCAGCCAGCTTCCAGAAGAAAAAAACAGAGCTAATATATGCCTTTTGCTCCTCCGAATCTTCCAGAAATAGCAGGTTTAGGAGACCTTAGACTAAATATTTGCTACCACAAATTATTCCATGCCCAAGTAAACTGTGACAGTATCCTTTCCCTGGCAGACAACCTATGACAGAACTACAGAAAATATGAAAGAAATTAGCCTGAAGTAGTGTATAGTAAATATTATCTAGGCTCTGCACATCTCTTCTACATTCCAAACAAGGCTGTTGAGGAGCTTCTGCCCAAGTGTCTCCATTTCCCTGGCAGGTTACATACATGGTGCCTGGGGAAAYCAAACCTGGTCTCAGAACAGATAATTCCAGCATTTGAGCAGAATCAGCCCCATCACTGGCAGGACCCTGAAATTCATCTGAACTCACAACCTTTCTTCAGTGTCCTCCAAAATGGTATTTTCCTTGAGAAGTGTCCCTGCTTGGATCTTACCATACGCAAAGCCTACAAGGCTACCATACTCCAGGAAAAACATTTAAGGACAGCTGTTTAACTTGCGAGTGGAAAGTTGCAAGTGGAAACTTGTGGAAACTTTAAAAGCACGATTTTAAAATGAGATTTCTGTGGCACAAGCAGCAGCCAACAGGAACTCTGTGTGACCTCTCAAGCTTTTGTGTCACCCTTTCTCACCACCAAGCAGCACAGACCATATTGTCATCAGCTGCTCAAACTGAGAACTCAGAAAAGCTACATGGTAGCCTTTATGTTGGGATGTCCTTTTATGTTGCATGTCCTTTTAATTAGCTGGGGCCTGAATCAAAGCCACTCCACCTGAAGCCACGTGGAGTGGCTTTGCACTGACTTAATGATTTTTGGATAAGGTTTACAGTCCCTAAGAACAAACAAATCCCTTCCTGTGCAGACAGGGTAAAAGCTTAGCTTCACAACTGCAAGGCAATTTCAGATCAAGCATCAGAAATAGAAGTCTTTTCAAGACAGCTCAGAGCCCAGGAAGACTGGCAAAAGACATGATCAGCAAGAGCGAAGCATGCCCCTGTTTTCTTGCAGTTTCCTTCCATTATTCACAGATGGTGATGAATGGTTCTCATTACCAGCCAGTGGCTTCCTTCATTATCACTTAATTCAGTGAAATAGAATTTCCTGCTGCATAGTCATTACCACATTCTCAGAGACTAAGTGTCTCTGAGACTATGGTGGAAGAGGGACATCATTCCCCAGCTGCAAGAATTGCACCAGAGGCCACAGAAGACGACAAACACAGCAGATGATGATCTGGAGAGCTTCTGAACATTTGTCAGTACTTGCTTTCTCCTCCTATCAAGCAAATATTAGCTAACAGATAAAAGCAGAAGCAGAAGCATGGGCTGTAAGCGTTCAGATGCAACGAGATGAGCTCAACATTAACAAAACAAAACTGAAGATGACTAAATCCTCAGAAAGTACAGGACAAACAGGATCTTTGTAAAACAGACACCTTTAAGAGGTCCTTAGTTTAGGCACTGGTGTACAGAGAAAAAGAAAATCCTGCTGGTTATTCCCAGCTTCACTGGTACCACTTGGCCTAACCGAAGTTACCACAACCATGGTGAGGAGTAACCTAAGTCATAGCATGAGAACACCTACCCTTTGGCACTCCACATACCCCAGGGTGCCTTACCAAGCACACCATCAAGCAAGCCAGCGGGCCTCAGCATCTTCTGACAGATCAACTTTTTACTCCAACGTTGCATGGACAACGTCACAGAACACAGTAGCCAACTCAGTCCTGAACTGTCTATGCTCCTCAAAAGTTTTGGACTGGGGTCAATAGGTGCAATAGGGCGCTTTTTCCTCTCTGCTGCACAACACGCCCAAAGGTGCCATAAAAATCAGGATTTTGCATCTGAACACAGACAAACCCCTTTTGGGCCATTCATTACCATGAGCAAGGCTAATTACCACCTTGTCTGGGTGGTAATTAAACAGGTAATTAAAAGAATTTAGGTTAATTTAATTCTAGCCTCAAAGCTGCTAATCCCCACTAAGTTAGTAACTTGTTAATGGATCAGAGATCTTTGATCACTGACTAAATAAATAAATACTTCACTTATGTAACAATTTGTGAGGGGAACCCACTGTGAAGAAATWAGAAAAAAATAAAAATTTTTTAAAAGGGAAACTGATAAGGATAAATAYGGAATGGGTTGTTCTCAGCACAGGCCTGACCCATACTCATGGAACAATGTGTCTAGAGTTAAGAGAAAATGCAGAAGAGCATGGTAGRAGGTCCACATCGGAGCAGAGTTCACAATTAGAGGAACATCTTAGCCTGTAAGGTGCTTTGCTTGAAAGTGGGGAGTGGAAGAAGGAAGAATAGGCATAAGCCCTGACCAGACTCTAATTCAATAGCTGAATAAAGTCCCCTTTCTTGGTCTGGAAGAGCATGTCACCTTCTGCTACTGCTCTTCTTCCTTGAGGTAGTTTGTCACATCAGACACACAGCCATGCAGCTCTGGAACAGCCATAGCCCTTTCMATCATCAGGTGGGGAAGACTGTAAGCAGCAAGAAGGGATCTTCTGACCTAGCCTCAAAACCACCTGGAGCACCGAAGTCAGCAGTATAAGGTGAGCTCAAACCTCATGGGATTCAAGCACATGAGATAACACTGCTCTGACTTAGCCCTCTCACCCTAGGGTATGCACAAACACACCCTTCAGAGACCATCAAAATAGGTGTGATGGGGGGTTTTGTTTTGTTTTGGAGGGTGTTTTTTTAGGGGAGGAAGAAGAAAAGAAATGAAGCTCTTCTGAGCTTGAAGGCACTAACACACTGCTGAGTTACCCCTCTAACAGTCAGCATCAGTATATCAGCTAAGCCAAAACACTAAACTCTTCACATGAGATGGAGGATTAAGTTGAGCTGAACTACTAATGATCATAAGCTGGGAGCACAATCAGCTGAGCCCTGGTAACTTTTCAGCTCATCTGACTGGGAAAGGCCTGGCTAAGCATCACGTAGAGGTGCAAAACACTAATGGCAAGGGAAGAAAATGGGAGCACAAGAAAGGTTCCTTACTTTGGCCCACCGCACTCTACTGCTGACACCTTCACCACAGGCAGTGTCTGCGAAGCAACAGGCTCGATGGTGAGTGTGTTCTGCTCCACAGCTGCTCGCACCAGTTCTGACAGCTGCAGCAAAGAGAAATGACTGCAGATATGGGTGTGCAATGGACCCTCCAGAGAGKGTACAGCTTAGGTGTTGCCTAACTGTGCAATTTTTCTCCTCCTTTTCCAGCACTCACCTCCTGCTTAGTGAAGTCCAGACACGGTCCTACATCTTCTCGGTAAATTCTGTCCAAGAAGGAGCAGGATTTATCCAGAGTTGGAGACTCCTTCCAGGCCTGGAACTCAGCAAATAAAATAGAGTCGACCTGCAGCAAGTATCCAAGAAGGGTGGGAAGAGAAAAGTTTGGTCGAAGAGAGAGATACCATATCTGAAGGCATCTGTTAGTGCACAGGTAAACCTAGCTTCTAAACATATCTGCTTTGACACTGAGAAAGGCTCCCACATCACTGAAGCATCTGAGGGAACCTGACTCATTTAAAGGGTCTTCTGTCCCCCACCCATCAGCAGTTCTGCACCAGACTGACACAGCTATGCAGTTTCTGGCAAAATAAACTCACTAGACACCTGCATCTCTCATCTTCCTCCAGGCAGGCCAGAGCCTTTGCTGCAGAAAAGCTGTCAGGCAACTGCTATATGAACCAAGTCCCTACTCAGCCCATGACAAGAATGACAAGGGCAGCTAAATGGCAAAGCACAGTGGCAATGATACCCAGGACACAGGAGGCCAAAACTCTTCAGTAAACAAAGGATTGCTACACAAAAAAAGATGAACCAGGGAAAAAAAATAAAACAAAATCCATCAACAAATAGCCATCAGCAAGACTACAGTTAGTGACACGAAGTAACAAGGTGTGCCAGCCCTTTAAAGTCCWCTCCAAGTCCAGAACTTGAGTGTTTGGGGAGTCTCAGGAGTAATGAGAATGCTGAGCAGTCACATAAGCTGGCAGAGGCAAGTCGAGTATAGTAAGCCAGGTCTCTTAAAAGAAGCTCAAAGAGCAGGAATAGATCCAGATTCCAATGCCTACTCATTTGCTTTACAGATGGACTCACAAGTATTACCAMTCTTCAGCATCAAGGGACCCAGGACAAAGCTTGCTCCCCTCTCCTGAGCCAGTAGGAAGGTTGCTCTCTCCATCCTGTATTCCTAGGTGGCTGGAGACTCTCTGGGACCCGACATTTCAACCCCAGATGGCAGCATCAGCCCAACCACCAACCTGACTGACAGAGCATCTCCTTTAAAAGACCAGCAAATCCTGTTAAAACTGCTGAAAGRAGAAAAAAATAAAAATAATAAAAAAGCATTGAGCAATACAAAGAATGAGTGAACAAAGCTGAGAAAGGTCTGAGTTCTAGCACACTCGCTCTGTGCTATGGAGACTGCTCACCTGGGGCCAGGAGACAGCTTCAGAGCTACAAGATGGAAAAACAATTTGAGAAACACACAGAAACAAAATAAAAATGGAGGTTAGTATAAAAGAAAGCTAGAACTGAAAAGCTGCGAGTGAGAGGTACACRGGTTCCACCCTCCCCATCGTATGCTCAGTGCCTTGCCCAGCCTCCAGAAGGTTACCTGCCGCAAAGATGAAGAAGCATCTGCCCCCAAGGCCTGCCAGCCTGGTTCATAGATGATGTGGATAGCCTTTCCAGGGATGATACAAAGGAGCAGAGAGAGGAGAGCAGGTACCCCAGACTTTGAGGGCAGAGGAAGAGATAGACAGTCAAGGAAAATGTTTAGAGATAGGCAAGAAAAAGAGGTAAAAAAAACATGAGACAAACAGAAGATAAAGAAACATGCTAAAGCCCTCTCCTTCTGGGAATGCTGCTCAAGACATCACAGGCCCAAAAGCCACTCCTTCAGACTTCAGCTTGAAGTGCAATAAAGGCAACATGTCCTTTTTAGGCTCTGTTTAAGGTGCATGTTTTTCCATAAAGCACTGAGTACTTACTCCCCAAATGCCAGGTTCCCTTTTATAACCTCTCACATAGGTCATTAAAGAATTTGAGAGACAGAAGTTAGTAAGTTTAAAAAACAAAAACACACACTTGCTTTTTATATGTAAAATTATTAGTCACTTAGGAAATTGTAGCTCCAGCATTTTAAGCCCTAAGATATCTGCAGCAGGTGGAAATTGTCTATACAAAGAAATGTAATCTTAACATTGACAGATCTAGACTTTTAAGAAGCAAGACACAAGAGTTAGCATTTCTTTGGAATATCACAGGCTTTGCTGAGGTTGAGCTGAGAACAGCCAAATGAACTACCCAGTCAGCAAAAGTCACCCCCGCTTCCTGTAGGCACAAGGTGACTTYTACAGGCTAGTCAGTAGTTAGTTCACCTAACTCAGAGGTATCGAGTTCAGAACTCTTCTGTCCTGACTGAAGGAATTGTTAGCACTGGGAGAGGTCATAGGACCTAAAGATTAAGAACTTTTCTTCCTGGCCCCCAAAGCAGCTTCTGACTGACCATGTATTTGATTCCTGACACACCCACTATCAGTACTGCTAACTCCTGGATCTGTCCACACTCTTTGGGAATACCTAAACTTCTTCATCTAGCAGTTGTCCTGATGCAAYCTTAAATGTTGTTCCTAGAAGAGGAAGTCTCCACAACTGGAAATTCTCCAGAACCTGACTCAGCATAATTCAGGGAATAAGCCATGCTACTGCTCACACAACTTCTCCCAACATTGAAATCACAGAGCTTTCCAAGAAGCCCTGCACAGAAGAACCCTGCCTTGGGAGCACAGTGACAACAGTGGCTCCAAGGCTGATGGAGTCAATCRCCCTCACTCACCTCTTTGCACTCATGTTTGACTGGCTCCGAGGTCACGCTCTGGCTGGCAGCATTGACCACCGCGCTGCTAGTGCTCTTGTTTCGACCATGCCCTTTCCTGAAGACAGCTTTGGTGGGACTCTGAAGCTGTGGGTGCAGCTCCCGGTTTGGAGAGGAAGGTGTGGATGTGATCACCAGAGTCTTCAAAGCTGTCACTTCAGCCTGCAGCATGTCAATCTGAGGAGACAAGGCAAGAGTCCACAGCACCTTCAGCACTTGCTCAGCCTACAGCACTCCACCAAAGACAAAATTACAGGGAACCAATCCTACTGGGGACAAAACCACAGGGAATCCTTCTGGAAACTTAGGGCCACTAGCTACAGACCCAGACATGAAGTCTTCTCCCCATGCTTCCAAACATCCACCATCATCTAGAATCTTAATTAGATGAACAAAAACATTTGGAAATCCTTCCCTCACCTCCTGAGCACCTTCTGCTCTGGACTTTTTTTTTTTTTTTTTTTTTAAGACCCAACAACCCAGAAGCAATTTTTTTTGTCCTCAAGAAGGAGCCAGTTCAGCAGCCCCACGATGCAGCTTAGCGAGGAAATTCTCACTCCCCAGCTCCCTGCTCTCTCCATTCACAGAGCTGTGGCAATTAAATAGCAGCAGATCACTTCTCCATGGATCCTCTAGCATCCATTCCTCAAAGGGCAGCTGGATCAGCAGAGGACTGTCAGGAAGCCTTTTCCCCTGCTCAGTCATTGTCTGCTGGAGAGGGAGTAGAGCCAACACAGTATCTGAGGGAGGCAGAGCAGCAGACGCTTTGCTCTCCTCCAGTCAACAAACAGCACCRTGGCGAGGCTGGGCAAGGGTAGCATCAACCTAGCGCAGAGATCAAGTCACAGAGAGCACAGTTCTCACCTTCCCCCATGCCTCCTTCAGTTGTTTCTCTGACGCCGCCTGTTTAGTGTTTGCTTCTCTCACCATCTTGTGCGCTTCCTGGACCAGAGAGAGTTTTAGTCTGCCTGCCGCAGCCTGAACTCACAGAGTTCACTGGGCAGGCCACAGTTCTGCCAAATCACGTGCTCTGTGCGAGTAGGCAGGGAGAGAGATGTCACTGCCACATCCAAAGGTTTTACACTGTCAGCTGCAAGGACTTTTCCCCTAGAGATTCCCAGAACAAAGTGCTCAGCATCAGGGCCCAGAGTGCACCCCTGTTCTAGCAGTTTAGCTGGCTGAGGTCCAAGGTCATCTCTTCTGCTGATAAGGGCTGTTTGTGAAGAAAGCTAGAAGCAAGAGCTTTTCCCTCCTCCCTCCACCACGATCTGCTTTAAAGCTGAGGCCTTACTGCTGGCCCCTAYTCGTGCTATGTCACAGCCATGCAGCAGCTATGTCCGCACCCAGTCTCATTCCTCCACAGTTCTGACACAGACCCGCTGGCTGGGCTTCCTGGTTTGACTTCGGACCTGTCTTGTCATTACAGACTTGCTGAGTGATCACTGGACTGCATTTGATCATAATCACTGTGTCTGGCCCCAGTCCTGACCTGGACTTGCTGCTCTGCATCCTGGCTCGTCAAGGGCACTGCTCCTGCCTGCCTTGTCATTCTGTGTTCCCARCTTACTTTCCCTTGCAGAGCAGCAGGTCCTCACTGCTCCTTGACAGCAGAGGCACGGCTGTGACATAGCAGGAGCAGTAGCTCAGGCAAGAGTGAAACAGTAGAGACTCAGTTTAAAAGCAGCTCCCATTGGGAAGGCAGGGGATCAGCCCTGGCCAAGGCCTCCTCAAGGCAGTGTCTGGGATCACTCTGTCTACAGCGACCAAAGGAAGCGAACAGGCTTCAGATGCGCTATCACTATGTTGGCCCTGAGCCCAGGCAGCCAAGTCTCCAAGAGTGGGGATGTTCTCAGGGGCCCTACATGCAACACCACCCTGTGCCTCAAAGATGTAGTTGGGCTCTTGCCTTCCTCACTGCCCAGTCAGATCTAGAGATTAGAGCTGGCAGGAAATGGGATTTTACCAGCATAATGTTTGGCCAGAATCACATTTTATACAAACACGCATACACTTCATGTATATATAAATAAAACTACAAGCCCTCTGAGGACTCACTGGAGCCCAGTATGCTGAAGACGCTCTAGTTGCTCCTGCCTCAAGCAAGGGCTGACATGAGCCAGGGCCATGAGTCACTCATCTTTACTACATAGCAGTTTCCGCCCAGACCTTGCTACAGAGCAGCCACAGGATGGGGACAGGGAGTCATGCTCACCTCCAGCTATGCGCATCTCTACATCTGGTTTTCCAAGCATAAACCCACACTTGCTTGCTATGCTCTTTATATCACACTACAGGTGCCAGGAGGGAGAGAACACATGCAAACCTTCCTTAGGAGTAAGTAAGAGCCCCARTGAGGATCTGTCTGTAGCACTGCCCCACTCTGCTTCTCCAAGTGGGAAAGAAGAGGGGGAAGGAAGAAGCTGTAGGAGGAGGTAAGAGTATGACTGCAAGTTTGGGGAAAGCCTACCTTAACAGTGATAGAAGTGAGCTTAGATTAAGAAATGGGAARAGGAAGAGGGCAGTACCTCAAACAGACTAGCTGTTAATTCCTCTAGTTCCTGCTCCAGCTGTTCTCTGACTTTCGACAGTCTCTCACATTCCTTGTCCTTCAGCTTCAGCTCCTGTCAAGGGAATGGACAGGGATGCATGAGCATTTTGCAGGCCCCTGTTATGCTGATGTCTGCCTGCCCCATCATCTGTCAATCACACCTTTCCTCCCCACCACAACATGGGTCCCAGCCCCAAGACTCCTGTCACTAACCTCTGTACTACATTCACTGTCACCAAAGGTATCTCTCCATGAGTTGTGGTARGCTTTTCAGGTTGGAATTGTTCATTTGCCATTACCAAGAGGGCTGTACAGTCAGCATTGCCTGCCTCAAGCTGCTTTCTGCATCTCAGACACCCCTGTAGCAGGTTTCTAGGGCTACTTTGGATGTTGGCACAGAGCCTTTGGGCCAACCTAGCAACTGATGTTCTGCTCCAAAGCATTTTATCTCCTCTTCCACTTGCTCCATCTGTCTCTTCTTCTACCTACTCCACCCTTCACCTCTAAGAAAACCCCACTTCCTAAGTCTGCATCTCCATCCTCGGGTGTTCTTACAAACCCTGTTCTTTACCTTCTGTGCTTTGTGCAGCTCTTCCTTCAGGAACTCAGACCCCTTTTCACGGATCTCCACTGAGGAGCTGCGCAGACGGGACACGTTGAGCTGCTCAGTGGACTGGCTCTCATCCCCACTTGGGTCCTGGCACTCAGGCTCTGGTTCCTCCTTGCTGCCTTTGGATGGCATTAGYGGCTTCCAGTGTCCCACAGCTGGCTGCTTCTGGCAGTCTTCCTCAAAACAGGCCTGGCTGTGGAGTACCACCACAATGAAATTTTACATGGGGGCTGTCTACTAGGGGGTGATCAGCACACCTGCCAGGCTGAGAAACACCCCTGGAGGTAACATCAGGACAGGTTTGACTGGCTTTCCAYAATATTTTGAAAAGGCTGAGCAGCACTGCACCAAAAAGGGCACTCAGCAGTGAGCATCACTTGAAGGGGGAGCTGCAGTAGGAACCCAACTGAAGGCACTGAAAAGGCTGTGGGCCACTGTGCTGCAGGAATCTGACTACAGCACCTGAATGAGGGGCCAGAAAAGCATCAAGCCTCCTCCAAAGCTAGGACCAGTAGCTGTTTCACAGCAGTCCTCTAACACTCACAACACATCCTCTTCTAGCCTCCCAAAAGCACTAGGGTAAGGCCAGGAGGAAGATGGTCTATGCACAGGCCACAATAGGCTTAGAGGACCTGCTCTGCRCTCAGCAGCAGCACCTGCTCCTTTCCCCCTTGGCTTGCCTTATTTTCCCTCAACAGAGACCCTTCTAGGAAGGTAAAGTCCTAAACAAGCCAATTCCTCCCATCCATTTCGTCAAACATGGACTGAAAGAATCATCAGTGGAGCCTGTTAGAAAGCAAATTCCCAGGGAGATTAGGGGTACACATAGAGGTAGTGGAGCAACCTTTTTTCCCCTCCCTTATCTCTGCATCACACAGTACCCAGCCAGGCAGAATCAAACCACCAAGAAGTCAGCACAGGTCTGAAGGAAGATCAGAAACTTCCTTACTCTCAGCAAAAGCAACTTCTAAAYCTAGTCCCAGTCAAGCCCTGCAAGGATTAGCAAGATATCTGATGAGCTGAGGGCTGAAATACACATGCAGAGGCAAGAAGCCCAAGTGACAGGCAGTGCTGGATACTTCCTATCACCTTGTCCCCACCCCTGACAGGCAAATGGCAGTGCTGCAGCCTTTCTCTGGGCTAGGAGTGCTGGAATCTGATACAAGCCCACTCATCCTCTCCTCACCTTCACCAAGTAACTTAGCAAGTTCTATCATACATTTGTGCCTCAGTTCCCCTATTCTGCACATTGACTCTAGACAAATTTTGAAAGTTATCACAGATACACGGAGTATGAAACTGAGCCATTTCTCTTGTGTCTCTTCCTAAAAAAAGCCTAGTAAATGCAGTGAACGGCACTGTGCACAGGCACTGTCTCCCTGTTGAAGCACTTCACACTTTTGGTATGGATTGCTTTCAGACGAGCAACAGAGAGGAAATAACTGTTCAAAGTAAAAAGTTTTGGGAAAATCTCTACTTCTATTGTAGGATCTTCAAGAATCATATCAAATATAGTTTGAGACACCCAGCCTAGTAGTCAGTTAATTCTGGACACACACAACTTACTAATCAAAGCAAAGCATTTGGTAACTCTTGGTTTTATCCTTCCCAACTGGTGTGTTTCAGATACTTCAACTCAGGACAAAGTTGGAGAACTAAAGCCTGCTGCTCCAAGAATCCCCCAATTTCATAAATACTACTCAGACACCCAAATTTTGGCATCACAAGTCAGCGTGCCTGCAGGACAGAGCACAGAGCAATGGCAGAGAAAAATAGACAGTAGCTGGCTTCTTTAGGACACCCAATGGGCTTAAGTTCAGGGACACTGCTTCCTCAATGGAAGAGGAATAGCAAGAAAAGACAGTATAGCTCACAAACTCCCCAGCAACACCCAAGCTCTAACCTTCTTCACTGCAAACCCAGCCTTCCTTCCCCCCACCAGTCCTGCTTCAGAAGGGAAAGCTCTATTTTTAACCAAATATTTAGCCAGTTTCCCACTAAAGTCCTCCACAAAGTTGTCTAAGACAGTGTATTTCCACTGAGCTGAGATGAACCCGTATTTCTTACTTTCAAGCGACTGGCAGGTGCAGATGTAATAGAGAGAGTAAACCAGAAAAGGCGGAAAAAAAAAAGAAACATACACACACACCCAGGACACAGCTCCCCAGTGCTCAGGATGACTTTGTCAGAAGACCATCACAGATTCTGGAAGAGGCTGGTGAATTTAGTAGGCTCTGCAGCTGATGGGTCTGATAAGAGGGAAATGTAAGCTTGAATAACCCCATGACGGGGCATTGCAATCACAGCATTGCCTAGARTGTGAGCATCGCCCCTTTTTCACTCACTGAACTGTCCTCACGGTCACTAGCCAGTTGAAGCTAGCTTGAAGTCCAAAGGAGTGCAATCAAGCCTTGCATACACGAAAGCCGCCTATCATGTCCAGCTGCTCAGTGGCACGCACACACCACAATTCAGATTAACCTGCTCCCATTTATCTCTCTGTCACAAGCCTTAGCTGAGCACTCATGCTGTCCTGTTCCACATACAGCACCAATTCCTCTTCCATCGCACTCCTTCTGGACATTATTTCTTGCCCCTTGCCTTTTCCTGCATAGAAGCTGTCACCTGCCAAACCTCCTTCTACCCTTTAAGATTCACTTTCTCTTCCTCCCTTTCTCCAGCCTCTTCTTTACCCTCTCTCCTGATCATGCCCCATCTCCTGCACACCAACAAAGCCTCACTCTTCCCCCCTTGCTCTGGCCCCAGCTCCCCACACTGTACAACARAACAGCTTATCTTCTCAGCCATGCCCAGCTCAAGACAGCCTTGATCCCTTCATTTGACCCAAATGCAAAAAAGCAGTCAAATCAGGAGGGCTGTCTACCAACAGGCCTTCTTCTCCTAGGCCACATCACCCGGCAATAGCAGGTGCTACTGCCTTTTCTACACAAATTGTCCTCGAGATCATCCTCCCTCTCCTCAAAGCTGTACATGAGCAAAAGCCGTCCCCAATCATCTTGCAAAAAGGGAAGGAAACAACAGCCAGAAAACCGCCACCAACTATTTTAGCTTAGATACAAAAGAAAAGCATGTGAACAGTCACAAAAACTCTTTAATCCCTTGGAAGACTACAAGCATGGAACCATTCATGGCAGTCATGTCACACAAACTGAATGGCATTTTTATTTCAGCCACAGGGGATTGGGACATGCAGGTGGTATCAATGATTTTGCTGACATCTTCGTTAAGCATGAACAAATGAAAACACTAGAAAGATGGTTGCACAGCAGTGCCAGGAGGAGGAACTGGAGTCATCCTCCTGGACTCCACTTTGTTCCACTGAGTATCTACTGAAAAAAATCTAGAAGGGGAGTTTCATCCTGGTGATAATGCTAAATTTGGAAGTGTGGAAAATAATATTAAAAGGGTACCTGAGGGAAAAAGAAAAGGCAAGGAAATAAGTTAGTTTCAGCCAGAGGAAAAAGAACAGTCAGTGCCTCCAAGTAAAGATAATTCATATCAAGCGATTCAGCAGGTTGGAACTGCTTGATAAAAAGCAACACACACAGAGGGATGCACGTGAATGCTTGAGCCATGACCAACAAGAACTCTCAACTTGGACAGACACCCATTATTTGAGGCCAGTCAGTGAAAAAGAGACAAACAGCATTACATGGTGTTCAGACTGTGCAGAGCCTGCTCCATCCAGCTAGTCTGTTCTGTTGGCACACTGGTTAATCAGAGGAAAGGCAGAACTGCATAGAAGCAATAAAATGGTTTGTAACACTCAAGATTAGCTAATGTGTATCACTTACCTAAACAGTGACATCACTAATGGGACAAGGAGGTCTCCAAAGGCTTCAATCTAAGGAAGAGGAGTGATTAAGCWGGAGAATGACCCAAAGGAAAGGAATGAAACCAATCGCAGGAAGGTGGAGACTGAATGAGACCAATCCATCCTTGCCACCGAGATCAGGGGAAGTTCTCTACAACGGGTTTGCCATGAAGCAGAAGAAGCATTCCCGAGAGGTCTGTTCAACAGTTAAACCATCTCCCAGATGATGCAGTGGGAGCCCTCTGTGCCGTGGCCTTTTAAGATTAAACTAAGTTATAAGGAACACATCTCTCAAGATATTTCTGCACTAGATGRGAAACAAACACGATGGGGCCCAGTCAGTCTTAGCATCTCCAGCTTCTATGATCAGAAAGAAATAGAGCAGAGGATGGAGGAAAAAATAAATTCAAATCTGATCAGTTGGTAAAAAGTAACAAGAAAAGCAAGGACAAAGAGCAAGGGAAAAGGCTACATGCTCAAAATGCTCAAAAGGAGCATTTCAGCAGTTTGCTAAGCTACTAAAATAGCCAATCTACCCCTTACATATAACATGGAGAAAAAAAAATATTGTTTCCTCTTTGCTCTCAAATTCTCAGGTGAAAGTTGTCTATCTTGACAGGCAAGTACTCTAGCATACTTCCACGTGCTATGAAAGAAAAATGGAGCRCACAGATGAACAGAACAGTTCCACCCACACCGTCTCTCTAATGCCAAGGGACCTAAAAAACTCTCCTGTAAAAACACTCTATCTTCTGTGACAGAACAGTGCAATTCTCCACTCTGCGCAAACTGAATCCCTCAGGACACCACTGCTTTGCTGACTCCTGCCCAGCACAAACTGAATCCCTAGGACACCACTGCTTTGCTGACTGCTGCCCCGCAGAGCCTCTATCTCCTGCTGGGGCTTTGAAGTACACCCCCACTGAGATCAAAGGACAAGTACACTTGCACCTTCTTTCTATTGCTCATCTGACTGGAGACTACATTCCTCAGAAAACCCTCAGTATCATATTCTAAAGATCACACACACACAAGAAATACAAACATTAAACACACATACACACAGCCTGCTAAAGTTGAATTTTGTAGAAAAGGCAAAAAAATGTGCAGGATCCGCACTTTTTCCAGCAGGCCCCACGTTTCCTCTAATGCAGATCTGACAGGACTATTTCCTGTATGAACAGCCTGCTGGTCTCTCCAGGTTAAACTCTGCTGCTCAAGCTTATGAAGAGGAGTTGGCTTTTTTTGTCCCAGTTTTTTGTTACAACCAGAGCAAAAGAACATGGTAACCCCTGACTGTAGCACACCTCTGAGATCAGAGCACAGCTGATATGTCAGGTAGCGGGCAGTGCAGTATATGTCTTCAGGCAGCATTTACTCACCTGCCCCACCGGAGACGCTCAGCAACAAACTTTTTAAAAACGTTTATCTTAGCACAATGCATGCCRACGTTCCGTTAGAGCACAGCACAGCAATTCATTTTTCCTACATTTGCCTCAACAGACAGCAATCAGCCCACGGCCCCTATCGGAGGGCCACCGTGGAGCAGCTAACAGCGCTTCACGCTGCCTGCTTACTCCGGTTTCACGCCACACGGTGTGCGTGCACACACAGACATCGCCCACCTGGACGGTCTCCGGAGGAGACCAAGCCTGTAGGCTGTCAGTCGCAAAGGATGCAAGGCATTAACGCAAAACAGGCGAACTGAACGGCGAAATTCAACTCGGCTCCTGCGACTCAGTGAAACGCCCCCGCCCCAGGACGCGGCTCGGTCCCGGCACCCCTCCGATCCCCGCACCGACCGCGCCGTCTTCACTCGGAGGCAGGGTGTTTCCTCCAGGGCCGCCGGCTCCCCCATCCCCTCGGGTCACAAAACCGCCGCTGCTCTGCGCACAGCGGCCGCGGGGCGACCGCCCGCACCCGCCGCGGGGGCCGCCCCAGAGCCCGCAGCCCGCCCGGACCCGCCGCCGCCGCCGCCACCACCACCACCTCCCCCGCCCCGCGCTAAGCGCTCCCTGGACGCCCCCCGCCCCCGGGCTCCCAGACCTACCCCCGCCGCATGCTGGGTCCCGCCGCCGCCGCCGGCACCGCACCACAAGGCGCCGCTCCTCACGGCGGTGGTGGGGGAGGAGCGAGCGCAGCCACCRCCGCCCCCATGACCCAGAGCCGCGTCCGCCGCCGCGGCTCTGCGGCACCGCCTGAAGGACGCGCTCGCCGCGGCACTGAGGGGAGGCGGGCAATCGGGCGGGGGGGAGGGAGGGGCACGTGACCTCAACGCCGCGCCAACGGCCGCAGGCGCGCGTGCGCCCGCACGGCACTGCCCCGAGCGCAGCCCCCTGAGGGGGGTGGGGGCGGCCGGGCCGCCTCCCGCGGCTGGCGGCTGTCGTAGGTGCGGCGGTGGCCGGCCATGGCTGGCGTCTCAGGAGGAGCAGCCACTGCTTTTTAGCGTGTTCTACTGCTGTCGCCGTAGGGGAGTCTTTTCAGTTGCATTATGTCACAGTTAACGTCCAGACTCGAGGTGCAGAGCCAGATCAGGCCCGTTGCAGCCCCTGTGCACCCCAGGCCTCTCCTGCAGCCCAGTGCTGGCTGTGTCATGGGCAAGGCTGACAGAAAGGGGCCGTATCCTCCCGTGGGGGCGAGTGGGGACAAAGCTGTTTGCCCCAGGTCACTGAGAAACACTGTCCCAAGTGGAAGTTCAGCTGCTGTCTCTGCAGTTGACACAAGGTCATAGCTCCCAGAGTAAAWTGGGGATACAGAAACGGATCTGTACTTTGAGGCAGGGTATTTCCTTGCCCAGGCATAGGACAAGATTGCAAAATTCAATGTTTTTATCAGTCTTATAATACTTAATATTTTCCTTACACCTCCAGCTTCTGGAATTGGAAATCAAGCCAATCTCCATCTTAGTAATAGAAACTAGACAGTGTTTCTAGACCTTATGATTGCAGGGAAGAGTTTGAAAGGTGTATGAAAGACCCAGTGGATAGATACCAAAAACATAAATTCAAGAATTTCTAAGTCAGTGTCCTGACTACAGTGAGCCACTGAAATCAAGAGGAGCTACAGATCTAAAAAGTTCACCCTCTCCCTGAGGCATCACCTACAGGCACACAGAGAGCTATCGCTGAAGTGCCAGGCAGGYTTATGGCACTTCGGGGTTCCCACTACCCAGCAAGCTGCCCCTGAGAGTGTATAGTCTGTTCCCCTCCTCCCCCCGCCTCACCCACCAGGAATAAAAATGGCAAAATGCTCCTGCTGTTACCCTAGTCCCACAACCATCTCTGGATTGACAGGATTGCAATTTTAGCCRGCAATGCTTCCACTGGACCAGAAGTTATACCTGTTCTCACAGGCCATCCTTACAGTGTGTTTTCCCCTCAGTCCTTTCCTGAATTCTTCCATTGCTTTCTACATTGCAGCTACCCTGGACTTCCCTCCACACTTGGTATCCCCTCAGAGCCTTCAGATACAGGGTCAGCTGCTCCCTTGGCCTCAGCTGCCCCCTCTCCTGCCACACTCCTAGGCCAAAGGCAGGTAACTTAAACCCAGCAATCCATGTCTATGGCAGAGCCCCACTGTAGATACCACATGGGGGGCAGTTCCCTGTCCCAGCCTCTCCTAGGAGTCCATGCCACCTACAGTGTAGCTCAGCAGGTAGTGCTGCCCTACTCTGCTTCATGGCCAGGATCCAAAGTGACTGCTGAGGCCAACCCCCTGCTCTGAAGTTCCAGAGCTCAGTGTCTCAGATGTTTATCCCTGTGGCTGCAACCTTTGTTATCTTCAGGGAACTTTGTGGAGGAGGCAAAAGATCTTCCTTCAGCTTTGCAAGACAGCACTAGAACTAATTAGTCCTTGTAGGTAGTAACTTCAAAGGCCTGGTTAGCAGGGACAGAGGGTCCTCAGATTGGAAAGGCAGAACTCCTTACATAACTAGATGAACAGGGCAAGAGCACAGAGGGACCCAGCAGAGCAAAGCCAAACTCATATCACTCCTGGKTTAGCTGCCTTGAGGAAAAGCTGCTACCTTCCCCATGCCTTTGCACAAGGCTAGCGGCTCCCAGGGAGCTTGGCCTCAACTGTCCAACTCRTTAGTTGGTGAGATACATGTACCCCCCTCCCTT
Source organism: Rhea americana (assembly GCF_003343005.1). Lineage (NCBI taxonomy): Eukaryota > Metazoa > Chordata > Aves > Rheiformes > Rheidae > Rhea > Rhea americana. Next base: position 6,460,619 of record NW_028186501.1, on the reverse strand, counting down.
CTCTGGTATAAGAGGAGGTCAATAAAAGTACCAACAGCATTAAAGACTCAGTGCAGCTGGAAGCTCTGACTCGGCACTTTCATTTGGCACCACATAAGCACCTGACTCTCTCCCACCTCATTTCCCATTTATGTTTCACAGAAGCTGAAATATCAGTGAAGTGTCATAAAACCCACTTTGCCTCCTGCAGGGCTACAAACAAGACACAAGCGCTGGCAGAGGCCCTGTCATGGTACCTCCCAACTGCCACAGACATTTTTAATCACCCCGCCTTTTTATTCCGTATATCATTTTCCCCACTCCCACTATCTCTGCTCCTCACTCATAGCTAGTCATCCCCAGCCTCTCACTTCCCTCCTCTCACAGAACGGCTGAGGTTGGAAGGYGCCATTGGAGATCATGTAGTCCAAACCCCCTGCTCAAACAAGGTCACCTAGAGCATGTTGCCCAGGACCCTATTCAGATGGTTTTTGAATATCTCCAGAGAAGGAGACTCCACAACCTCTCTGGGCAACCTGTTCCTCTCACTCTCACAGGAAAGAAGTTTTTCCTTTTGGTCATAAGGAGCTTCCTGTGTTTCAGCTTGTGCCCATTGTCTCTCATCTTATCAGGGGCACCACTGAAAAGAGTCTGGCCTCATCCTCTTTACACCCTCCCTTCAGATACTTATACACTGATAAGATCCCCCTCCCCCGAGTCTTCTCTTCTCCAGGCTGAACAGTTCCAGCTCTCTCAATCTTTCTTTATATGAGGATAGTCTTCTTTTCCTTCATGTGCTTGGAAGCAGTATGCAGGATTAGCTGCTCCATCACCTTTCCAGGGATCAAGGTGAGGCTGACCGGCCTGTAGTTCCCTGTATCTTCCTCCTTGCCTATTTTGAAGACCGAGGCTTCTCTCAGTCCTCGGGGACCTCTCCTGATCACCATGACCTTTCAAAGATGATTGAGTGGCCTTGTAATGACATTAGCCAGCTCCCCTGGCACTCAGTTCCAGCTTGCCAGGCTGCTGGCCTCCCTTATCGCTTGTTCCATGTGCTCATTCTCCCCAGGGTGATCCAGCCCTGTCTAATCCTCATTCTCCTTTTATTTCTCATCATTCCATCTCCTCCTGACAAAAAATCACTTTGCTAACACTTTCTCTGTCATCTTGAGAGTGTCCCTCCTCTTGCACACAGGAAAGGACCCTTGCTTCTCTCCTTCCTCTGCCGCCTTCTGAYCCAAGGACAGACACCAGTTGCAGCACCCTTCTGATTGCTCACCCCAGCACATCCACATCTGCCTCTGAATGCATTATAAGTGCAGAGCAGGACTCAAAATCCTGAGTTTCATGCAAACAAGGTGCAGGGCTACACCATGGAGCAAAATCAGCTTTCGAAGTTCTAGCATCCTGCCTGGCAAGGATGCTTCCCAACCCCCGTGGGAGAGGGGTCCAGGGCTGCTGATAATTCAAACCTACCACACACACAAAAAAAAGACACAGGCCATGAGAAGAAGAAGGAACAGGAGGTTATCTTAGAACTTGGAAAGCTGTACTGCGAGCTGCACCCCTGAGCCAGCAAACCCAGACCGGATGTTATTGTCATGAAAATGAAAAGGATCTAAAACGCCAGGCTTCATCCGCCCACTCACTCCCCTTGCTCTCTCATGCCTTGGCCAGCTCTGCAGCATGTTTGCTCAACTGACTGGAAGGGCTTCAGCAAGAGTCCTCTGGGATCCCTAGGTCTAGGATCTCTGATTTCAGGAAGGGATCTGCCTTCACTACAAGACAAACTGCAGCCTCCATTTCAGGGCAATCGGAGTGAAAGGGAAAGACTGAAAGCATAATGCTAAGCTCTAGACTAAGAGCCAGAAGAGCAGAGGGGGCAAGCCTGTTGGGGCAGCAGTGCCCCATTGCTCAGATAGATGCTGGCTAGAAACAGTCACACTGTAGCACTGTGCAGAGACCCACTGGAAACACTGCCGATCCCTGTCGGTTCTCAGCTGTGAATAGCTGACAAGGAGCAACTTCATGCCTAGAATCCTTTCAGAAGGGATCCACGTCAACCCAGGGGAAGAGAAACCAGATGCAAAAGGAAAAAGAGCAACTGGAAACCTCAGAGAGTGAAGAGGAGCATCACTCAGCTTCTTACTAAAAGTGGAGTGATTTGGTTACTGTTTATCCATACAGAAACTTCTCAGTCCAATGTCCTTTCCCCAACATTTGCTAGGAGGCAGTGACAATCTCTAATCCCCACCATGTTGGCTAAGGCAAGGACAGGGGGACCCAGCTAAGGATTCTTTACTCCTTTTTATGCCTGTACAAACTGAACTCAAAACTCAATAAAACATTGGGGGGAAGGGGGAGAGAGATATAAACCCTGTAAGCTCTCTAGGCCCCCGTAGTGAAAATACAGGGGTTCAGGAAGAGCCTGGCATGCAGAGGAACAGAGTTGAAAGGAGAAACAGAGCCTGATACTGAAACCCCAAAGCAATAGATAGATGTAACACTCTCATACTACTGAGCTTTCTCAGACAGAGATTTATCTAGATGTATCAAGGAGTACAGGCAAAKTCTAATGATATACAGTTTATCTGTCCATCTCTTGAACTATTTGTCCAGGATTCCCACACATCCCACAGCTGTGTCAGTGCCATCCCAGACAAACAGCCACTTACACGTATGCAMGTCAGCTCTACCTCACAGGAGAACTGAGGTCAGTGCTGCCAGCTGGCCCTGGCTTGTCACAGAGCTAGAAAAAAGGGTTCTTGGACTTGGCAGAGACATGCCCCCTCCACTACAGCAGTTACCTCCTTTCTCCCTATATCAGAACAGCACATGGTACAAATAGAAATAAATTACCACACTGAGCTCCTGAGTGCCAATCAGGGAGCAGACAGCATCCTTAATGCACCCCCAGCTCTCAGATCCCCCTTCTCTCCCCACTAGACAGCACTGAATTTGTGATGGATCCTGCAACATAAAGGGGAAGAAGCGTGAGGGTCCTCACAAAAGCAATGACAGCCACTGCATCCTTTTCAAAAGTTCACATCCAGCTCAAACCTCAGAGTAAATTCTGCATGTACAAAATACCACTTCCTCAGATATTTTCCACAGTACTTTGTTTTTGTTTTACATCTGCTTACCAGCTGCCTCTTCATCTCTGCTCTCTCAGACTGAAACCAGAGCAGGGAACAGGGATTCCACTAAGCTTTGGGTCTCACCACATCCTTCTGAAAAAAACACTTGTTATTCCCTGGGGGACTGTGAGGAGGACACCATCCCCTTCCCAGAGACAGCTGCAGTTAACAAAATTCACTCAGTACATGGAATGGCGCTTTAGGGTTCCCCTCAATGAAAAGGGGCTTCATTTCCCGTCAGAGTAACTCAGTCCACATCTGTAAAATGGAGATATTGAGAGCTATTCCAGGGCCTGCAAGGACACTACAGTGGCTGTGAAACTGAACATGTATGTAAGGGCCCCTTCGTTTCCTCCCCTGCTTCTGTATAGGGCAGGCTTTCAGACTGGCATTTTGCTCAAGGCCAGAAAGGACTGAGGCCACAAGGGAGATGAAAAGAGACTCAAGCAACACTGCCACACTGGTAGCCCCTTAGATATTTACTTTCATATTAAATCCCACAAATTTTTTATGTATTTCTTACAGAAACTCTGAGCCACATGAGCTGCCAGCTGAATAACTCTCGGCRGAGGGCAGCAGAGTTCCCCAGATGCCAGCACATCCCTCTTTGAAGATCCAGACACTTGGGGTTTTGCTGTTTTCATGTTGGAATGCCTGAACCACTGGGGTAATTTCTTTTGCTGACCCCCATCCATGGGAATCTGGAGGAAAATCCAGGCTCAGGGAGCAGCAAATTCCCAACAGCTCCACTCTTCCTGGGAAATCTGCATGTATGACTACCTCTCTGAAATGCCTGTACACCAATGCACGCAGCATGGGGAAAAAACAGGAGAAACTAGAGATCTGTGTGCAGTTGCAGTGCCATGATCTCACTGCAATCACAGARGCATGGTGGGATAGCTCGCATGACTGGAATACTCTCATGGATGGCTATGTGCTTTTTAGGAAAGACAGGCCAGGAAGGCAAGGTGGTGGAGTTGCTCTTTATGTGAGAGAGCAACTGGAATGCATCGACCTCTGCTTAGGGGGTGGAGAAGGAGGCTGTCAAGAGCTATTGGGTAAAGATCAAAGRGCAGGCTAACATGGGGGACACTGTTGTGGGTGTCTACTACAGGCCACCTGACCAGGAAGAGGAAGTCAATGAGGCCTTSTACAGACAGCTGGAAGTAGCTTCATGATCACAGGCCCTGGTTCTCATGGGGGACTTCAACCACCCTGACAACACAGCAAGGCACAAACAGTCCAGAAGGCTCCTGCAATGCATCGATGATAACTTCTTGTCACAGGTGGTGGAGGAGCCTATGAGGAAGGGTGTCCTGCTGGACCTTGTCCTAACCAACAGAGAGGGACTGGTTGGAGATGCAAAGGTTTGGAGCAGCCTTTGCTGCAGTGACCRTGAGATGGTGGAGTTCAGGATCCTGCAGGAAATAAGGCAACAAGCAGGATTGCAACCCTGGACTTCAGGAGAGTGGACTTTGGGCTCTTCAGAGACCTAATTGGTGGAGTCTTATGGGTTAAGGCCCTAGAAGGAAGGGGGGTCAAGGAGAGCTCGCTAGTATTCAAGCATCACTTCCTCCAAGTTCAAGAGCGGTGCATCCCTATGAGTAAGAAGGGCAGCAAAAGGGGCAGGAGACCTGCATGGACGAGCAAGGAGCTCCTGGCCAAATTCAGACAGAAGAAGAAAATACATAGAATGTGGAAGAGGGGAGAGGCTACTTGGGAGAATTATAGGAATGCTGTCAGAGTATGTAGAGATGCAGTGAGGAAAGCTAAGGCCATGTTGGAATTGAGTCTGTCAGGGGATGTTAAGGACAACAGGAAGGGCTTCTTCAAATACATCAGCAGCAAGAGGAGGACTAGGAAAAATGTGGGCCCGCTACTGAATGGGGCAGGGGCCCTGGTGACAAGGGATACAGAGAAGGCAGAATTACTRAATGCCTTCTTTGCTTCAGTCTTCACTGCTAAGGGTAGCTCTCAGGAATCCTGCAGCCTGGATGTGAGGGAGAAAGTCTGGAGAAGGGAAGACTTTCCTTTGGTTGAGGAGAATAGGATGAGAGACCTCCTAGGCAGGCTAGACATCCACAAATCCATGGGCYCAGATGGGATSCACCCAYRGGTACTGAGGGARCTGAYGGATGTTGTTGCCAGGCCGCTYTCCATCATCTTTGAAAGGTCCTGGAGAACTGGAGAGGTGCCTGAGGACTGGAAGAAAGCCAGTGTCACTCCAGTCTTCAAAAAGGGCAAGAAGCAGGACCCAGGCAACTAYAGGCCCTGTCAGCCTCACCTCCATCCCTGGAAAGGTGATGGAACAGCTCATTCTGGATGTCATCTCCAAGCATATGGAGGAAAAGAAGTAGGAGTCAGCATGGATTCACCAAGGGGAAATCCTGCTTAACCAATCTGGTAGCCTTCTATGATGGCACGACTGRCTGGGTAGATGAGGGGAGAGCAGTGATGTTGTCCACCTTGACTTCAGCAAGGCATTWGACACTGTCTCCCGTAACATCCTCCTAGGTAAGCTCAGGAAGTGTATGTTAGACGAGTGGACAGTGAGGTGGCTTGAGAACTGTGTGAAAGGCAGAGCTCAGAGGGTCGTCATCAGTGGTGTGGAGTCTAGTTGGAGGCCTGTGGCTAGTGGAGTTCCTCAGGRCTCAGTACTGGCTCCCATCCGGTTCAACGTCTTCATCAATGACCTGGATGAGGGGACAGAGTGCCTCCTCAGCAAGTTTGCTGATGATACCAAGCTGGTTGGAGTGTCTGACGCAGCTGAGGGCTGTTCTGCCATTCAGAGAGACCTGGACAGGCTGGAGAGTTGGGCGCAGAGGAACCTCCTGAGGTGCAAGGGCAAGTGCAGGGTCCTGCCCCTAGAAAGAATAACCCTATGCACCAGTACAGGCTGGGGGCTGACCTTCTGGAGAGCAGCTCTGCAGGGAAAGACCTGGGAGTGCTGGTGGATGACAGATTGACCATGAGCCAGCAACGTGCCCTTGTGGCCAAGAAGGCCAATGATACCCTTGCGTGCATTAGGAAGAGTGTTGCCAGCAGGTTGAGGGAGGTGATCCTGCCCCTCTACTCAGCCCTGGGGACGCCTCATCTTGAGTCCTGTGTCCAGTTCTGGACTCCCCAGTACAAGAGAGACATGGAGCTACTGGAAAGAGTCCAGTGTTGGGCTACAAAGATGATGAGAGGGCTGGAGCATCTGCCCTATGAGGAAGGGCTGCGAGAGCTGGGCCTGTTTAGCCCGGGGAAGAGAAGACTGAGGGAGGGTCTTACCAATGTGCATAAGTACCTGAAGGGAGGTGTCAAGGGAATGGGATCAAACTCTTTTCAGTTGTCCCATGTGACNGGTGATCCTGCCCCTCTACTCAGCCCTGGGGACGCCTCATCTTGAGTCCTGTGTCCAGTTCTGGGCTCCCCAGTACAAGAGAGACATGGAGCTACTGGAGAGAGTCCAGTGTTGGGCTACAAAAATGATGAGAGGGCTGGAGCATCTGCCCTATGAGGAAGGGCTGCGAGAGCTGGGCCTGTTTAGCCTGGAGAACAGAAGACTGAGGGAGGGTCTTACCAATGTGCATAAGTACCTGAAGGGAGGTGTCAAGGGAATGGGATCAAACTCTTTTCAGTTGTCCCATGTGACAGGACAAGAGGCAATGGGCACAACTGAACCACAGGAAGTTCCGCCTGAATGTGAGAGGGAATTTCATCATTGTGGGAGTGACAGAGCACTGGCACAGGTTGCCCAGAGAGGTTGTGGAGTCTCCTTCTCTGGAGATATTCAAGGCCTGCCTGGATGCAACCCTGTCTAACATGCTCTAGGTGACCCTGCTGAGCAGGGATGTTGGACTAGATGATCTCCAGAGGTCCCTTCCAGTCTTACAGATTCCATGATTCTATGAAATGTCTTGTGTGAACCATTTTTGTTCCAATCCCATGTGGAAGATGGCAGCCCAGGCACTGGAGTATCAAGAACAGTCTCAACCTGCCCATCCATAAATTCCTACTCTTCAAATACCTCCCTGAAGGGGAGGCCCAAACCCTGCAACAGGACCCTTGCATGGAAATCCCTGCTAAGGCTGGAAGAATAAGCGTGGACCCCTGTGCTCATCCCCTGCCAGAGAGATAGTAGTCAGGAAACCACATAATGGTTTCTTGATCTCCCTGTCTCCCTGCTGGGCTCTGCCCTGGCAGAGGTTCTATCCTGTGCCCTCTCTGCACTTACCCCCTTTCAGAGCTCTTTGGATGTTTCAAGACTTTTTTGCTGTCGTGAGTCATTTGAGGACCACATCCCAGCTTATTACTGTGGGACAACCTCATCTTTCTGGTGTGCCTGAAAGCCTGGCCTGAGAAGGGCCCTTCAGGAGAAGGCCTCAACCTAGGAGTGAGGTTTCAGGGATCTTGCAGCAAGCCCAGCTCCATAACAGAGCTGATAATGGGGGACCTGCTGGGGATGATAGCAGCCGGGAACCTTGGCAAGACCCGAGCACAGCTCTCCGCCTCTCCCCCAGCCCAAACAGATGCTACTCATGCAGGGGTAGCTATGCCAGTGCTGAACCAGCCTCCTGCTTTGCTGCTGGTGCAGGGCAAGGCTTTGGAAAGGGAGGACAGCTGAGGTATTTTGCTCCTGGTAAATGCTTTTTTTCCCTTGAGCTGGCAGGAGCTGCTCAGTGATACTAGGGATGGGTAGGCACAAAGCTACATGCCCCATCAATCAGTCAGATGCATTTATTGTTGTTGAGCCAGTGAGGCAACCCCTCACTCAATAGCCTCTGACCACCGATAAGAATGTGAGCAGCAYGCACAGCCCTATCTAGTCCAACACTTTGAATGCCAGACTCTCCTAGTGGCCCTCGCTGTGCACATGCTTCTCCCACCAGGCTGCTATCTCCCACAGCAGAAGCACCACGCTGCAGTTTTTCTTCTGCGCTGCTCCCCCACCTGCCCAAAGCAAGTCATCCCTGTTGGGGGGCCTCCAGGGTCAGGGAGCTGCTGCCGTTCATTAACGGCATGGAGTTCATCCTGGAGGGACCCTTTTAAGGCCCAGGTACTCCAGGTCCATCGCTTTTCCTTGCAATTATACCTGTTCTTACATATAGCATGAGAAAGTAGCAACTTAATCCCTCATCAGGTATGTACCCATGTCCTGCTGCCCGTCATGTAATTCAGTACAGAGCAGCCTCCACCCAGAAACTGGCTGAGGTCAGGAGGCCTCCATGTGTTTGGTGGCAAGTAGATTAGAAAACAATCCTTCCTTAGACAATCAATGTCTAAGAACAGCAATGTATTGATGGGGTTGCCTATTGGAGTCCCCCATTCCCACCTGTCTTCATTATGGCATCCCAAGAGTCCATGCCAGCAGAGGCCTGCCTGGGTCAAGTGCTCCACAGGCACAAGCAACAGCATTCAATCTCAACCAATTCAGTGGAGAGGGAAAAAAAAAAAAAAAAAAAAAAAAAAAGAGAGAGAGAGAGAGTTGTTCCCACCATTTTGCTAAAAAGGGGATTGGGACCAGATGACAGGTAATTTAGCACACCATAGCCTACATCAGAATTAAAACCTGACCTCAGACACTGGCAGAGTCCTATGCTTTAAACCATAATTTCCCTACTCTTAWGAGCAAGTCCCAGGACTGAACCATAAGCCCTAAATTAGACAGACATCAGGTGGCACCTGCTGAAGCAGCAAAAGGACACCTCTTCTTGTCTAGGCTTAGTCACACAGAGAGCAGAAACCCACAGCTGGACCCCTGATGATGACAATGGTAAATAAGAAGTGCCTAAGACATATGCACAGAGGGACTGGCAAAGGAGAAGGTAGGTTATTATGAGAACTAGCTCCTCATTTATTTTCGCTTTGCAGTCTTCTTGCTGGGGGGGGGAGCCCCCACCATACATACAATGGAAAAGCACACATTGCAACTCCAGAGACCCTCACTGAGAAGCCTGGGTCTCCAGCTAGTCCTGGCTATGGGGATCTCCTCTTCCTGTAGCAGTGCTGTGTTTTGTGCTGCTGGCCTGTGCAGCCACAATTACACAGGACAGTCAGCAAAAGCCCACAGTGGTGTCACAGCTCATGTTATCTCAATACATAGGGAGTAGACCCAGAACAGTAACGGGCAAAAACATACCAGCTGAACAACAGCCCCTGCCTTATATTCAGAGACTGCCAGGATTGCTCCCACCCTGATGAGCTCACACTCAGAGGTCACACAGCAGGTACACACAGGACCCAGCTCCTGCCTTGCAGAGCAGCCAGACCCAGGCTTTCATGTGTTTGAACGTAAGAATGGGTTTTTCACAAGCTGGTTAGGCAGCTGTGTAAACGAGAAAGGAGTGAAATGCTAAGAAAGGTAGTGTTAGAAGGCAAAAGGAACTTCTCCACTACATCAAGGCAGTGCACTCAAGCATGGTTCTCCAAGGAAGAGCCACAGTGGCCAGAAGAGCCCTCCTAGACAGGACTGCGTATTCTTATCACTCATGACTTCTCCCACATTCAGGCAAACCTCTCACATGTAGCAGGACAGACCTATGCTCCCCCTTCACAGTGGCACACAGCTGGCAAAATGACAGTGACCAGAAGGGTCAGAGCACACCTGTGAAGTTGGACACAGGTGCTGAGATAGGGCTACAGCTTGGCTTAAGGATCTCAGCAGCTCATTGTCTCTAGGAGCCCATAAAAGCTGTAGCAGCTCTGCAAACACTGACTGGAGGAAATATGAGTGTCTAGGTGCCTTAGGCACCAGGAGTTAGTGGAAGGTGAGCAGCATCTCTGAAAAGGCAACTGGATTCTGTGGGGTGACACTAATTGCCTAAAGTTATAAAGAGGAGCTTAGTATCATCAGGAGAAGCCGAAGACATAGATTCATGCATCATGACAAGCTGCCTCATCTGTGATGCACCTCCCTGCTCCACAGACACCCTGATGAAATCTCCCTCCTTTCACTGCAATCCTGCCACATGCCTGGCCTTGCTCCCTTGTAACAGTGGTACTTCTTACAGCTGCACTCCCACCCCCATAATGGCACATGCTGTTACCATGCCCAATCATCCTTTGGTCAATAGAGACAAATTCCCAAATGACTGAGTAGAAAGGAGATGGAAAGACACAGGTCCTAAAGGCCTGTGTGTTAGACAAAGCCCTGTTCCCATGAGCATATAGTTGGTGGTCCAGAAGCCTGCCTCACATTGCATTTCAAATAGCAAAGCATTTTGTGTATCATACTGATCATGAAGTATGTATGCCACAGAGAGGCTAAATTGGTGGGAAAGGACCTTGCATCAAAGGCTCATGGAAGAAAAGCCTCTTAAAAGTGGGCTTGACAGGAAAGAGAAAGGATCCCACACCAGACAGGGGAAGAGAGAAATGGTTATGTTTGTGAGGGACAGCTTAGAGGTAGAAAAAGGAATGAGGGCTTGAGGAGAGCCCTGTGACTGTAAGCCCAGGAGAGACAGAGGCAAAGAGTTTTCTGGGTTATGGACAAGGGTGAGGAGCTCTGTTTCCCAGGGTAGCATGCAAGGAAGGGGAGTGACAGCCCGGAAGCACTGCTGGAAAAGCAAACAGCAAAGAAAGCGAACACAAGGAAAGAGTCTCAGAGTCGGTGGCAAAGTGGAAGTCCCCAGCACCCAGACCACAAGTTGGAAGAGATGACAAACTCACCTAGGGACAGAAGAGACAGTGAGGAAGGTGGGGGAACACTACAGAGAAACATCTGCTGAGATCTGGAGAGAGCATGAGCCAGGTGTTTCCAAAGGAGACTTTGAGTACAGAGGAGGGTCTCACAGATCCAAGGAGCTAGGAAAACCCAGGGAAGAGAGGGCCACACAGCCCCTAAGGAGGACACATTTTATAGCATTTATGGAAAATTCCAGCCCTACTTAGTCTCCTGAAGCTCCTGTGAGATTGTGACACAGAGAGTGGGACCAAACAGGAAAGAATTAAAGGAAAATGCCTCCCTTCTGGCAGCCACCACGGCTGTGCCAGGAGTTAGCAGCAGCAGCAGCTGCRAAGCAGCCAGCCCTTCCTCCCCCTCCTTCAGCCGCCTCTATAAACACACAGGGCTTACTCAGAAGATTAGAGAGGAACAGGGCAAAAGACAACAGAGTCTCCTTTGTAATGAGGAAGGATTATAGAATCAAGTGACCGGCTGCAGCTCCCAAGTGGGTTTCAGGCTCCTTAGTGCATCGTTTCCATCAGGTTCAATCCCCACATGAGCCAAGGGGGCAAGAGGAGGCGGGCCGTGGCGTGGGCCACAAAGGACCAAGCAAGGACACCTGCAGGACCAAACTTCCATAGTCTCCAGTGCTGCTCAGGAGCCCATGACTGTAAGTATCTTGTCTTCACAAGAGCGGACAGATTCCTTCAAATTTTAGCTGATTGATCCATCTATCTTTCTATGTGTTTGTGAACTCATCACTCCTTCTCTCACTCCATCTCTCCACTGTATCTATTTATTCTCTGTACTTRCAGCGGGTGATCATATCCATTTCTGGTGTTATGCTGTGGGTAATACACCTGCTACAGGCAAATCTGCCTGTCTTTCTATTGTGGACTCATGATTGCTGTGGACTGCTACAGTCTCATTAGTGTCAGCTGAGATCCAGAGGCGGTGGTTAGTGCAAACAGATCAGCCAGGTTGATTCAGGCAGTGACTAGGACCAGACGTGCAGAGGCAGCGGCATCGCACTCTCCCACAGTGCCATGGGGAGCAGCCTGTGCGAGCTCACACACAGGGGATAGGTCTTCCTCCCCAGATGACTCTGGTGTGCCAGTGCCCATGCTGTGGTGAGCCACCTCACACCACATACCTCAACCACAAATGGTACTCAAGTGTGCCAGCTGCCAAGTTACATCCCAGGGCAGTCTCACACAGACTGGCAGGCAGACAAGGAACTGCCTTCATGGCTGGAGGAAAAAGCACTGGGAAAAGCCGCATATTCTATGCCTAGGCAGAACTGCATGGAGGTGGGTGACATTCATTATTTACATRGACAAGAGCTGAAGTTTTCCATGTTTGGTAAAAAGTGAATCTGTATTTGAATTACGCAATGAAGAGTCTCCCTGAGCACTTTCAAGACCCAAAGCATAGCTTACAGCCAGATTCCTGTAAGCAGCCCCCAACGAATGTGTGTGTGTTTGTGTAYATTTCTCATCTGTATAGCTCATGTGTGCAGTGCCTAGGGAACTTAAAAATACTCCTCTAAATTACATGCACTGGCCAGAAATACGCATGGAAATGGCATGAATGTACATGAGACTCTAGTGAAAGGCACGTCTGTGCAGCTGGGGAGTTCTTGGCAGGGCAGGTGCCAGCTCTGCCCATCTGATATGGGGGAGGCCTCGCAAAGAGGGTTATAAAAGTGCAACCCAAAGGAGGAGCAAGCCAAGAAGCCAAAGCCAGGACAAATATGCTATTTGGTTGAAATAGCAAGCAGAACAGACTTCACTGTTTTTCCACATCCTCTCCTCGGAGTACCAGCTCGCTAGGACCTGAGCTGTCCCCACCTAACTGTAGGCCTTTCACTGAGATACTTAGATTAGAAGCATGGACCCAATCTCCCCTGCCTTCAGCTGTTGCTACAGACCAGTAATTAAGCAATTGCCCCTTGAAATGTTTCTTTGCCTCCATCATTCAGAGAAGAGCTAAAGGCCCCTGAACTATCAACGTTAGTGCCTCTGTTAGACAAATGTCAACATAACGTCCTGGATTACATTCTGGTCTGTTTTCCTTCTAGTATGATTTATTGTGCAATGTACAGTTGGAGGAGAGGGGAGATGGAGTTCTTAGAATTTGTGTTCCATGAGCCTGGTCAAACTCAGTCTCTCAGTCTCGAATAGGGAGGGTAGTTCTGTCTGCAGGACTAGGACCAGCATAGTCCAGGCACAGTCCTCAACCCAAATTTAGAGATAGCTGTACTTGTTGGGCAGGTGTTACAAAAATTGTCAAATCTCCAAAGGTACTTCCATTTGGGTCAGTACTGAGAAATCTTTTTCCTGGGTTCTTGCTTTCCTTTGGGGTTTATTTGTCAGCAGTAGTCCAGGAAGATGCTTCTTGACAAGCAGGTTTGCACAAACAACTTATTTGAAGTAAATACAACAAAAAGCAACTTTGGAGTTTGTGACCTTGAGAATTAACCTTAAACAGCCATTTTGTGAAAGAGAGAAGTATCATGTGGATCCTGTCCGCTCCAACCAACCAGCTCCACACTGACAATTAAACACTAAAAACTGGGGCTTCATCAACAAATATGTTCTCTGTCATTGTAACCAGCTCACACACAGTTAGTTCAAGGACAGGGAAAAGATGGAAAGCTCATCAAAATAATTGCCCACCATTTTTTTTCCTGTCTCTATCCTACTCAGTCTTACCTGTATTTTGATCTCACCTCATTGTTTCTGTCCCTTTTTATTACTGTCTTTTTGCTTCCTTCCTTTCCTCATGCTTGCTTGTTGGGATGCTGGGCTTGTCCTTGTCTCCTCCCTCTCTGCAGGCTCGCTGGCAGACCCAGCATCTCCCTTTTTTGTGTCTCCACCAGAATCTTCAATGACAGTAACATACACCAACCGTGTGGCCGATGCCCGCCTAGGCACCTTCTCACAGCTCCTGCTCCAATGGAAAGGAAGCATCTACAAACTCCTCTACTCAGAGTTCCTTATCTTCATCACTCTCTACTTCACCATCAGTCTTGTCTACAGGTGAGTATCCTTTCACTCCAGCACTAACATAGCCCTTCACTCTTATCCTGTCCTGGAGCACAACAACCAAGCAATGCAGGATTGGGACAGCAGTCCTGGTGAAGAGGAGCCGACCAGCTACTGGCCAGCCCGCATTCGCAAAGTGCAGAGTTCTCCTCCTCCAGGGTAGACAGGACCTGCCCCTCTCATCTGCTGAGAAGTCAGGAAAAGAAAGGCCTTTCCTCACTGCTCCAATATGTTAGCTGCTCAGTGTATTAGCAGCTGACAGACTTCCATTTTCCAAGATGGGTAGAGACATAGCTTCTCGTCCCTGGATGGATTATCCTTGGATAATTATGCACATAAGAATGATGTGTGGATTAGTGGAGCCCAGGTCTAGGCTAGTACTGAAGTTGCCCCAAAACGCAGAGCTTAAGGAGGGAGTTTCCCTTGCTCACACAACAGGTGATGCCTTGGGTACATTTCTGAGAGCAGATGTCAACTTTAGAGCCACAGATATGTAATGAGGCAGCGGTAATCAGTGGCTGATCTGTTTTTGGTGGGGAAAGCCAGGGAGCTCCCCTAGCCAGGTCAATGTGCACAGATGCGGCACGGGGGCAGGAAAAGCAGCTCCAAGAAGATGTCACAACAGCCAGTGCTGGCATGAGCAGGGCTTGGACTGCAGGATATTAAACGAGCTGTGGTGCACATTCAAGCTCTGTGGCGAACCCAATATCAGATAACACTCTCCTGAGTGAGAAATGCATGGGCAGTCCCTGACGTCAGACTATATCACTTACCACAACTCTCTGTCAGTGACCACTTCTGGCTCCTGTGKATGGGGCAGCAGAGTGTTGCAGGTGTGCTTTCCCGGGGGAATGTGTGCTGATGTCCCCTGCTCATAGGGGCTGCTCACCCAGAAAACTCCCAGGCTCACAGTGTGTCAGTGTAGTCGCTGCCCAGGCCTGGCTTCCCTTGCCAGACTCCTATCCTCTTCTTTGAGGCTGATGCCGCTCTTTCTCCTTTTCAGGCTGATCCTGAGTGAGAGCCAAAGGCTGATGTTTGAGAAGTTGGCACTCTACTGCAACAACTATGCCGAGCTGATACCTGTGTCCTTTGTACTGGGTAACAAACTCTGTTTCTGAATACCTGGGGAGGGGAAAGGGACAATATTTCTTCTCTCTGGTTGGATATAGCTCTGCAGGCATGCGGAATTCATTGAGCAGATCCCTCACTCTGCTTTTGCAACCCACCCCATGGAGAGTATATCAGTTCCTGTCCCAGCTGTGAGGGATGCCCCCAGCACACAGCTTGCGCTGTCCAGATGTACAAACATGTTCTGGGCTCTGCCAGGAGGGCAGGGACCAAATAGCACAAAATAAGCTGGGGAAGTCAGGCTTGCCCACTCTAACTTTGAATGAAGATCTGAATTGCCCTCTAGGCATGCCTGTACCTGTCCCTGTAGAAGCAGTACCAGCCTTTCTTCACATAAGAACACATCTCCCACTCCTTTAGGATGGCTAATTTACTCAGCTCATCTCTAGGTTTCTACGTGGCTCTGGTGGTGTCCCGCTGGTGGGCACAGTATGAGAGCATTCCATGGCCTGACCGTATCATGAACCTGGTCTCCTGCAATGTGGACGGGGAGGACGAGTATGGGCGGCTCTTGCGTCGCACCCTCATGCGCTATAGCAACCTCTGCAGTGTGCTGATCTTGCGCTCAGTCAGCACTGCTGTCTACAAGCGTTTTCCCAGCATGGAGCATGTTGTGAGGGCAGGTCAGTACTTTTACTGTCTTCTGCACATCTCTGGTGCCAGGCAGACGGTACTCTGCTCCTCTGCTTGGGGCAAAGAGCCCTGGAAGAGGCCCTGTAACCTCCAGACTGAGCGCTGCAACGTGCTCAGCTAATGTCTGCTGCAGGTGCTAAGCATCTGCCTTTGCCCCAATCTGCTCTGCCCAAATGAACAACCATTCATGTTTCCCTATTGCACAGCACATGTATTCCTGCTGAAGGCTGAAAGGCAGTCTGGACGATGAAGGGTCTTTGCCCAAATTTTTTACATAGGGAGGCTATTGAGGTCTGGTTTGTGAATGCAGAGATGCTGCAGGTCACAGAGCAGCCCTGGCTGATCAGATCAGTTTAACCATGGTGAAGCAATTTCACTGGCAGCTGCTCATCCTGCACCAAGCAAGTATACAGGAAAAGCAGAGCTGTCTGGAATAAATGACCCTGTGCATGGGTCTACGGCACAAGTGGACCTCTGCTAAGTAGGATGTTTGCCCTCCCTCAGGGCAACAACTGYCCACTGGGAAAATGGGAATTGAGAGCCTCTGGCATGAACAGTAGCCCCATAGGGCTCCCTGAAACCTCTCCCAAGACATTTCTCAAGAACCTCCCAGTCTGCCCAAATGCAGATGTCTGTATTTGCCCAAATCACCTGGGCTGCCTTTGCAATCCAGGGAGAGAAACAGRCACTTCTAGAACACAAGTTATCCTATTTTCCACAAATGCCTGAAGTAAGGAAAGGTGACTGCACCATCATGTTCCACATCGTCCCACTGGCTGTGGGGATCAAAGAAAGATATGCTGCAGACATCTAAAATGAAAAGAGATGAATTCTGCCCCTCACACCTCTCTAACTCAATGTTCTAACAGGGAGACTTGTCCTCCTTTAGGTGTCTCCCAAAGACTGAATGTCTGTGTCTTTCCTCTGATTATAAGGAGAGCTAAGGTGGCCATCTGAAATTTAGATGTTTTCATTTCAGATCAAGTTAATTCCCTTCTGCCCCCTATGGCCATCCCTTTCCTGTCTCCTCTTTTCCACTTAGGCCTCATGACAGCAGAAGAACACAAGAAGTTTGAGAGCTTGAATTCCCCCCACAACAAGTTTTGGATCCCATGTGTGTGGTTTTCCAATCTGGCCGTGAAGGCACGGAATGAGGGGAGGATTCGGGACAGTGTGCTGCTCCAGGGCATCCTGAATGTGAGTGATAGAGGCAGCAAGCAACTGTCTAWGATTCTTGTCCTCTTCCCTTGGCGGAACTACAGGTATTTCCAGAAGTCTGGCAAGAAATAGGGATGATGAGATGGGACTTCCAGACAGTGAGCTAAGCCTGGCCCTGAGGATATTACATTAACTTTAATGGGAAATGTTCCCCACCACCCACTAGCCTCCCCAGATAAGGGCAGAGCAGAGCTTTCGGTGACCTGCTGGCATAAGGCAGCAAGGTCACATGCAATAGAGATGAGGGAAATGTGACATCTTTCTTGAATGTGAGAGGAACGATGGGACTCACATCTAGATGTAGTAATGGCAGGCACCCACATAGCAGGCCAAGCATCAGCTCTCCTTCATACAGTCAGCTTTCACAGACTCCAGAGCAGCCATCTGCAGCGGCCAACGGAGTTCTCTAGGACACAGCTCAGAAGCTGCAAGGAAGCACAGCACATGCCTGGAAAGAGACAGGGACGATTCAAAGGCATGATAGCAGCCAAGGTCCCTGCAGAGGACTTCATGGTAGAAAACAATGGATTGTCCTAGGAAGCAGGCCATGCTCGATGGGCAAGACTGTCAATGATCCCTGCTCAGCTACAGAAGAGAAAGATTTTAGAGCAGTTCATCCCTTGGCATTCATGTGCAAAGAGAATCACATTGTTTCTGTTACCTGGAGTGAGATTCATCTGCTCAGAGGTAGGTGTCTCCCTCAGGGCTATTTATCTAGGCACAGTGGGTAGTCAGGAGACAGAGACGGGCGCTTCTGAGGCAATTCTTGCCTAATCTGTTAAGCTGCTCATTTTGTGAGGAGATAAGTTCTGCTATAAGTGAGGAAGGGAGCCTGGGCTCAGATGGAGACATCCAGGCAGCAAGGAGTTCCTCCAGGGCAAGCTGGAGCCCCTACTGTTGATCTGATGGGGAAAGGCTGGGAACAGCAGCCATGGCTGAGTGCCCCCTTTCAGAGGAGGTGTGAAAAGGAGGGGGCAGGCCAGATCAGTGAAGGGGAAGCGGGCTGGAGAGTCAGTGTCTGCCGTGAGGAGACGGGAGGTTTATGCCAACACTCCATTCCTCTTCCCCACTACAGGAGCTCAACACTTTGCGCAGCCAGTGCGGGCGGCTCTATGGGTATGACTGGATCAGCATCCCCCTGGTCTATACCCAGGTAAGAATGGGATCTCCTGCACCTGCTGATCCACTGCCTGTCTGCACACACTTCCCATGCTGCTAGGGAACCCCCGCTGACACACATACTYCACACATGGATCATGCTGATGCTACATATGCTTGGACCCTTCATCTATACCTACCTTTGCCAGCTCCCTCATGTATGTAACCCACTCTTCCATGTACCTGGAGGTGCATGGAGGAGAACTGTGTGCCTGTACTTAGCTGTTGTATACCTCCCTGGATGCAACCGCAGACATTCTGGCACCAAACTGGTCCTTCACCTCATACAGCCCTGCTGCTCAGATAACACTAATGCACTCCACTGTGAAATGAGAACTTCTCGTGTTCATGCATTACTGAAGGTTAATGGAGAATATATTCCTGCACAGACCACAGTGCATGCTAGGGGAAAAAAAGCAATAGCATGATGTGTTGCACTTCCATCCCACATTTGCCTTTGGGGTGAGGTTAGCACACTGCCTCTCTGCACCTGGCACAGCATTGCAGCCCCCTGCCAACAGGCTCAGCCAATGCCCCACTGTCAGCACTCACATGTGAGTACAGGCCCCTGAGAATAAGAGCACAACTCTGCCAAAGCCCTATCCAGGGAGCACTAAGRGGAGTCTCAGCTACAGAGGTGGTCAGGAAGGAACTGAGGAGCAGACAGGGGAGGTACAACTGGAGTCCAGGTCCACAAAGCAGAGCCAGGACAAGCTGCAGAGAACACTGAGCCCAGAATGGCAGCTCCTCTTGCAGCCTCATCCTGGATGCCTGTAGCGGTTAGTAAGGCGCTTTGCTAGAGAGCCTAGCTAGGGTACTCACTGCATTTGAGAATACAAAGAACATTTTTCTATGGATACCCATCCATATCGCAGTCTATTACTGCAATTGAGCTCTCTGTAATCCTGCCCATTGTAAAACATCCATGCACTGTTCACTGTGGGGAGCTGCACAGCTAGCTTGCAAGTCTTGTGATGATATGTTTGTTTTGAAACATCCTGCTTGGGGCATCAAGAGACCATGCGAGAGTCTTCACTACTGTTAATTTAAAAGTGGGAAGTTTCCAGTCCCATGATCACAGAGAAAAGCATGAAGCACACTGTGGCTTGAAATCTGGACAAGCAAGTAGGCAAATATAAAACAGCTCAGCATGAGGAACAGGAAGGAAGGAGCCTGTTCAGAGCTGCCAGCACTGCTAAAGTCTCCCCTCACTGACTTGAACACAGTCTGTGACAGCACAGGCTGAGCCACAAAGGTGTCAGAGCAGCTTTTGGGAGAGTCAGGGGCAAGAATGAGAAGAGCTTACAGCACCCCTTAGCTCAGCAGTTCACCAGCCACATGACAGTTGTTCAAGCTGTGTCTGTCCAGGATATCAGGTGCTGCCTTCTGCTACCATCTTTTTGTGGTGCCTACACAGAGGTAATTCCAGGAACACTGTGGAAAATACAATGCAAGGTAAAGGTTACACTTAAAACTTTCTTCAGTGGAAACACATCTTCCTGAAAAGAGCAGAGGACAAGCTTGTCACAATTCAGTACAAGATTTTCAAAAGGCCGCGGAGTCAGCAACTCTGCAGCTTGCTGCAGTACGGAAAAGTGTGGGGTGGAACAGAGGAGAGGTGCTGGGTAAGCAAGCTGGGATCTCAAGCTCCTCTGGTGTGTTCTCTGGCCTCTTTCTCAGGTGGTGACCGTGGCTGTTTACAGCTTCTTCCTGGCATGTCTGATCGGGCGGCAGTTCCTGGACCCAGAAAAGGCCTACCCTGGCCATGAACTAGATCTCTTTGTGCCCGTGTTTACATTTTTGCAGTTCTTCTTCTATGCTGGCTGGCTAAAGGTAAGTCGAAGAAAACATGCCTGGAGCTGGAATCAGACCCAGACAAGGGTTTTTCCCAGTTTCGGCACACCAGCATCTCCAGCTGTGTTTTTCTGGCCTACAAGCAACATGCCTGTGCTGGCACTCAGAGCGCCAAACAGGGGCTGAGGGTGTTGTCAAGACTGACACAGTTTCTGAGTGCCTCATCCTGGAGAACAGATCTGTCTTTCCTGTATTTTGGGCCTCGCTAGTTCAGGGGAGAAGAGAAGCAGTGGGGCACGCTTTGCCTGCAAAGTATTATGTGTGATTTTCAGTGGCAGAAAGGCTGTGAGCCACAGACTGTTTGTTACCTGTCCCACTGCAAATGTGCTCACCAGCACCAAGGACTCCCAGATATTGGCAAGCCCCCATTTTTAATCTGCCCCTTTTTGGGAGGATCACTAGTGCTCCAAATTCATCCCCCTTGAGTGTAGTTTCAGACTCTGCCCACCAAGCCTTTGCCCCACAAGGAAGGGGGCAGGCATCCCCATGACCCGTGTGTGCTCTCCACATGCAGGTGGCTGAGCAACTCATCAACCCCTTTGGGGAGGATGATGATGACTTTGAAACCAACTGGCTCATCGACAGGAACTTGCAGGTAAAGTGGAGGCGAGATCCCACAGATAATCCGAACCTGCAGAGGAACGCAGAAGCAGCACTGCACCCAAGGGTTCAGCAAGCCCTGTCAGGAGTGCAGTCACAGTGCTGTCCTGCAGTACCTCTGCCATCCACCTCCCATGCCCACAGCAGGGCACAGAGGCAATCCCTGTTCTCCTAGCTCTTTTCTCTGAGAAGGTGGCTGATTGTTAAGAAAGGCCCCAGGATCTCCACAGGGAGGTGGCTGAGGTGACCATGAGGAGAGCATATGGCTTCTCTACATGTATGATTATGAAGGCAGCCAGCTCTCAGCAACCAGGGAGACATCCCAGGCTGCAGGAAGAATATGGGGTGAGACTTGTTAGGAAGACCCCACATTCACCAGGGAAGACAGGACTTTTGGCATATGCTTGTGCTGCTGAGCACCTGGCAGTTACACAGAGATTGACTCCAGCCCACCTAACCCTCCTATTCCATGCTATACCCACACTATGGATCCAAATTCAATTGTTTTCATATCCTCACTACCCCTCAGTGACCCATCATTCCTGCCTCTCCCTAACATTTCACCCTGTTCCTCAAAATGCTTCCTCTGCTTTCTTCCCTGTAGTAACTCTCCACCTATGGTCTTTCCTAATGCCACAGTCCTGGCCATAGAGCTCTTCCTTCCTAGTAAGCATTGCTTGCACATCTCCTTTAACATCTCCTTCCTTCCAGTTACTTGCCCTCTGTGACATTCCTGTTGTCCTCTGCAGGTCTCCCTTATGGCAGTGGATGAGATGCATCAGGATTTGCCCATTCTGGAGAAGGACCTGTACTGGAATGAGCCTGACCCCCAGCCACCCTACACCGCAGCCACTGTTGAGTACAAGCGCCCATCATTCCTTGGCTCAACTTTTGACATCAGGTGAGTGAAAACAGTGTGTCAGAACAGGCCACATTTACACTTTGGATTAGGCATCATGTAGGATATTATACAATACAGTCTAAGAAAATAACATCTTTCTCCAAAGCTTATGAAATCTTGCTATAAGAAGTTTAGGCTCATCTCAAAGTGAAACCCAGCATCCTCCATGGAAAAAAAGGTTCCTCTGAGCACTTATCTCCCCTCCTCTACTATGATACAAGCATCCCTGTTAATGGAGGGTATCTTATGCCATCCTTAATAACCATCTGCCTTAACACAGGAAGACAGAGGTTTACCACCCGCAGCAGCATTGCCTGTGCTGCCAGCCTCTGCTAATGCTGACCAAATCCACCAGAAACTGCCTTATATTGTCGCTGTGTAACAGCCTGTTTTGCCTTTCCCCAGCATGCAGAAAGAAGAGATGGAGTTCCAGCCCCTGGAGCAAATTAAAGAGAATGAGGAGGCAAACCACTCCACACCATTACTGGGACACCTGGGCCGTCTCCTGGGTGTCCAGTCACCCAGCTTCACCAGGTCCTCTTCCCGGATGAATCTGCTGCGCAGGCGAGGAGACCCCACATCCCCCTTCTCCCATTATACGTATCAAGACATGGTCAAGTCTGGAAGCCCTTGCAGCATCAACCAGCCAAGGGGAGACTCCAGCACACAAGAGCAATGGGATAGTGAGGATGGAAAACTGAGGGAGTTTGATGCCTTCATATCAACCCCATTCTATGAGAGACCTGGTTTCTACAGCGCTCCACAGACACCAATCAGCTCCATCCCCATGATCTTCCCTTCTAGACGTCAAGGCCGCAAGAAGCCCCCTGCACTCTCTAGCATTGCTGCATGCTCAACTTCTCTTCGAGATGTCATTACTAACTCACCTTCCAGGATGAGCGATACATACAAGAGCCAGAGCTCTATTGGCTCAGGTGTAAAGGAAACATTTGTTTGGCCAACAGCAGAACGAGGCAAAGCTCCTGACTCTCTAGTGGTAACAGTAGAGGAAGAAAAGAACAATTCTAACAATAAAAGCAGAGAAGTTGCCACCACAGGAAGTCCAGGAGCTCAATCCACTGCATCAGAGAGCCCTAAATTCCTCTTCCTAGCAGAGTCCCCCGACCATGAAAAGCAGGGTAGCTTCAAGAGTCTGAAGAGCTTAAAAGGCTGCCACCCACCCTGGCTAACTGTGGAGAATGCAGCAGCTGCCACCCCCAATTCTGATCATTCAAGTGCTTTTCACACCCCCAGTAAAACACCTGGAGGCAGCGCCTCCCTCTGCTTTTCATTCACTCCTGTGACTTCTCCAGTGCTAGAGAGGTCCAACGTGGGGAACACAGGCCCTGATGCCCCTGGCCTAAGTTCAGAAGATGCAGCCAATGCTCCAGACCAGCATCCTGCAGAGCTTTCTGGGATTGAAAGAGATACTGGAAAGGGAAGCACTAACATTCACCCTACAAAAGAGTCAAGAAGAACAGAAAACCCTTCCCCCAATGACTCTGGCATCTCTCTAGCTGAGGGTGACTACGTGGGGCTGATGGAGGTGATCTTGGAAACTAGTGAAAGCACATGTGAAGAGCAGATAGATCAATACAGCTAGGAGACCAAGAGGTATGCACTACTCTGTTAAGGTACCTGCCATATTAGCAGTATTGCAGTATCTTTACACTCAGCCACACTGGCACTCATCCTCCTAACAGAAGGGGAGGGCAGCCACACCACATGCTGCTGGAACATCCAGTTAAGAGTCCAGCCACAGCTGAATCCAGCACCAGTGACTCACAGCTACTGGCCTAAGGTACAAAAACAGGCCAAACAGAACTTCCATGTTGCAGCATTATACAATAATCTCTATTTATAGTAAAAGAACAAAAGACTTGATGACAAATTTTGGAGTTTTGCTAGGTATTGCAAATACCTAATAGCAGAGCTCTARCTTGAGGTGCCAGCCTCAAGAACATGGAGCACAAGTGCAGACCGAAGTAGAAAAGCATTGTAATTACTAAAGATACCTGCTCATCCTCATTGCAGGAAGAGCTGAGCTCAAGCCTTATATGAACAGCTGTCACAAGACTCAGTGCAGGAAGCCTGGGCAGGACTTGGACTACTGACAGAAGATATTCCAGGGAAAGAACGGGACTGAAATGAGAAAGTTGCATTACTCAAGACAGACTTGTACTGCTTTAGCAGATCAGTCTATTTATTTCCCTTGTATTGAGGGAAAAACAGGACAGAATAAGGCAGGGTAAGTATCTGTTTAAACAAGTGGCTGCAGTTATGGCATTTACCCAGCCTGTTGTCTCCTTTGAGTTTCACATTACATTTGCCACTGATTTGAAAGCATTCATGGAAGTGGTCTGGATGGTAGCAGACAATTTAAAAGCTTTGAGTTTTGACTAATCTTCCCTAAGAAAATAAAAGCAAGGCTGAAGTCAAGGCCCAGCTGTTTCATTTCCTCATTTTAGTTTCTACACATCAGCAAAAATTCAAAAAACAAGTCACAAATTTATCCTACTTTAAGGACAATAAAGTCTTCAAGGACAGCTGTAGATATCACACAGAACAGTGACATGAATTGTTCCAGGCCATTTCCTCTCAGATCCTTTTTAGAGCCTCACATTCACTATAGGTATCTTCTGTCTATGTATAGCTTTTCAGCCTAGGCAGGAGTCCCTACCACACCCAGGCTGACTCCTGATATAATGCCTTAGATTCAATTCCTGCAGTACTGTTGTTTCAATCTAGACTGATTACAGTACACTGCTCTTAGGTCTTGGTTCACAGTGCACTTGTACATGTGGAGAAAAATGTGATGACATTTTAGACATGCATGGTACCTGGTGAGGCACCCTCCTTCAGTTACTTCATCTAAATCCACGGGGACAAGCCACCATACAGTTCCTTGCACATTCATTATAGCAGCAGCTTTTGTGGCAAAGTCATTTTGAATGCAACTTCAATCAGTTCTTGTAGTAGATCCCACTGGATGGAAAAAGTGCTAAGCAAAGTAAAATCTGATCCCTCTAAAATATATCCCTTCATCCAAGCCCAACCTAAGATAACATTCCCACAGGAAACTATGGAACATAACTTATATATGGGGGCCTCTCACTCTGGAGAGAAACAGAAAAAGCCATCTTGAACCAAGTCACTTTATTGGATGGAAAGCAGTACACAAAACACAAGAGAAACAGGATGATATTTGGTACAGCATGAGAACTGTTTATCTAGATAGCTGAAGATGCATACACTGCTGGGCAGCAAGGTAGAAGTCCCACCCTGAAACTAACAGGGTGGCTCTTGGCAAGACTTCAGCTCTCATTGTCACTGTCCCCTAAGGTATGCTTGTCAAACAGGTACTCTGCCATGCCATATTTTGGCGCACCCATCTTCCGCAGGTTGGTCACATGGTCACCCAGCTCTTTGATGGCTTTCACTTGCTCATCCAGGTAGTGAGTCTCAATGAAGTCACACAACTGAAATGGAGACAAGAGAGTTTACCTTTATGCCAGAATACTATTTAACCTGCTGATGCAGTAACAGAATTTCTACTGATCTTCCCTAGGGCTAATAGAAGATACAGAATTACAGCTTCTAAAGGCTTCTTTTTCTCAGGTACCTTTAGTTCTGCTTCAGCAGTACCAGAAGCAGACCAGATATATGCGAGCTTATCCAGGGCCCTACAGTACAATCCACAACAAGCAGCTCAGGAAGCAACCCTCCCCTTTCCTCATCAAGATAGATAATAGGAATATTTTGAACTTCCATACATACAGTTCATACATTTCAGTATTTACAGCAGTAGAATGGTCCAGCTAAGTTTCTTCTTTTTTATTTTTTTTTAAAAAAAAAGCACCTCTACCTCCCTCAATCTTACATATAGTACTTGTGAGAATACTGAGTAACACACTAGTATCATTCCAGTAGCTCTAATATCAGGAAGGTTATTAGCAAGGCTGGGTTGAGTTTTTTCAAGTTTAACTTCCAGCTGTGAAGAAACTTATGTTTTTAAATATGAAGTTCCATAGCTTTCGTGCTAGATATTCAGAGAAAGTGACCACAAAACCTCATCCTAAGAGGAAAATGCCTAACAGGCATCCATTGGTTTAAAAATCAAAACTTATCCCCTCAAAAGCAAGTCTTTTCTGTAGAGCTAATGTTTTTCCCCCTTCTCTCCAAAAGGCTGTTCACATMAGTGCCTCCTGTTCCTGAAAACAGGAGAGATTTTAACACATGCACCCACTGTTCTGAAAGGAAGGCCTTAGCCACCCTAAGGTGCTGCAATTGGTCCTCTCCCAGAAAGCAGTGACAACAGTCCTCAAAGGGCCACAGTATAGCCTAACATCCAGGCCCTTCCCTTTACAAGGGCCCTATGACTAGTTCATACCTCTGCTCACCTTTAGAAAGAGCAAGGACAGTTCACCCCAAAACACACAGGATCAGACCCATGCAAACCCCACTCATTGCACAGCTACATTCTCAGCTTCACCATCCACTTACATGTGGGTCATTCTTTTCAGTTGCCAGCTTGTGCAGTTCTAGCAGTGACTGGTTCACATTTTTCTCCAGGTGCAGAGCGCACTCCATTGCGGTCAGCCCATTCTCCCAGTCATCACGATCTGGCTTCTAAAAGGGGAAGCACATGACCATAGCTTCTGTAAGCACCCATGCAGCAGTATTGCACAAAGTTTTCTAGATCAGATTCAACTATTTAGAGAAACAGCGTGTAGTATTCTGAGGTTCTTCACTATCTTCTACTCATTCTTTGACCAAGAACAGTTTTGGGCATTATGATATCTTAAGCAAGCTTGGCACTCCCATGTAGTACACACCCTGCAGAAAGCAGGTCCCAAATCTATCCACATTCCCTTAAGATCCTGACATTTGGTTTTGTAAACTGCTGTAAGTGAGAGCTACTTTCTTCCTCCCCCATCACAAGTTAGCAGCCTAAACAATCTACATAGGTAAGCCATACATCGAATCTCAGAGATGTAGCAAGTTGTAAAGACCAGACTTATCTATTCTGGTGTATAAAATACTCAGTTTAGCAAGAGGATTCTGCTGAAAATCTGTCACTCACTTTGCTGTTTTACCCATGAAGAGTTAAGTCTTGCATAACAATAACCATAACCATGTAACATTGTTTTCTGCTGTTCTAAGCCTAAAGTGACTTCAAGGAAAGWACCATGAAATCTTGCAGTAAGTCATAGCAATGTTCTGGAAACTTAATATTACTTCATGCTCCCATGGCAAGCAAGTCAGGAGTGTTATCTCTACAGAACAGTTTAATGAACCAAGAAGGCCCTATCTTGAGAAGTCACTGGCAAGAACAACAAAAAGCATGTTCTAGGCACCCTCCCCCTTCCTCCCTCCCTGAGGAAACTGCTGCAGGGCTAGGTGTATGTACCTCCTCTTACAGGAAGAATCTTTCTTTGTTCTAGCATCTCTGAATTACAGGCAGCATGAGAACCAGATGCAGGTCCCAGCAATTCAGTATACTTATTTACTGTTTTTACCAGCAAAGTGATCCTCTAAGAAACTCCTCCCCTTTCAGCCTGAAGACAGACTGCAAGTCTAGTTCAGCGCTATACACTCCTGAACCATAGCTTTCTCACCTTGATGTCCTGCAAGAAGATACGCCCACCTCTCTGATTTTGCAGCTTCATCAGTTTCTCAGCATGCTCACGTTCCTCATGGGACTGGTGCAAGAAGTACTTTGCRAAGTTTTTTAGAGCCACATCATCACGGTCGAAATAGTACGACTGAAAACAAGAATTCACATGCTTAGGAAAAAAAATGTCTCATTCCAGCAGTTACAGAAGTCCAGGTCAGTAGTATGACTTTAAACATGCCTCCTACTAGCCCTTTTTAAGATGGCTGAATCCAGACTAAAGGTAGCAACAGTGCAATCAAAGTAAGGGAATGCAACAAAACTTTCAGTAAGCAAACAATTTAAGCGTATTCAGGAGACCAAAGAYGCCTGTTCCTCTGAGCACCACTGAAATGCCTCAGCACAGTAAATTAAGTGTAGCGCTACCAAATTCTTCTTCTACCAGAAGTTTCTCCTGCTCCCCTTGTTTGCATTTAACAGGGACCACGAGTCAAAGTTAGGCTTCTTAACACAAGTTAATAAAGGTGGCAAAGAGCTTCAAGATACTTCTGGGATAGTATCCCATGCTTCACTAGGCTTGAGGCAGACTAGGAAATTCCTTTTTACTTTTGAAGAAAAGGAGTGAAACTTTGTAGAGACAGTAGTTGAACATATTTTGTCCAAGTTAAACAGCAAATATAAGAGTCTTATTTAAAGCCAAAAAGCATCTGTACCAGCAGTTGGAAGCTAATCCACAGCTTGTTTGTTTTTTGGTCAAAGACATTGGGCAGGATTCAATGAAAAGCTTTGTATCAGCTGCCAGTTATTTACAAGACTAACTGCCATAGAATTCACTGTCATTAGACCAGCAGTGTAGGAGCTTCAAGGAAAGATATTGGTGCTTGTGTACCACTATCATTCACCAACACAGCTGCATTCAGCTTGCAGCTCAGGGTGTGACCTTCAGAGTAACACAGAAGCAAGCAGGTAAGTTATACACTTAAATGCCATAACACACTACAGTGTCAAGTTATCTGCACAGCAATCTGTGCTTTAGGTGAGCAGGTATCAGAGCCACTGTTTGGACCCAAAATTATTCATCTCAGCTGTAGCTAAAATTGTAGTCTCACGTCAAGTGAGACAAACACAGCTCTAAGGAAACCATGACTTCCAACTAATTCATTTTGGAACTACGAATGAAAAACCCTGCCTCAAACAAAAACGCCTGTGGGAGAGGTGCCAATCTCTTCATTACACAGCCCTCGCTATCCAGCCCAGCCCCAAGGGCAGAGCCGCTTGGCAGCTGCTGACCTGTGCTGATAACAAGTCCGCCAAGGGCGACGAAGAAAGAGCTGTTAACGTGTAACCGCGGTTCGCCGTGGAGATAAACACTTCAACAAGCACATTAAAAAAAAAAACTCCCACTCGCAGGCAGCCGGTCCCCAGAGGGCTGAGGCACGCCCCGGGGAGGCGTCGCCCGGCGCACCCCGCCCCCTTCTCCCCCGGCAAGAAAGCCCGACCCTGCCGGGGGGAAGAAGGGAAGAAGCCGGCAAGGGAGCGCCAGCCCCACAGCCCTAGCTAGGCCTTTACCCCTCGCAAGCTCCCCCCAACACACACACAGAGGAAGGTGCGACATTAGCACGCACCCGCCCAACGGCGGCCCCACCTCCTCCGGACCGAGGCGCGCGGAAGGGCCCAACGCCTTCCCCGCGGCGGGCAGCGCACGGCCCAACGTCTCCTGCAGGGCGGGCCCCCGACACAAGGGCTCGCAACGTCCCCCTCCCCCAGGAGGGCCCCGCAAGCGGCAGATCCGACTCCTTCCGAGGGGAGGCCGCACGGTAAGAGCCCAACGCTGCCCATCTTCCCCGCCCCCGCATACCATCCTCGGGGCAGGCCTCACACACAACAGGCACGAACGCCGCCTCGCCTTGCCCACAGGCGGGCCTCAAGTCCCCTCTTTCCCCATAGCCAGCTCCTCGGCCGGATGGAGCCACAGCCCCCCCACCCCACCCCCATCGATAGGGTCTGAAGTCCCCCCTTCACCTCAGGCAGGCCCCATGCTCCTCAAAGGCAGGCTCCACCTCCCTTCTCCCACAGGGGCGCCCTCC
>NW_028186501.1:6354339-6431080 GCF_003343005.1 Rhea americana | reverse complement strand
CGGCGGGCCCCGGGGGCAGGCGCCGGCCTCGGGGGAGCTCCGGCCCTCGCCGGCGGAAGCAGGGCCCGCGGGACAGCCGTAGAACCCCGGGCCGCCCGCGCTGCGCAGCCGCTTCTGGGGCTGCCTTCAGGGCGGGCTCCAGCTCGCAGGCCGAGGGCGGCTGCCTCAGGCCTCGGCCCTGTCATCCCAGTCGCCCCAGCACAAAATCCGTGAAAACCCCAAAATCCAGCTTTAGCTGTCGCGGTCCCAGTGGTATTTTCACTAAACCGCGAGATCACACAGGCCGTCCCACGCCATAATGTTTCTGCGTTATCCCCTCCCTGCTTTAGAATCACTCCAAAAACTGAGGCCAAAGGCTCTCAAAAGGAAAAGGCTGAAGATAAATTTCAGTGTGTGCATAATTAACATGCAAGCACAGAGGGGAACAAAAATGCCTTGGAAGGAAAGAAGCCACCTTACAGTGAATTCACCACTGCAGCTTATTCTGAAGGTGATAATTTGTACTGGAAATCATCATAGAAGCAGCCTCTGGCCAATAAAACATAATGCCAAATAATAGAGAGGTAATTGAGAAACCGAAGGTCAAAAGGAACAAACTGAGCCTTCTGATAATAGGGTCCTTATTTTAGCTCTTTTCAGTATTACCATGATCATTCAGTTTGTGCAGTCACTTATTTTCAATAAACACTGAGTTCTTTTACTTTCTGGTTTCTGAGGGKTTTTTTCAGAATTTCCTATATTCAAGCATGCTCTTCATTATAAGTGCAACCWCGAGGGCTAGAAATGTCCTATTTAAAGGGAAATTGGGATAACATTAGGCTCCCAAAACTTCAGCATTTACTAAACACAATAGCCAATTTTGAAATTGAGCAGAAATACCCCAATTACTGGCAACCCTACTGACCAGACTGTCAATAATTAAATGCCATTTTTTCTTCTAACCTGTTCTTTCTATAAAGATTTATTCACTCTTTGAACAGCTCTTCCTGGCAATGCATGATTTCTCTCAGGTGACTGCATAGGGGTGCATTTGTGTGTAAAGGGCTGTGCAGGGCCTGTGTCAACCCAAAGGCAGTTTTGGCAGCGTTCTCAATGTCCTAAGGAAACAGGCAGCCTATGTCTCCCTCTTTTACTATTTTCCATTGCTTCTGTCAGTTAATCGTCAAAAGTAATTAGATATGTAACTTAAGGTGGATTCTACCTATTGCTTTGGCAGACTGCCAGGTACTTCTCACTTGAAATCTTACGTTCCCCTCCCAAACAGAGGCTTATGTAAAAAAAAAAAAAAAAAAAAAAAAAAAAAAAAAAAAAAAAGGAGAGAGAGAAAAAAGTTAACTGCTCAGCAAATCTGCATTAGTGTTTTCATGCTGTAGTATTTTTAAAAGTTTGCAGTTACTTCCAGCACACTGCATTTGGCTGAAGAGGACTGGAGGAATGCTGAAAGTCTGCTGTTGTGCTCTTGAAGCACAGGCTCATCTCTAACTGCTGACACTCAGGCTGGCCTCTGTACTGGCAGTTCATTGAAAAGTATGTTTCAATATTCCAGCAAAATTAATACTGCAGCTGTAAAGCACTAAACTATTTCTTTTAAATTATGTTTGTGTTTGTGCTTGCTTCCTACCAACCTTTTTTGTCGGAGATTGACAAAAGGCATACATGAACTCTCAGAAGAAAGTTGCCTAGCAGTTTATAAATTGCAAGATATTGCTGTTTGGTTTTTTCAATCTCATCATGATCAAGCTGGCATAATTCCTCACTACGGTGCTTCATGAAAGGCAGTGCAACAGCACAGTTTATAAGCAACTGAGTAAGCAGTCCATTAATAAAAGGAATGTTTCCTCTGTAATTTTGGACAGTTCATGCCAGGCATGGCTAAATGTCAGGAAGATGAGGAATGTCCTACATTCTACTTTCTAGATCAATTGCTTTGCACAAACACACATGCTACCTTCAAGCAAACAAAGCAAACCTGGCCAGAACAGGACACATTGGGCTGTACAGCCATGCATCGTAGTATCTTGGTGACTAACATGAAGAGTGTGTGGTCTTACAAGGTTTTAGACTTAGCTTCGACATGGACCTTTTCTGATGATTGTTCATTCGTTCACTTTCCTGAAACTACTGTCATATTATGTTTTAACTTTGACTTTCTTCCAATATTGTTCTACTATGGCTTGGGGTTGAGCCCTCTTTCATCTTGTGCCTTTCTACCTGAAGAATGCATTTATGAGCATTCCTGGGAAAAAGCCTGCTAGAAGCTGATGCTTCATAATGAAGCTGCACTTCACATCAAATAATATTCACATTATACAGCGGCAGGATCATTCTCTGCATCTAACAATGTTTTGTACCCTAATCAGTAGAGCTAATAGTTGAATTACAACTCCTGAGCATTATTCATTAAATTATTCAGAATTAGCGAAGGCTTTTCCTGTTCAATCCAATAGATTAAAGATCTCAGTGTATACAGGAAAAAGAGCCTAGTAGTCCAAATTAGTTCTTTCAGTACACTTTCCCCCACAACAATCACAGCTGCATAGGGCCTGATCTGTCCTCTCAGCAGGATGCACCTGCAGTCATACTTTGAATTCATGTCCACTCTCAGCTGCTTCTAGAGACTGGCGCTGCTGCTCAGTTGGGCTAAAGTAGAGGCATGCTTCATGCTGTCCACATGCAAAAGCCAATGTATTGTCTGCCTACATGAGCTCCAAATTGTTGAAGACAAGCTCTGTTTTCCCTTGGCCAAGATCCCATCAGAAACAATGGAGCCAGCTCCCTTGTTTACAGCTCAGCTATTATGTGTAGAGCAGAGACCTGAACACTAGGTAGGTCAGGGACAGTAACCCTCAGCTTCCTCACATGACCACTGGAAAAGTCATTTTAAGTGTGCAAAATAATCTGAACTTCTCTGATGAATGTTTGCATATACAGAAGGTTATTAAGTCAAAGAACTGGTTGACAGAGCTCTGGTTACACCTAGATGCAGACCCCTCCTCCTCCCCTCCAAGGCTGAGGTTTGCAAGTGGCATAAAGAGCAAGCCCCAGACAGGGGCCAGGGGTAACCAGTTGTTAGTTTGTGAATCCAGGGTCATTTCTGAAGAGGACATGACGTGTGCACACAGCAGACAGATAGCACCATGCAGCAAGACTTTGCACTAGAGCTAGCATAAGCTGTTAAAAAGTGAAAGTTTCCATGACTGCTAAATCCACTTTATTATAATTCACCCTGATTCTGGGCCCTTCTTGTACATGATCTATGGCAGTGATCTGACTGCAGGCTCAAAACATGACTTTTAAACAGATACTGGACAATTATTTGCAGAAAGCAAATTCTGAACTTAAAAAAAATGGAAGACAGATTTGTGCTGATACAGTCAGAGAGTGAAAACACAGTACATGACTTCTGCATCCAGCTAGACCTTCGGCATGTGGACTTCCTTGGTGTGAGCAGGGCTTACTGCAGCTGGACAAGGCAGAGGGTTCAAAAATGCACAATGCCTTATTTATCATCTGCAGAAATGGTTCAGGAAGTACCTGAAAGGGACTCATGTAGGAAGTCTCTCAGCTGATGGAAGTATTTGTGAAAGGGAAGAAATGGAGCAAAGTAACAGCCTGATTTGTCTACAGTTCTCTGAGCGCTCTCAGCTCATCTTCTGCAGGGCACCTATCCCTGGGAAGTGGCAACAGCAAGAAAATCTTCTGGAAGTCCGAGCATGGTCTTAATCCCGCTCCACTTGAGTTACTGCATCACCATTGCTTTAGGAAACATTATGTACTAGCAGCTGTCTCAAGCCCTGCTTTTAACTGGAACTTCCTCTCTCGCTTTAAAGTTTTTTTTTTTTTCCCGACCTTTATGGCTGGAACAACAACAGCTCTGAAAGCTGAACAGAAAGCAACACAAACTTTGGTCTAAATCCAGTCAGCAAGAAATAGCTCAAATATTACATGGACAAAAGTACAGTAATTTTTTTCTTTAAGTTCAAAGTCTCAAATAACATGGACAAAAAAATATAGTAACTCTTTTTCAAAGCTCAAAGTCCCATAAACAAGATAAAATGTGCACCCAGTCAAATATTTGTCATGAAGAATTTCTCTTCCACCCACAAACTTCAGTGCATTTCAGCTCACAGACATATGTAAACACAAAAGCAACCCCAAACTTGGCTCCAAGGTGGATCATGTGATTAGAAATTTGACACTGATCTCAACTGTGAGTTTTGAAAGCCATTTACTAAAAACATCTGGGCTCCGCTTGTTCTGTAAGATAGCCTAGAAATGGAAACCTGAGGGGCACTGAACTCCTCCTCTAGCTCCTCTGGCAAAACATTGTGCAATTTTTTTCAGTCATTTCTCTTAGGTGCCCAATTTCTGCATCAGGGAAACTCAGGTTTTAAGCAATAGGTTTCACTGAATACTTACACACAAGGCAGACAGCAAAAAGGCTGGACTATGTGGAACTGCTAGTTACCGGAAACATCCTGAATCAGAAACACAAAGGGTGTCCTGAAGTCACTCAAGAGAACTTGCTTCAAAGGCAATAAAACAGTAAGCTGTTTTGTTACAGAAAAAAAGTCCCAAAGACAACAAAAATGCAAGTCTGTACCACAGAATTTTGTAAGCAAAATCCATTTTGGACAGATACGCATTTTCTAAGTTGGGTCTTCACAGTTTTCTCTCTCTCCAGAACATTTTAGCACATAGGCAGTTTAAACTAAATGCTTCGGATTACAGTATAATAATTTGTTCAGAATACTCTCTTAATCTAATTTTTCTTCTTTGGCATGCCTCAAAAAAAAGTGCTTAGAGGCAAGACTGTGAATAAGACCAATGTTCGTAATACAAATATTCTGTTTGCTATACATGCAAAATTTGGTGAATTTACTAGCATGTATCAACCCCATTCAATCTAATTTTAAGAATTACTCCACTATTCACGATTCAAAAGCTCTGTGTGTGATTCCAATGATAGTTTGTGCAGTAGGTGGGCATTCAGCACCTTTCATAAGACGCTGCGTATTTGCCAAGCTGCAAAAGCCRCTGTTAGTTTAAGGCTGACATTCCTCCACAGCTCAACACATGCCACAGTCCACAGCATTTGCTACATTGTCATCATCCTCCTGTAGCACGGTGTTCCCTTTATCCTCTTTTCAGTATTATAGAGTCTTTAAGTACAAAGCAGGGGGTTAATTCTCCCTCCTTGTCATATCCTACTTAATTACTTTTTCCACAAATACTGAAAAGCTGGGGGAAAAATACTGTAAATAAAACTACACAGCTGAAGCCAGCAACCATAGGGAAATTCCCCAATACACCAAATATCATCTCCTTCCTAGTATGAATTCCCCTGCAAGTCACGGGTAAGTATTCAAGTCCTCTTGAAGGATCTGGCAGCTTTCATTTTGAGTAGGATGCAAACATTAAACAACCTTTTCTTAGATTCGTTTGGGAATTTGTCAAAGAGACAAACTTGAACCATCCCTCAGGATATCAGCTGATGCCATCAGTTCATTTTGTGAAGATGTGTGACAGTGAGTCTTGGGCACACAAGCTGTAATTGGCATGGCAACAGCACATCACCCAGGCCCCAGGTACAACACAGGGAGCTTACTCACTCCTAGTGTGCCATATGGTGTCCACCAGACATAAGTGGTGGCACTGCACTTRGGCAGCAAGGGACAGCGGCTTGTGGGGGGAGCAAAGTTGAAGCTCAGCAGATCAGGCCACCGTGCCAGTGCAGATGTGAGCTCTGTATCCCATGACCATGCCACCCAAACCAGGCTTTCCTCCTGCCTAAGTACACTCCTGCTTGTAATTATTGTTTATCCCCAAAATGTCATTTTGACAGTTTGCATAGCATCAGGTTTGAATAGACATTAATATGGCATTAAGCCTTCTCAAGTAGGTGTTGTTTGTTTTTATATGTAGCCATCCAAAAAGTGGCAGGCGGGTGAATGCTTTCAAGCATAATGAAAAGAAACAAGCTTTTACACGGAACTGGCAGTTAAACACCAGCTTAAAGAATATGCACTGGCCCGATAAAACATTGGCTCCACCACAAAAACAAGCACCAGCCCATGTCACGATCTCTCTCTGGCAGGATTTGCTGATGGGGAGGCCTTCGAGACTGCTGCTCTTGTTCAGATCTCTTCAGGAACTCACTTCATGGTTTTTTCAGAGGAAGTGAGGAGATCAGGTCATTTTGGTGGCTTAGAAGGGCTGGAGGGATTTTCTTTACTGAGGTGAGGAAAAGGTTGGCAAGAGTTAAGTGTGAAGCAGAGGGTGTTTTCTCCATCTGTGGGCAAAGCTGTTTCCTGTTACGCTGTAAAGGGTCATTGAAAACACCCTTGTCTTCACCTGCTGTTCATACTACTGAGACACAGCCACAGCACCGTATGCATACGCACTAGCATACCTTTTGCGCTGCATATAAATTCTTCCTAAGCCATGTCCAGCCCTTCAACACCAGAATAAAAATATTCAAAACAAGCAAAGGGGCTCTGGGTGGATCTGCTCCTACCTGTGATGGCCAGAAGTAGCCAGCCAGAGATGAAATGCAGTGCATGAAATGCAGTGCATCTGCCTTCACAAAATCAGCTCTGTATGCCTTAGGGGCAGAGGCAGCTTCCTCCCCAAGCCAGACACAAATCTGTGGGAAGGTACCAGCTCCCTGTGCCATAACCGCTTCTGCCCCACTTTCTGAACAAACYGAGCAACACGAGAACCAAGGCCTCAGAAACTGATACGGTCTTTTTAAACTTAGTCTAGCAGTCCATGCTAAGCATTTGCGGGAAAAAAAAAAAAAAGCAATAAAATTGGACCAAAAGAACAAGATGCAAACTAGACTTTCCAAGCAAAGCTTACAACCGCACTGGGATTTTCAGTTGGCCTGGGAGGTGAATTAATCCACGTCCTAAAGACAAGCACCTGACTCACTGAAAGATACAACTCCAGGTCATCAAAAAACAATTCCCAAATTCTCCACTTCCTCCCTGTCCTTWTATGCACAAGTTGTTTTAATATTTAAACTAACTCCAGTTTTCTAGTTGTGGGAGAAACCACATCTCACTCACTACTAAAACTACTGAAAAGCACTTTGCAGCCGCTGCTCCAGCAGGGCCTTGTCCCCAGGCATTAGCCAGTAATCCCCTTCAGCCTGGCAGCTGCTACCTCCATCTCACAGAGGGATATGTGCCACCTCTGTTAGGCCAGCACCAGAGCTCCCCAGCTCATGGGGACACCCTGGGAGTATACTAATTCATCACCCACTTTAGTGAAGTGTTCAATATCCCTCCAATCTCTCTCATGGCTTGTCAGCCCACAGGGATTACAAAAGGTGCAGTGAAAGGCGTGTTTCAAGCAACCAAAGGACAGCTGGCCAGTGCAACATGCAATCTAAAAGACTGTTTTTCTTCCAGCTTGAATAGAAGGAAAACTGTAGGCAGTTCCCACAACAAAGTTACTACGATCATCCTGCAAAATCTGAGGGAAAAAGGACTTGAAGCACTCAGTCTTAAGAGGCTGTCACCATAAGCAGAAAACCACAGAATTCGCCCTCTCCTATGCAGCCTTTGAAAGTCATTTGGCCCTTCTTTTACCTGTTCTTATTTACCCAAAAGCAAGTTCCTAGGCAAAGGCATGTCACTGAGGCTGGCTGAACTCAGTCCATGCTTGTACATCACATTTAGTGACAAAAGACTGACTTAAGCACTGGATCCTCCTCCAGTGCCCACCTGGACAATGGCCAAATGCCAGCAGACTCTAGCTGGGTTAACACCTGACCTGGCTGTAAATATGTAGGATCAGAACAAGGGCCATGCAAATCAACAGAAGTTTTTTCATTAACTTTGGTAGATGTTGCACTAGACACCACAGACAGTGACATTTCAGCAATCAGTAAAATAGTTCCAGAAGCAGCCACTTGGTCCACGCAGCCAGCTAGGTAACATGGAAATGCAGTTACAGGAGTATCTGCCTCTATAAAAAGGAGGACACAAACTCCTTAGCAATGACATCCTGCCATTTCAGACCTTAGCACTAGCTACACTGACAGATGCTCTGCAGAACAGAGTAGGAAGAATCCTTAAACCAAGGCAGACCACTAGCCTCTTCAATCCCAGCCATCAGTTAATATGGCTCCATGTTTATGGTCAGCATGCTGGAAAGATTTTCCAGCTAGAAGCTGTTTCATCAGCCTCCTGTGGTAGCAAATGATGGCAGTCTGGCCAGGCTCTCAGACTCTTTTAGGATAGCTGCCAGCCTCATTTTGGGTTTAAGAACGCCTGTGATATGCTCTGCCTGCCCTTAGGAATCAGTCCCTCCCTTTAGTTGCTCTATGTTATGAGTAGGCCTGCTTAGTCTTGCATGGCTGCACTGCCCAAAACCTGTCTAAATGGGCAATGATGACTGAGACTGAAACCAGTTAAATCAGGAACTTTCCAGTCAGACAAGTAAAAGATTTCCGCTTATCACTTTTTTAAAACAGGCTGGACTCCTTGCTTTGCTTGAGGCTCTTAGTTGTTTCTGAAAGCCATTATGGAGGGACAGGACATGCAGGACAGCAGTAGGCTCAGAGTAAAGTCATACCACATGACTGAAAGGCTTTCACAGCTTGGGGTTGTCAAAACGGGGAGGTCATGTTCCTTCCTCCCCAAATTATCTGCCTCTTTTCCCTGTCCCCAGCCACTCTGCTTACCACACGCGAGCTTCGGTGTTCATCAGGGCCTCTGCAAGCCAGTTCGGCTCATGAACCTAAAGTGGAACAGGAAAACTCACTTATTTTCAGCCAGTTTACGGAGCTGGCTTGGCTGATGATCAGGTCTAATGAGCTCCATAGTCAGGTGCAGAGTGGGAGGCAGAGTCCAGAGCAGGACAGGACTGCAGGCTGTCAGGTCGGCTTGGTCATAAACAGGCAGCTTTGTCCTCAAGATCTGTTAACTGTGGAGTAAATACAACTGTGTCAATAGTATACTACTATACTGCCCTGACTTAACGCTCTTAGCTGAAAGAGAGCATGCTGCTAACGTATAAACAGAAAAGTATTTACAGCTCCATCCATGGGGCCTGCAGGACCAAGCATCCCACGCTGTGGCGATCACTCATACACTGGAGCCAAGCTATAGCAGTGTGAAGCAAAGCCCTCCTCACCTGCTTCAGGGCAAAGACAGTTTCTTTCCTTGAGCCCTTTACTTCAGAGCTGGTTCAGATTATGCCTTCATGCCCTGGTGGTAAAGAAGTGCTGGCCAAGCTCAGCAGCAATGTGAAGCAAGGAGGAGGGTTTACATCTGTTTTGGCCAAGACACTTTGTTTCCACAGCTGCATAGACATTCAAGCTGGAGTTTATATCCAGTGCCTGATTTGCTCCACGTAATTTCCCATTTAGATAAGTCCTCTGAGTTGCTGCTGGCTGTCATGCGGCCATGAGAACACCTCTGCAAACAGACTGAAAAGTTTCCAGTGTGTGTGCCCCAAGAAAAGAAAAAAAAATAACAGAAAAACAGGAGGCAGCCACAGCCTTGTTTGTAAGGGTCACTGAGAGCAGCTCTGTGACATGCTCTGAAGGCAGCAAGGCACAGAGCAAGCTGCCATACCAGGATTAGGACTGTCAGTGCATGGGGTAGCTGGAGATGAGACCTGCAGCTGTGTTACTGAGCCTGTGCAGAACAGGGATGACATGGGTGGCATACTCAGAACCAAGAGGAGGAAAAAAATGAGAACCTTTACCTCAAAGTCTGAGGTAAGCACAGAAAGCTGCTCCCCAGTGTGAGTGTTAAAGGCTCTGCCACACCATGGGGACAGCCCACAGCCAGCCGTTCCTCAGACAAACACCCATGCCGAACAGCAGCGGCTGAACGCTGAAGGAGTAAAACAGGGTGGGAAATCTTCCGTACAGGATGCCTCTTGCCTGCCCTATGGAGATCTGTTCGCAGAGGTGCCCACTGCAGAGATCTGCATGCTGTGCACATCTCTCCACCAAGAACAGAGTTGGCTTCTCCACTGCTCCCATGAACAGCCCTTCACAATGGTATTTCCGATGTGTAACAACAGAATAAGTATCCTTCTGAGGGCCTGAGTGAATTTCCTGGGAACACCCCCCTTGCCCATTGAATACCTAGGATTTGGCCAAGATACCAGGAGACTAAGCAGTGAAAATGTTTCAAGTAGACCCAAAGTGGAAGCTGCTGTATAAAGTTCTTAGGAAGCATTTCTCCAGTCAGGAGGTGCATGTTGAGCAACATGCTGACATCAGCTGAACTAACAGGATGGTGAAGAGTGACTCAGACACTAAATCACGCGGGCATCACTTCGGACAGCACATAACACATAAGTTCTCCAACTGAGAAGAAAAATAAGCACAAATTGCAGCATTGTTACTTAATCTAGGAAACTCCGTCAGTAAAGTCAGCTGTGAAAACTGGCTCAGCATGACTATACAAAAACACTACCAGACCTTTTACTGGAATTCACAGGCAACTGCATACTTGGCCATAAGGAGGTTTAACTAGCAGTGAAGACTCTGCCTGACATAGGAAATTCCTACTTCCTTCCCTAGCACTAAGACTCTGGCCTCACTAAAGCAGAGCCTCACCCAAAAAGGCTGCTCTGCCTAGTCCAGTTCCTTGCCTAGCAGAGTATTACACCCCAGCCCATGCTCACTGGCCCCAAGTGCCATGCTTCCTGGAGCAAAGCTCAAACACCATCAAAGCCATCAAAACCTCGTGCTTGTTTAATTCTGATTGTCTTATCACACATTTCTTAGATCAGGCAGCTCATATCAGACAAGGAAAAGGCTGTTTCCCTGGCCTGTTAAAAAGCAATCTGAGATTCAAGAAAACTCATAAGCCAAAAACACCTGTCTGCACTTTTCCAGCATTTTCTCCACCACTTTTCTAGCAACTTCATTTGCTCAGCAGCTCACTTTTTTTTAAGAGAAGCCTGGGTTAGAGTGCAGATCTTCTCTGTTCTCCATATCTTTTCACATGCCTTGATGACACCTGCATTTTTCTCCCTTCTTGTAGAGCTGAACTTCTCAAGATGAACAGGGCAGACCACAGCTGTCAGCCTTGTAAGAGGAAGAAGAGCATCCGCTTCCAATGTTTGCCACTGAAAATCCTTCACCTTTGCATCCTCAGCTTACTTCTGCCTGCAAGGCTCTGTATCATCAAACTTCCTCAGCTGGGAAGGGTTCAGTTCCTGCTGTACTGCAGAGGCCAGAAAGGCAGCTTGATCCATAAGTGGCTCAGTACAAGAGTAAAGAGTACTTCCTAAAGAACTACTTTACTTTAATCAGGCCCTTAGTCACATCACAGCAATACAGCCACACAGACACCTACAATAATGAAACTAATAAGCCAGGAATTATGCTAGAAATTCGTAGGGTTGAAAAGGGAGAAGGAAGGAGACACCTCGCTCGCATTTGACGTCACATACTAGGGATGGAGTGCTTTGGGGGCATCTCAGTTCAGTTGTACATAGCCTGCTCCTCACTCTGCCCTAACATCAGATTTCCTGTAAGGTCTTGGGGAAGGAGCTGAAGCCCACACCCCACTACAGGCCCTAAAGCAAGAAGCCAAAGAGACAGGAAGGAGACAGAAGGGTGGGACGGAGCCCATTCTAGACTGCTGTTATCTGTATTCCCCCTAAAGAACATGCAAAAATTTCTGCAGTGTGAGTGTAGGGAGCTAGGCTGCCATCTGCCTAGAAGAGAAAGCAAGCAGACGCGCCTCCCCCCCCCCCCCCCGACTTGTACAACCCCCGGAACCTCATGCTAGCTTATTTTTAAACAGTAGGTCTGGTATACCTACATGAGCTGTGAGCACCACTCCAGCTGTAGGAAAGGCAGCCAGAGTGGCCTGTCTGAAGCCAAACACACTGACTAGAAACCTTTCAGCTCTCAGGGAGTGTGGAGAAGTTTGAGTCAGGAATCCTTCAGGAGCCCCCAACTTCTTCTAGATGCTCTCCTTGAGGGTTTCTTTCTTTCTTTCTTTCTTTCTTCTCCCCCCACCCTTTTTTTTTTTTTGGGGGGGGGGGTGGTCCATTAACACTTCTGGACAGATAACCTATTTGTTTCCACAGCCACATCCAACCTGGGAAACACCAGTGTGGTGGAGAGACTGAGGAAGAATAAAAAGTGACACCATCATCACTTTGGACTAACTGGAAACTTTCTCTTCTTGTACAAAGTCCTTCAGAAGTGCATTCTTCTGGGAAAAAAAAAACAGGTAGGAGACAGTTTAACCTCTTGCCCTATATCCCATATCACCAAAGGATTTTTTTGTAATTAGACAGACTCTTTTTTGTTTCAGTCACTTTCTGTTTTCCTCTTAGCTGGGAACAGCTGGGACTGAGCAACAGCTGCTATGAAAGCAACCAAACTCCCAGGCCAGAGAAGTGGGAAGCAAACAAGAGTCCCTTCCTGACAAGGACATGACATTTACTCATTTTCCTTGTTCAGAAGAAAGCATTTCATTTTCAGGCAGTATTCTTTGTTCTGACATATGCAACCAAACTGAGCAAGATAATACTCATTTGCTAAGAGCAAATTGTAAAAAGCATCTTTCTTCCCCAGTGAAAACAAGTGGATTGGCCTCACTCCATACCTCTAGACAGGGAATACGTGAAAGGTTACAGTTCTTAGCTTTCATTTCAGAGTTCAATCACCAAGCAAATAGTCCTATCCTTTACAGCTTTTCCTAGACCTTTGTAACATTCCCATTTTGCTTACATCACCAGGACTACAGTCAGCAGCTACAATACACAGTGGCCACAGCTCTCAGCACCTCCTCCTCCTCTTTCAACCCCTTTCCTCAAAACACAGAGATTTAACAGAATTGGGGGGTTAGCAGGGGCAATAAAAATCTGCCAACTGCTGGCAGTGTCCTCCAGTATTATTACTGTCTTCATTGCTAACACACCTGCCTAATCCTGTCATCATAAAGAGAGAAACCTGATTTCCCTATAAGTACTTTCCACTTTGTTGGTCTTCACATACATTAGCTCTGCTTCCTTAGGCTAAACAACCATGTCATAACTCATCAGGGTCTTCCTTCCCTCAGTAGGATGGATCTGAGTGACACTTCCACCTCACTGCACTGCCTAAGGCTGCCTGCAACATCAGGGCATATCCCTTCTCGGAAGCSTACGCCAGCCTGTGGCCCAGGGCTCACC
The DNA here is from genome assembly GCF_003343005.1 of Rhea americana. Lineage (NCBI taxonomy): Eukaryota > Metazoa > Chordata > Aves > Rheiformes > Rheidae > Rhea > Rhea americana. The sequence goes on along the minus strand of NW_028186501.1, from coordinate 6,417,916 downwards.
CAGCCCTGCATGACCCCCCACTTACCATTAAGGCAAAAAAGCGCATTCTGCCTGCCATGGGGCACAAAGCAAGTCACAAAGTAACCACTCAGCTGTCACAACCACAAGGCCACTTAAGTGTTCAGACAAGCTTTAAGCCCCTGGTGTCCCGGGGCCAGAGGAGCACCTCTGGGGAGGAAGAAAAGCATGGTAAGCGACAGAGCCTGGCTGGGCACAGCACGGAATGGCGGAATGGCAGAATGGCCCTTCCCCTCCTTCCCGTCCTGAGGCTGGATACCGGCAGGCCCCAGCACCGCCTCACACAGCAGCACCTGGCCAACAGGTCCGGCCAGCCCCAGCCACTGGAGGTGGGGAGGCCCAGCCCGGAGCCACCATAGCACCCAGACCAGACCAGGTTGGCGGCGGCGGCAACAGGCCCAGCGCCCGCGACCAGGCCTGGCGTCCAGGCAACGGCGGGGAAGATCGAGGGCCCGACTGCAGCCTTAGGGCCCCGGTGAAGCCGCGTGCGGGGGCTGCGAGGGCGAGGGCGAGGCCCTGGCCCTGGCCCTGGCCCTGGCCCTGGCGGCCACCAGGGGGCGCCGAAGCCCGCCCTGCCGGAGCATCCGACTGAGCCAATCACAAGCCGCGGGGGGGGGAGCTGCATAGAGCGTGCGCGGCGCCCCCGCTGCATGTTGGGAGATGTAGTTCAGGGGCGGTGCGGCCTCAGGACTAAGTGGGTCTCTTTTCCGCTGCCAGAGCGGCTCTCACCGCCTGTGCGGAGCTGTGGCGCTCGGGCTCGCCTCTGGGTCCCTTCTCAGCGTGTGCGGTCACTTGAGGTCACCTCCTACACAGGTATCGCAGGGCGTGAGAGGCTGCGCGGCGGGCGACGGGCTGCCCACGGCCGCAGGGCGGTGGCGCCGCGGTTGCCATGAGGACGAGGTCCGCGTGTCTCACACTGATTACGTCAGGGACGGCCGTGCGGCATGCTGGGAGGCGTAGTCCGGGGGGGCGGGTCACGGCCGCCATGACACCGACTCGCCGTTGTCCGACAGACTGTCGACTGCATGTTTTCTTTTCTTTAGGATTATCATCGAATGTTGCTGTTTTTCCTCTTCTACTAACAACTCCAGTTTCAACAGTATAGCGCTGTCGTGGCTTTCTCTGCAAAAACTGGTTTTCTCAGCCCAAGCCACAGTTGCACAGCTGAGCTAGTGGAGTTGGACCTTGGCCTCTTAGCACAGAGCAAGCTGAAAGCTGAGGAGTGGATGCAAAGGGGAGGCTTATAAAGAGACGTTTATAGAAGGAAGATAAGGAGGAGCGCTTGACAAACCTTCTTAATGGAAACTGCCCAGTGCATGCAGTGCATTGCAACATCGCAGAAGTGTTAAATTAGATTCTCAGTTTTCCAAGTAAGCAGCTGTTGCTGACCTTTGTTCATAGCACGCACACGCACACACACACAAAATTCCCTTCCTCTGCAGCTGCTAACCTAAGAAATTGATATTTTAACTGCTTACAAATAGCAATGGCTAGATATTTTTCAGCAGAGATGGATGAAAGAAAATTAAGAAATACAGTGCCAAGTCAGGTTTATCACTGGGAGATAAACTTGGACTGGAGGGGATCTGGGGGAGTCATYTAGCCTTACCTGTCAGCATTTCAGTGCTTCTCTGCAGAGCAAGCTGCTCCAACCCATGGGTCCCCAATCTGGCTCAATGCTTGGCATCATTCTGGCCCAGGGGCAGGCTTTGGTGCTTTTCTGAATTTTAGGAGGTTCCTCTTGGCCCATTCTTCCAGCTCATCAAGGGTCCCTGAGGATGTGAACCCTGCACCCTCATAGTATGGTCTACTTCTCCCTCTTCAGTTTACTGTTATCAGCAGACTCTCTGTCCTCTTGTGGGGGGTTGTTGACGCTGCTGCTGCTGCACAGGATCAGGCCCAGTGTTGGGCCTTGAGTGATGCCACCCATAACTACCTGCACTTTGAGACTGCTGCACTTTGAGCCTGAGGGTTGAACCTCTCATCTCTACCATGCCTGCCAGGTAGGAGGCAGCTGCCTCCAACCCAACCCCTTCTTGGCTCTTTCTCTATTTCACCCTGATTAGAACAATGATATCTGAGGGAGGCRCTGGCCACTGGTTCTGCCTAGCCTGAAGGACTGCTGGCTTTGGGATCTGAATGTGGGATCAGACACCCATCTCCTTCACCACCATCCTGCAGCGACAGGCTGCCAAGGGAGAACACAAGAGCATTGCCCACGTGTGCGAAGGATAGCATTACGAAATTCAGAGCTTGGCTGCAGCRTAAAGTGGCAAGGACAGTCAAGGACAATCAGAAGGGCTTCTACAGATACCTCAGCAGCAGGGGGAAGGCCAACAAAATGGGGATCTGGTACTGAACTGGCAGGAGACCTTATACAGCCACAGCAGAGGCCCATTGCTTCTATGAAGTAAAAGTATTACTAAGTAAGATATAATTAATATTTGCTTGCCTCGAACTCAGGCACAGGACAATAGCGTATTAGATACACATTAGACTTAGACACAAGGGTGTCTAAGTGCTTTGTAACACTGTAATACTGCTAATAGTATAGCTATCAACAATGTCTAAGCATTTAGTAACTCAACTAAGCATAAATAAATAAATGTACCATAAAGGGGAAAACAGATTTGTGGCAGAGTTGCATAAACAGGATAGGATAAAACCCACAAGCAGTAAAATCTGCAAGGTAAGAACACAGGATGAGAGAAACAGCAAAGATACCAGGTGGAACCAGAATAGTCCTGCAGACTAAGCAGGAAGGATACCTGGTGAAACCCAGACAAGTCTTAGTCCTAAAAATGAGATAAACTATGTCACGAGATAGGATTCTCCCATTTTTGGATATACAGCAGAGCTGGCTTCTAAATCAATTGAAGTCATTTTTTTCAGTATACAAGGGCTTTTAATATTCCATATTTACTTTTCAATATTCAATCACACTCATATGTAGTAGCTACCTGAAATGTTCTCTTTAAATCAGAGAATCATAGAATCGGTAAGGTAGGATGGGAACTCTGGAGATCATCTAGTAAACCCCCCTGGTCAAGCAGCATCACCTAGAACACGTTAGGATTGCATCCAGGTGGGCTTTGAATATCTCCAGAGAAGGAGACTCTGCAACCTCTCTGGGCAACCTGTGCCAGTACTCTGTCACTCCCACAATGAAGAAATTCCCCCTCACATTCAGGCAGAACTTCCTGTGGTTCGGTTTGTGCCCATTGCCTCTTGTCCTGTCACATGGGACAACTGAAAAGAGTTTGTCCCCGTCCCCTTGACACCCTCCCTTCAGGTACTTGTAGACATTGATAAGATCCCCCGTTTGTCTTCTCTTCCCCAGGCTAAACAGGCCCAGCTCTCGCAGCCCTTCCTCATAGGGCAGATGCTCCAGCCCTCTCATCATCTTTGTAGCCCTACACTCCCCAGTTGCTCCATGTCTCTCTTGTACTGGGGAGTCCAGAACTGGATGCAGTACTTTAGATGAGGCGTCCCCAGGGCTGAGTAGARGGGCAGGATCACCTCCCTCAACCTGCTGGCAACACTCTTCCTAATGCACCCAAGGGTATCATTGGCCTTCTTGGCCACAAGGGCACRTTGCTGGCTCATGGTCAATCTGTCATCCACCAGCACTCCCAGGTCTTTCCCTGCAGAGCTGCTCTCCAGAAGGTCAGCCCCCAGCYTGTACTGGTGCATRGGGTTATTYCTCCCTAGGTGCAGGACCCTGCACTTGCCCTTGTTGAACCTCAGGAGGTTCCTCTGCGCCCGACTCTCCAGCCTGTCCAGGTCTCTCTGAATGGCAGAACAGCCCTCAGCTGCGTCAGACACTCCAACCAGCTTGGTATCATCAGCAAACTTGCTGAGGAGGCACTTCGTCCCCTCATCCAGGTCATTGATGAGTAAGATGAACAAGACTGGCCCCAGTACTGAGTCCTGAGGAACTCCACTAGCCACAGGCCTCCAACTAGACTCCACACCACTGATGACAACCCTCTGAGCTCTGCCTTTCAGACAGTTCTCAAGCCACCTCACTGTCCACTCGTCTAACACACACTTCCTGAGCTTACCTAGGAGGATGTTACGGGAGACAGTGTCAAATGCCTTGCTGAAGTCAAGGTGGACAACATCACTGCTCTCCCCTCATCTACCCAGCCAGTCGTGCCATCATAGAAGGCTACCAGATTGGTTAAGCAGGATTTCCCCTTGGTGAATCCATGCTGACTACTCCTGATCATCTTTTCCTCCATATGTCTGGAGATGACATCCAGAATGAGCTGTTCCATCACCTTTCCAGGGATGGAGGTGGGGCTGACAGGGCCTGTAGTTGCCTGGGTCCTGCTTCTTGCCCTTTTTGAAGACTGGAGTGACACTGGCTTTCTTCCAGTCCTCAGGCACCTCTCCAGTTCTCCAGGACCTTTCAAAGATGATGGAGAGTGGCCTGGTAACAACATCCATCAGYTCCCTCAGTACCCATGGGTGCATCTCATTGGGGCCCATGGATTTGTGAATGTCAAGCTTGCCCAGAAGATCTCTAATCCTATCCTCCCCCACCAAAGGAAAGTCTTCCTTTCTCCAGACTTTCTCCCTTGCCTCCAGGCTCTGGGATTCCTGAGGGCTACCCTTAGCAGTGAAGACTGAAGCAAAGAAGGCATTCAGTAATTCTGCCTTCTCTGTATCCTTTGTCACCAGGGCCCCTGCCCCATTCAGTAGTGGGCCCACATTTTCCCCAATCTTCCTCTTGCTGCTGATGTATTTGAAGAAGCCCTTCCTGTTGTCCTTAACATCCCTTCACAGACTCAGTTCCAAATGAGCCTTAGCCTTCCTTCAGCCACATCTCATATCCGCGCCCCTGGCAGGCAGCAAACCTCTCTACAGAAGGGTTCAGGCCAGCAGATAGGCGCCTCCATCCCCCGCAGCATAGAGTCACCCACTACAACCACTCATTGCCTCTTCTGAGTGTTAACGTCTTGGTTGACAGATATCTCATTAATTGCAAGCACCAAAAATGTAGCTTGTTGCTGCATTTGGGACAGATTCCCTTTATAGATGGTGAGGAGAAATAGAACTTTCTGGGATAAGGTGATCCTTTAGGATAAGGTGAATCACCTCCTAAGGTGACTACTGTTTTCCAGAGACTACAAAAGGAACCTAGGAAGCTAGTTCAAATGGAGATATTCCTAACAAGTCATCTGCATTAGGTAGATCTCATCACTTATATTTTTATTGTATACTGCACRAGAAACACCCTACACTTTTTTCATTTCTAAGAAAATACCTGAGAGCGCACCCTTCTCTATATTGCTCTCCTTAGGGCATCCCTCACCTCCTTTTTCCTCAGGCTGGAAAAAAGGGGTTTCAACATAGAAAAGACAATAGTGTGAAACGCAGAGATCATTTTGTCCATGTCCAGTAGGCAGCTGCAGCATAAGTAAATGAAGAGGAGGGAGCTATAGAAAAACATGATGGCCATCAGGAGGAAGCTGCAAATGGAGAAGGCTTTGTGCCTACCCTCCACTGCGTGGATTCAGAAGACAGCACAGAATATTCAGGCGTAGGAGGCAGCAATGATCAGGAAGGTGCTGGTTTGTATAAAGCCACACAGGGCAAAGAGGAGGACCTTGCTGATGTGTGTGTTAGAGTAGAAGGGCTCCAGCAGGGTGGAGAATGTCATATAAGACATAACTGGTGGTGGTGTGTCCACAGAATGACAGTGTGAGTGTGAAACACGTATCAGTGAGGTCAGAACCACAGTAGGATAAACCTCAGCTACTATGGAAGTGCAAGCCTCAGGACGTGATGACTGCATGGAGAAGAGGATGATGTATGGCCACATGGTGGTCATAGACCATCACAGCCAAAAGGCAGCACCCAGCATCAGCAAAGGCAAAGAGAAACATCTGTGTTGCACAACTAGTTAAAGAAATGGTCTTCTGCTATGCTAACAGATTCACCACCATCTTGGGAGCAATGGCAGATGAGAAGCTAAGGTCCAAGAAAAATGATGCCAGTGTTCCCTAACAAAGTGATGACACAGATGAGGTCACCACCTTTGGATGGTCAGTGAAACAAGAGAATGGATTCAGTCACTGCAGCGTGGTTTTCTTCAGACATTTTCCTTACTTTGTGTTTAGCTTCCTCTTAGTAAGATTCGTCAGTCCTAGTAGTTAAGCAACACAAACACAATTTCATCCATCACCATGTAGAAAGGTAGTAGAAACATGAGCATCTTACGCAACATCAGAGGGGGAAGCCAGTGACTTGTATGATGCCTGCCTGTAAGGAGGACATTCAGAGAGAGCTTTACAAACATACTTTCTACATGCAATTCCTTCTTGTGTATCAGACATATTAAATGATGTGTTTGAAATAGAACCTCAGGTGGCATTTTATTTAAGAGCTAGAACATAGCACAGATATAAAAGAGTCTTTTATATGACACAGCACTTGGGAAAAAACGTGTTACTTAACATATAATAACTGGTATGCATTCATCTGAGTGAACTATATGATAGAATTCATGCAGAGTTTGAGGTTAATAATGACCTTTCTGATTGAACAGAAAAATTGGACACTGGAAAAAGAATAGATAGAAATGCTGAAACAGATTTCTTTTTTAACAAAGAAAAACAAAAGGCAAAATTAACTAGGAGTAAACATAAGTTCAAAAAGTGAAATAAAATGTTGCAACTCATTCTGGGATTCTTCACAAAATATTTTGATTTTTTTCTCCTGAGATAGTTTAGTTTAAAATATGTTCTGAAAAGAAGAAATCAATACTATTTTTAAATGCTGAAAGATATTTTTATTTTCAAAACAACTATCTTCACATATTTGTTTTGGATGAAGCTCAATTAATTAATTGATATTGAATTATATTTCCAGATACATACAGAAGATTCTGGGTACTAACGTTGCATGTCTAGAAAAAATGCAGAGTTTAAGTTCGCAAAAGTAAAGACATTTCTGCTGATGCAAGTATAAACTCTAGGCAGGACAGCAACATCTTGCTTGCTTACCCACACATTTACAGGAGATGTAATGAAAGACAGAAGTAATGAMATTACAAAAGGACAAAAGGAAATCTAATGAAAGAACTACTGACATTTCAGTAAAATAACCCTGTTAATAGCAATGCTATGAAGAAAAAGACACAGGTAAAACAGAAACCTCTATGTTCCCTAAAAAAAATAAAATAAAAAATAAAAAAAAAAGCCAATCCATTCCAAATAGGATAATAGGATAATGAATGGTTAAGACCATAATGAATGGTTAAGAGTCTGGGGTTTCAGAAAGGAGGACTTCAGTTCCCAGCTGTATTTCCAGGCACTTTAGTTGCAAAGAATCACACCTATATTTAGCTAAGTGTTGGTCAGAGGGGATCATCTTAGGCTCCACCTGTAACCATTACAGAGGGATGTGGGGATGCATCTCTTGCTGGATGCATGTGTCAGTCAGTTGATGGGAAAGGAAGTCCAGATGACCAACACATATCCACTGACAAAATTTTAGATAGTTAAAATTGATTGAGATGAATCCCATCTTAGATAGCTTGGTCTGATCTAGTCTTTCAAGATCCTCCATTCTCAGTGAAAACTTGGTGCATCCTAAAATCTGACTCATTTTCTAGATGTGACTGTTTACTCCAGAAGTATTCTGGGGTGACTCAGGTTATGACTTAGGTCCCCTATTTACACTCCTAGAATAAGGTGGTAAGTTCCATAGACTTTTAATTGTAATTTATTTATAGCCAAGCCCAGTTACATAGAGACTGTGCAACATGGCAATTTATTTTCACACTATCATTGTCTTCCAGGCAATTTTGTGAGAATTTTAGTGAAAAACAAAAATAACACTTCTGCCCTGAARAATGTGCCATGGTTATATAGACCTGTTGGTTTCTTCCTTTTTTTGAGCTCTTGATCATCCTCAGACAATGAGATGTGAAAACGCTAACACCTGCTAGCAATTCAGTGGTTTYTGATGCACACCTGCAAGAGATTTCAGGCCTCAGATCAATATTTTGGGTGCAAAAACTAAAAAAGTTAAGCTCTCCTACACTTTCAAAAATATTTTTATAATACTTTTTTCTTTCTCTATATCATGATGCAGTGCATCTGAAATTCATCTGGTCAACAAGGGATTAGATTTAGAACAACTTCTACACAGCTCACCAAATGGAAGGAAATTTAACTTATTAGGAAACTTACCCACTAGGGAAATATTTGGTCTTTCCTAGACGTGGAAAATGTTTCTGTTGGGAAGTGACACAAATTTTATGTTCTCTCTATGGATACAGGAGACCATGCTGCTCACAAGGAAATTGTTTGAAGAACAAACAATTAAATTGCTACTGGTGCTGTCTCAGTGTGACAATGCCTTCATGAAATAATACACTCTAAAGATATTGCAAGCACCATTGGAAATGTTTCTAATATTTCCTTTGACTGTAAGCAGATAAACAGTGTTTTTAAAGGCTATCAAACTGGTGCTGAAATAAGGTGGATATTCTGGCAAAACTGAGTCCCAAGCTGTGATCTGAAGTCATGGATGCATGCCACTGGGCTCTGAAACTGAGCCGTTCCTCTTGGTGGTCTCCAAGTGCATCTAAATGATGATGAGGGCAACTTTGAGGCTGTCTGTGTTGGGCAACAAATAAACTAGCTCTCAAAGATTGGAGGTTGGAGAAGGCCAAAATAAATGTGTAACAGTGAAATTCATCTGAATTTTAAACATCTAGAAGTTGGTAGTCTAAGTCAATTGGTTTCTTTTACCTGCTATYGGCAAGAAATAAGCAGTACCAGAGAATGCCTCATCCCATCCTAAAATAAGTTTTTAAGGAAAATAACTTGTATTACTTTTTGCATATTTCTCTGTCCCTACATTGACTGTAAAATAAGCCCAGACAGTGAGGTTAGACTTGCACAGCTACATTTTGCACTCCTGAAATTATATAAAATGGATCTGAACTTTCCTAGCACTGTACTGCGTCCCTCAGCACTTATACAGAGCACAGCTTGAAGCTCTTGGGCTCTGAACTTACAGATTACATCCCTGAGGTGAGACCCTGCGTAATCAGCAAAACATTCGTATAGAAAGGGAGCCAARAAAGCAGCCAAACTGATTTTTATTCATACCATTTCAAAAAATTGTCTAAAGAGATGGAGAAATTCCACTGAGGCTTCCAATAGCCAGTGATGGGTGGTCGTGGCCTGTCTRAAACACTGAGCAGAGACTAAGCCATGACACATGAGGGATGTAATGGATGCACTGGTTCTAGGGGAGTGATGTGGGAAATGCCCTGCAAGAGAAAGTGGGAAAATTATTCTTTTTAGATTGTTATTCATATCTTTGATATTTTAGTTGATTTTCTTAGTATGGGATTCATCACTCAATTTAAGCAATTAAAAGTTACCTGTCTAGGCTTAWTTTCTAGATGACCACTCTAATTTGTGTAGGGAAATCATCATTCAAAACCCAGAAAATATTCATGGTACAAACATCKATACATAGATTACTGTGAACATTGCTTATCTGTGTTCAGGCKGCATATGTCTCTTCTGATTCAATTATGCTTTTAAGGACCAACTACATGTCTAATGTTAATCAACTGTCTCCTTTGATGTTGGTGGGTCAGATGACCACAGACTGCAAGTCAGTAAAAATAAATTTTGCTGGTCAATCAGGAAGACTGCCAAGTGATGCAAACCTTCTTTAGATCCAACAAGAAAAATGCCAATTGGAATTCAGCTTGCATATGGTAGTGAGAACGCCTGCAGAAGATCTGGCGAGGAGTCAGTGACTGGCAAGATGTGGTGACAAGCCCAGTGTATGAAACTACACACTGACCAAATTCCCATCAGGGCCAGACATGCAGCTTCCATTTTGTTGACAATGTCTAGCTGCTTCCTGGGCAGTAGTTGCTCAAGGTTAGCACAGCTGAGATAAGGAAATAGCTCTAGTAGATTTAAGGGGCCCTTACGAACAGTAAGTCGAGTTCTGCCTGGGCATCTGACCTGTGCATCCAACCTGTACCTCCAGCAGCCTCCCATTGGTGACTCCTCCTCGCAGTTCCCAGGGCTCCCCGTGCAGCTTGTAGTGTAAAAGTCCTTTATTAAATTTATCCTGTTTAACACCTTATGAACCTTGAGTGTCTCTTTCCTCCAGTATCTGAGCCTCTCTTGCCCACCTTGCGGTCATGCAAGTGTTAGCCTTGTTTCTTGAGAGTCAGCAAAGATTTGAGATTATTACCTTCCTTTCATGTCAACTTTTCCAAGTTCTCATATAAATGCTGGTCACTTTATGAGATAAGCAGTCATCTGCTACTTTTTGTTCTGTACAACCCGTGTATGTATGATGATTCATGGCCAAAGGAGGATTTAATTTATGTCAAAATAAATGATAGCATTACCTAGAGATGAGTATGGGTCCTCTAATTATGTTCTAGATTTTTTTTCCACCTTTTTTTTTTTTCCTAATGAGCTCTGGATTCGTGAACCAAGACCTCCACATTCTGCAACCATCGCATCACACACTCAATGAAGGATCCTCCCACAACNCACCAACTTACTGTCAAAATAAATGATAGCATTACCTAGAGATGAGTATGGGTCCTCTAATTATGTTCTAGATTTTTTTTTCCACCTTTTTTTTTTCCTAATGAGCTCTGGATTCGTGAACCAAGACCTCCACATTCTGCAACCATCGCATCACACACTCAATGAAGGATCCTCCCACAACATATATAGCATTTAAGGGAAGTTGATCATTAGGAGTTTACATTCCCCCACTGACCATGTGTATCATCTCATCTTTAGTCAATGCCAGAAGGGGAGAGCTAGAACATACCAACAGCTTACTTGACCYGGTAATTCAGGGCTTCTCTAGATGCCATTGGGTCCAGCTTTCCAGCAGATTTTTTTTTCAGAGGAAAAGAAAGTAACATTCTCTAACAAGTTAGTTTCCAAGGTAAGAAACATATCTATTTGTATATAGATCATCTACTTGTGTCACTGTTTTGTTCTTTCCTTTCTCTTTTCTTTAAATCTTGCTCATTCATAGAACATACAAAATTGCAGCCTGTGCTCATGTACACAACAGTAAAAGAATAAAGTCATTAATGAGCTTCCATATAAAGGAATGCTAAAAGTAGAATCTTGTTAATAATAATAATAACAACAATAATAATTCAGCCACAGAAAGAGGAACGCTTTTGGCCTGAGCTTTTTTTTTTTCCTGTTTTTTAGGAGTTAGGAGGACAAATACTAGCACGTGTCTTTGTGACTTTTCTTCCTAGCACACTTGGAGGCTTTTGGGCTCTTGCTCCTGAAGGCTTTTATTTAGAATAACAAATGGCATTTGGGCAAATACAAAGCAACAGGAGACTCTACCCTCAGCCAAGGCAGATTTGCAATAGCTGCAAATCAGCTGTTCTCTGTGGTTATAGCAGATGCAGAGCTGTTCAGAATATGCTCATAAACTGTGTTTAAATCTTAATCTCAAACCACCAAAATTCATGCTACACTATAGGCTAGATGAGCACCGAATWCCTCAAAAAAAGAAAAGAGGATAAGAGGATAAGGCATAAGAAGAATCATTTAGCAGCATAAAGCGGTGATACAAACTTAGTGCTGGTCACTAAAAGTACTGACTTGTACAGAATTCCCTACAGCACAGAAAATTACGAGCACACTWCATTAGCAATCATGCTGCTGGCCTCTGCAAGATTCTGCTTACCAGCTGAACCACTGTAATGACCTCAAAGTGCATTCTTAGTTATTTGGAATACAATACAAACAACAGCAGCTGAAAAGGCATTTACATAATTCATGCACTTCACTAAGTAGTACCTTCATGCTAACTCAGGCATTCATTTAATATACTGGAAATTAGCAATTCTCGTTTTCTACAGCAATCTAAAAAGAAATAGCAAAACAAGACCATAATCTGAAAATGAGAGGCATTTGTCTTGAAGTCAACATTTAAGAGAAGTGAAAAGGTAGTTATGGGATAATAACATTTTTTTCCCTTTCTATATCATCCATTGACATTTTTATATGCTTTTATTTAACATGTCAATTGACTCTGAAGGTCTGATTTGTCTGACTAGTTGTTATCATTACAAGGCCAGCAATTCCTAGGAACTGTATCAGTAACACCATATAAAGCCCAGATTACCTAGGTTATGGTATCAGGAATAGTAGATTTGGGTGCAGATGTAGCAAAACCAGAAGCAATAGAATGGGAGTGTTTGGGAGGAGGCAATGGTAGAGAAACTGAGGCACTACTGTGGATTGGAGAAGAGCAAACAGGGGAAAATGGAGATAAGAGAGGTTATCCCAGCATCCTGAAAGAGAGAGGAGGTTAGAAGGGACCAGCTGCCAGTCAGTTTGTCAGGCTAAGCCCTGCACCTGACTGCTGCAGCCATTCCCATCTTCTTATAAAACTGCACTCCTGACTATGCACTGGGGGATCTGTGCTTGGCCTTACTACCAGTTGGAGCTAGGAACAGCCTAGCTGTTCCCAACCTTTCGAGCAGGTTCAAAAGAGAACTTGCCCAGGTCCCAAGACCCAATGGACCCAGCCCTCCAAAAAGTATTTCAAAGAAAGAGACTTGTGAGGCAACAAACCGAGGGAGATGGTGAAATAACTGGGACTTTACTCCATTTTTTTTGTTTTGTTTTCAGGTCAAGGATATCCCTCAGAAGACCATTCTCTATACTGCACTTATGCTACAAAATAAAGCAGGGACTGAAAGAGTCCAGTTAATCTGTTCACAGAATCATAGAATCATACAATCAGTAAGGTTGGAAGGGACCTCTGGAGATCATCTAGCCCAACCTCTCTGCTCAGCAGGGTCACCTAGAGCAYRTTAGACAGGGTTGCATCCAGGCAGGCCTTGAATATCTCCAGAGAAGGAGACTCCACAACCTCTCTGGGCAACCTGTGCCAGTGCTCTGTCACTCCCACAATGACGAAATTCCCCCTCATTCAGGCGGAACTTCCTCTGGTTCAGTTTGTGCCCATTGCCTCTTGCCTTTTCACATGGCACTACAGAGAAGAGTTCAGTCCCATTCCCCTTGACACCCTCCCTCCAGATACTTATGCACATTGGTAAGACCCTCCCTCAGTCTTATCTTCCCCAGGCTAAACAGGCCCAGCTCTCACAGCCCTTCCTCATAGGGCAGATGCTCCAGCCCTCTCATCATTTTTGTAGCCCTACGCTGGACTCTCTCCAGTAGCTCCATGTCTCTCTTGTACTGGGGAGTCCAGAACTGGATGCAGTACTTTAGATGAGGCGTCCCCAGGGCTGAGTAGAAGGGCAGGATCACCTCCCTCAACCTGCTGGCAACACTCTTCCTAATGCACCCAAGGGTATCATTGGCCTTGGCCACAAGGGCACATTGCTGGCTCATGGTCAATCTGTCATCCACCAGCACTCCCAGATCCTTCTCTGCAGAGCTGCTCTCCAGAAGGTCAGCCCCCAGCTTGTACTGGTGCATGGGGTTATTCCTCCCTAGGTGCAGGACCCTGCACTTGCCCTTGTTGAACCTCAGGAGGTTCCTCTGCGCCCGACTCTCCAGCCTGTCCAGGTCTCTCTGAATGGCAGAACAGCCCTCAGCTGCGTCAGACACTCCAACCAGCTTGGTATCATCAGCAAACTTGCTGAGGAGGCACTYYGTSCCYTCATCCAGGTCATTGATGAATAAGGTGAACAAGACTGGCCCCAGTACTGAGTCCTGAGGAACTCCACTAGCCACAGGCCTCCAACTAGGCTCCACACCACTGATGACAACCCTCTGAGCTCTGCCTTTCAGACAGTTCTCAAGCCACCTCACTGTCCACTCGTCTAACACACACTTCCTGAGCTTACCTAGGAGGATGTTACRGGAGACAGTGTCAAATGCCTTGCTGAAGTCAAGGTGGACAACATCACTGCTCTCCCCTCATCTACCCAGCCAGTCGTGCCATCATAGAAGGCTACCAGATTGGTTAAGCAGGATTTCCCCTTGGTGAATCCATGCTGACTACTMCTGATCATCTTTTCCTCCATATGTCTGGAGATGACATCCAGAATGAGCTGTTCCATCACCTTTCCAGGGATGGAGGTGGGGCTGACTGGCCTATAGTTGCCTGGGTCCTGCTTCTTGCCCTTTTTGAAGACTGGAGTGACACTGGCTTTCTTCCAGTCCTCAGGCACCTCTCCAGTTCTCCAGGACCTTTCAAAGATGATGGAGAGCGGCCTGGCAACAACATCCGTCAGTTCCCTCAGTACCCATGGGTGCATCCCATCTGAGCCCATGGATTTGTGGATGTCTAGCCTGCCTAGGAGGTCTCTMATCCTATTCTCCTCAACCAAAGGAAAGTCTTCCCTTCTCCAGACTTTCTCCCTCACATCCAGGCTRCAGGATTCMTRASGGCTRCCCTTAGCAGTGAAGACTGAAGCAAAGAAGGCATTYAGTAATTCTGCCTTCTCTGTATCCCTTGTCACCAGGGCCCCTGCCCCATTCAGTAGCRGGCCCACATTTTTCCTAGTCCTCCTCTTGSTGCTGATGTATTTGAAGAAGCCCTTCCTGTTGTCCTTAACATCCCCTGACAGACTCAATTCCAACATGGCCTTAGCTTTCCTCACTGCATCTCTACATACTCTGACAGCATTCCTATAATTCTCCCAAGTAGCCTCTCCCCTCTTCCACATTCTATGTATTTTCTTCTTCTGTCTGAATTTGGCCAGGAGCTCCTTGCTCGTCCATKCAGGTCTCCTGCCCCTTTTGCTGCCCTTCTTACTCATAGGGATGCACCGCTCTTGAACTTGGAGGAAGTGATGCTTGAATACTAGCGAGCTCTCCTTGACCCCCCTTCCTTCTAGGGCCTTAACCCATAAGACTCCACCAATTAGGTCTCTGAAGAGCCCAAAGTCCACTCTCCTGAAGTCCAGGGTTGCAATCCTGCTTGTTGCCTTATTTCTTTCCTGCAGGATCCTGAACTCCACCATCTCGTGGTCACTGCAGCCAAGGCAGCCCCCAACCTTCACACCTCTAACCAGTCCCTCTCTGTTGGTAAGGACAAGGTCCAGCAGGACACCCTTCCTCGTAGGCTCCTCCACCATTTGTGACAAGAMGTTATCATCGATGCATTGCAGGAGCCTCCTGGACTGTTTGTGCCTTGCTGTGTAGCGCCTCCAGCAGATGTCAGGGTGGTCGAAGTCCCCCATGAGAACCAGGGCCTGTGATCRTGAGGCTACTTCCAGCTGTCTATAGAAGACCTCATCAACTTTCTCTTCCTGGTCAGGTGGCCTGTAGTAGACACCCACAGCAGTGTCCCCCATGTTGGCCTGCCCTTTGATCTTTACCCACAAGCTCTCAACTTCCTCCTCCTCCTCCTCCCCTAGGCAGAGCTCGATGCATTCCAGTTGCTCTCTCACGTAAAGAGAGAGCAACTTTCTTTTCATGACTTTATGTTCGTTTCATGACTGTTAGTTCTCATTTCAAAATGGAGGTAACCTCTTGTCTTTGTGACTACTTCTGCTAACAGCTGGGACTTAGCGCTGAGAGATATGGGAAAGAAATCCAGTAATGACTACATGCTGAGTATAAGCAATGCAATTATTTTACCATACTGTCAGCTAGGACAGTGAAATGAATGAAAACCATCTATTCAAATGTCTATACAGGAACAGCAGAAAATGCATGCACTTAGTAGCATCAAGGCTCCTGTTTTTCTATACTGTATCTTATAGGCTGGAAATAGAAAGAAAATAGCTTTAAGTTAGAGAGAGAGAGGGAGGGAGGGAAAGAGGAAAGGGGGGGAGCGAGGGAGCGAGGGAGAGACTTAATACTGAAGATATTCAGGGATATTTCCTGCCTGAGTTAGACAGGCCAAGTTGTGTTTTCCTTCAGCATTCAAGGCATTTAGAAATAAAGGTTCATTCATGCAACATGTCCACATGCTACTGTCAGGGAGGGGAAAGGTTAGGGAGCCAAGGGGACCCCAGATCAAGCAGTAACCTTCCCAACAGAGCACAGACCCACGGGGCCAGATGCAGCAGGCTTACTCTGGTCTGGTAACAGGGTCTATTGACAGTCTCAGGCATGGCAAGCAATAAACCAGGTCTAGGGTCCATTTAGGGGGTCCCATCAGGAGCAAAAGGAACAGGGACCAAAAACAGGGACAAAGCTACAACGTATGTCTGAGAGATCCATCCAGGAGATGAGCTAGCTGYAGTGTAAGTCCAAAGCCCCTTCAGGAGGCAAAGAGAGGGCTGGAGACAGGCATACCTGTGACACAGCTCARGAAGGGTCTGAATGCCTTGAGCTGAGCCTAAATAGGGCTCCTAGGCCTATGGGCAGGAGAACTCAAGTGAGGGTGGTCAGGGCCGTTATTAATGCCCTCAGGGCCCTGACAACTTCCAGTTGGGTCAGAAAATAGTAGCAGGAAACCTGAGTTTTGACCGAGTGGTACTAGCAAGAGAGTCGATCTCTGTAAGAGGAGTGATCCTTCTAGAGAAGTCAAGGAATCRATTAAGACTTCATTGACAAGGGCTGTCCTGGGGCATTTAACCCCTTCCTCTTGCATTCCCAGTTAACCGCAAACCTCATTCTGAATCACTAGAAATGTCTATCTTACGTGATAGTAAGTCTTCAAGGATTCACAGCTTCCTAAGGAGAGGAAATATATTTTATAATATATGAAGATGCAAAGTATCACAAAGTAATAAACGCTCCTCTGTGTCTGTGTGCACGTGTACATGTGTGTATGTGCACAGTTCGAGGTGAATGATAGTTACTTATTAGTCTTTAATCTCCTTGTTCTCGATGTATATGTTGACTCTATGAATTGCACCCAGGCACTGCATCTAAACAGTTCATCTCACATTTCTTATGCGTGTAAGTATTTAAGAAAATGAAAACTTTCTCTGGAAAACAGCAAACTTGGATGAAACAAGCTATCAGTTTGAAGTTTTGAATGTCTTTGGTTTCAAATTTGTAGTCCTCCGTGTAAATAAAGAATGTGGTCATGGCAGATATGTGCAGGTTTTGTATACAGAATGTAAAACATGTAGAGGAAATGAAGGAGAGAACAGCACTAAAACACTGAACCTAACTCTTCTTGATCCCCCAAAGCCTTGGAATAACTCTATAGTCAGAACTATACCACAACATGAATTCACAACCAGATTGTAATTTTAAGGAACAAAATATATCACTCATAACTTCTTCCCCACTGTGCATTTTTAAATCTGACAGCACACAAAAAACAGGAAATGCTGCCCTGGTTGCATTGTAAGCAATAAAGAAAAATACATTTCTAATATATTTTTTTTGAGGAAAAAAAATCTCTTTTATCTTAAGAAACTCCCTTCTCCACAGCAAAAGCACTGAGAAGTGAGCCATGAGATGAATGTTCACAACTTAGCTTTATTCTTGTGTTCTAGTTATACATTTTGATTAACACACTTTCTGAGAATACAAGGCGTTGATGTGAGAAATGAATTATAGCAGCAACTTTCAGAGTGGCTCAGGAGACATTAAACAATCAACAACTGTTCTGTTATTATATTAAGCAGTAAAAGTTGATGTCTGTGGTGATGTCAGCTGAAGTTAAACTGCAGAGACACATGCAAAAAATTTTGAAGGCTCATCCAGAATTTCAGTAATCTCTGATATATGGGATTAGACAAATGCAAATACTTCATTTTCATCCATCATTAGTTATATGAGAGTAGCCGGATATGAAAATAGATGAAGTCTGATTTTTAATGGCAAATGTGAAGTGCATACCTTTCAATGATGATTAGCATGGAGATTTCATTGACATAGGGTACTTTTTTTCACTTTATTTTGAACCCTTCTTATTTTATTCAACTACAGGGATGACTTTTTATGAGAGAAACTGGTTCCAGAAATCCAGCTTTTCCTGGTGCAAAAAGAWGCATGTCAGAGAAGACTGCATTTGTAAAGATGTGAGCGAGCAACTGTAGAGAAATCATGACTGGAAATATTCCCAAAGCAGTAGTATGAAAAAAGGCTCATTGGACGGAGTTTGCCAACATTTTACCACTCGTTCAGCTGTCCATTCAGTGACAGTATTATCTGTATCCTCATCCTGCTATTCTGGTTGGGCAGTCCCACATTTGGGAGTATGGGAATAGCTCTGTAGTGGGACACCAGGCAGTTAGTCCAGGGGTATCTATTTAGACAGCAGTAGATATTCGGAGAAAGAATGTAAGAAAGTGAATGAGTGAAATATGATCCACCTCTGGTGTACTTTTCCTGCTCTGACAACCAGCAGTTTATAGGGCAAAGAATTGCCAGCGTGAGTGAGAAAATAAACAGGACAAAATCACAGCTCTGGAACAGCATTCCCCTTTCTACTGTGGTAGCCACTTGGTCACAAGACCAACAAAGAGAACGCRTGTCTATTTTCTGAGGAAGGCTTTGGACTGGCTCTTAGCTCCAAAGAGGGTTTTAGATGGCCACTTCTCCTCAAAGATAGGTGCACCTCTTCATGGTTGGAGATGCTTAAATTCCTAAGGGAAACTGGACTGAAATGACTGTCTGCATTAAATGTCTGTTCCCACTATTACAGCATCTGCAAGCTCTTTTTCTAACTACCTAATTCTCCTCAAGTACAGGGAGCCTAAATGGCTAACCCAGAGATGCAGACACTTTTAAGATTAATGGGACTTACATCCAATGGATCCAACAAATCAATCTCTACAGGTGCTTGGATTTCTCTATTGACTACTGGGTAGCATAAAAGACTAGCTTATGCTTTGAAAACTCAGTTCTACATGCCAAAGAAAGGTAGGATGAATCCTCTCCAAAATGACTGAGCCAGATATGATCGCACTGAAGGGATTCTCACTTCTCCTTAGGCCCCCGAAAGTTTGAGCAAAACTGTAGCACAACTCATCCAGAACTGACATTTGATCAAAAATGTGTCGTGAAGCAAACCTGGAAGCCAAGTCCAAAGTTTTGCAGTTGAAACGCCTGATGTTCAAAAAAAAGTCATCCCTTAGTGGTTATATGACATGTCTTCTGACCAAAACTCAAGTATTGATGTGTTTCACCCTTCCAGAAGTCACTGGGCTCAAAGATGGAATACCTGGAAAAAATTCCATGTTTAGACAATCTTCTCCACATAAAAATCTACAAATGTATTAAAATATTTGGTCTTTTAAGAATTTCACTGTAATAAACAGTTTACAAAAAGTCTTGAACAGAAAAGAAGCGATTTTAAAAACTTTTATCAAAACTACAGTTGTTTGTGATGTAAATAAAATTATACCTGGGTTCATGCTTACAAGAAGTAATTGCAATGTTGCCTCTGGGACCGCTTCCCTTTGGCATTAAAATTATTGTGTGTGTCTCAGTAGGAAAGTTTTGAAATTATGTGATTTCAGTTCTTCCACTACTTTGCTATCACTTCAATGAGTTAAATCTTTGGGAAAGACCAAGCCACTCCACATTTATTTCTCCTCTACAACTATCTGACACATTTCTTTTTGAGGGTTTTTGKTTGKTTGGTTGGTTGGTTGGGGTTTTGCATGTGTGATTTCCTTTTGATTACTTTGCTATCAGTACTCCTGTTATGGATGGGTTTCAGCCTTCGCGCAGATTGGGCGTTTTCAGGTATAGAAAAAACATTCTTTAGTTCTACAAACCTTGATCACCGAGATGTGTCAGGATGATTTCAGCATATTTTAATCTAATGAGAATTCACATAGGTCCAGTGTACATTTGTCACTGATGGTGGATAAGCCATGATGAGGTGATAGTTACTTCAGAAAACATCTTTTAACTTTGAGCTGAATACTTAACCTTGTTTTTACCTGTATTTTCCTTTTCTATAAAACAGATGACTYTCATCCTTTAAAGTGTTTCAGAATCAAAAGAATAAAATTTCAGGGCTGCTATGTATTCATGTCAATAGTATATTATAAGGAAAGGATATTCGAAAATTGGTAAGTGCCTTAGGAGTGCAAATCTCAAGTGGATGGTACCTCTTCTTGTGAGCCACTTAGTCTCACATCCTTCATTTTCTAAATACTTTGGAGTAAAAAAATCCACTCTAGTCATTTATACTAATGCTAGAGTAGATTTCCTTCCCCATTCAGAGGCTTACATAGTTTTCAAAACCTGAGAGTTTCTTTTTTTTTTTTTAATGTGGTATGATATACATCTGAAACACGATCATAACTTGTTTATTGGGGGCAAAATTTAATTGTTCTGTGCCTACACAGTGTTGAGGTGTAATTGTAAATGCCTAAACAGTGAGAAGTTGAATGTAGCTGTTTTCATTGGCATAAGCTTTAAAAAGCTTTTGTGTATACATGCCTAAAAGAATGTGTGTGTGTGTGTGTGTGTGTGTGTGTGTGTGTGTGAGAGAGAGAGAGAGAGAGAGAGAGAGAGAGAGAGAGAGAGAGAGAGAGAGAGAGATCATGTTGAAAGTTCTGCACCAATGTTAAGATACTGAATTCCACACTAAAGTTCTTGTACTTGGCATCAAAATTGATAAAGAGCCCACTTAGTCTAGAGAGTTCATGTCTTAAACAAGGATAATCAGATTTGTTTAGGATTAATCTCATTAAACATCAGGGATCAGACTCACCTTATCTAACTTTAGGTGTCTATATATGAGATGAGCTGCTTGCCACATTTGCATAGTTGTCAATGAAAATCTAGTCAACTTGGACAGAGTCTAAAGAACAATTCGTTTCTTTCTAAAAGTGCTAGAGGAATCATTCCTTCAACTCTATTGACTACATCTTCACCGACCATAATAGGAGCTTAGACAATTGGCTCAGATCTAGTTGTATAGGATCCTGGACTCAGGCATCTGTTGTCACTTTAGACAGCACGGAACATCCCATTGGGATCCAGAAGTAGCTCCAGATAACAGAAAGTCTCCTGCAGTGCTTGTATCATATCTGCCTGTCCCATACAGATGTCTTGCATACCATAAAACATCTAAAATGGCAAGAGGCATCCATGCTGAAGCACCTTAATCCCACCTTTAAAGTCAGCACCTGCCCTTCACTGACTGCAAGATAGGTGGTGGGCAGTCCAGGCCCCTCAGGCTGCAGTGGAGACAGAGGCCTCTGGTTGTGCTAAATGGGATAGTAGCTTAGCCACTGCCTCACCTGCCTGAGATGCTGAACCTGGGCTTGAGCTAAACTACCCCTTAGATGTGAGCTTCTTACAAGTGTTTGTTCGCCTCCCCACAAGAACAGTTTGCCTTGCAGATATGCTTCATTTATCAACACTTTCCATTGACAGTGTATTTGTTAATTCAAGTCTTTTTGGTCTTAAGCACAAAGGACAGTATTCAATTTCAGATCAATGTTTCAGATTTAGGCATCTATATAGGCATCCATATGTGAGTTACACGACTGAATTTCTAGTATAGTTCTAGTATACTATTTCTAGTTTAGTTAGTGAGGAACAAGTCAAGTCTCAAGGGAGTCCAGGAGGCTACTCAGCTTCTCAGGGGCAGCTGATACCTAAAGGTATCACCTACTAACTGTCGGCTGAATCACCCCTCAGAGTCCATTGACAGTATTGAGTTGGCATCCTAGCTGTCTGGTGATACATGCGATACCCTGGTGTGACCTATCGTTTGTCCAGCTTTCCTTCCAGAGAAGCACAAGTCTCCCAACATCCGTGCATCACACCTAATGTCCACCTGCAGATGCCTCAGATAAATGCTATTTGATATGCTGGAGGTTATTAGTACCTTCCGCAGCACTATTACTGCAGGCATTCTGCCACTCTCCTTTTATTGTGCAAAGATCCAAGATTCAACAGTTAAGAGCATATATTAGTCTGAAACTTTCAGATCATAATGAATGCTTAAGTACATCTCAGAAAACATAGTGGAAAGACAGAAAATGAACATTAGAAGATATAGTAATGAGAATGCCATAAAATCCTAGATACATAACTTTAAGTATGGTCTATATGCTGAATATTTTGGCTCTGTTGCAGAGAAAGGATAAGAATCTAGGCATATGTGTCTGAAAATGTAAAGTTTTGCCATAATGAAAGTGTTTGAATGCCAGTTTTACTGGAGAAGTCTTTCATGTTTACTCCCACATTAAGAAAGAACATTATGAGGTAAGCTTTTAACACTAACTTTTGCTCCAATACAAAATTTTGATTTTTTTAAAAAAGACTCAGTCTGTCGGGAATTAAAATTCATAAATTAGGTATTCTTCATTTAAATGTAATTAAACCACAACCACTATGAACTGGTATTCAGCTAGAGCTACCATGAGATAATTTCAACATTTTGTTTTCATTTCTCTAGTCAACACAATACATGATATAAAATGGATGCTGTGCCGCATCTGTGATTTGTGATTTTCCATGGCAGCTTCTATTTCCTTTTTAGGGAGTAAAATACATACTATTGTTATACTTTTCTTGCAGCAGATTCAAGCTGACTTTTTTACTGTTTCTTATCTTGACAGCTAAACTGTTGGAATAATAATGGCCGAGGAAAACCAAAGCATAGTGACAGAATTCATCTTTCAAGGCCTTTCCAGCCAATCAAGCACACAGTCTGTTCTTTTCATAGTGATCCTGGTTTTYTATCTGTTCACAGTGGTTGGGAACACCATGATCATTACAGTGATCAGAGCCAGTCACCAGCTGCAGTCACCCATGTACTTTTTCCTTGCCAATCTATCCTTCTTAGACATCTGCTATGTCTCCACCAGCATCCCACAGATGCTGGTGAACCTCTTGACCAAGAAGAGGACCATTTCTTTCCCTGGCTGTGCTGCTCAGATGTATTTCTTCCTGGCTTTTGGCATGACAGAGTGTATTTTGCTTGCAGTCATGGCATATGACCGGTACGTGGCAATATGTCAGCCCTTGCACTACACCATCATCATGAACAGGAAGCTTTGTGCTCACATGGTTGTGGCTTCCTGGACCAGCAGTCTACTGAGCTCCATGGTCATCAACAGCCTCACCTTGAGGCTGCCTTTCTGTGGGCCTGACATCTTGAACCATTACTTCTGTGAAGTGCCAGCTGTGCTGGCTTTGGCCTGTGCTGACATCACCCTCACAAAGATGGTGGTCTTCACCTTCAGCGTCCTCATCGTCTTCATCCCCTTTCTCCTGATTATTATCTCCTATGGCCGAATTCTTTTGACCATTTTGCAAATTCGGCCTGCCCATGGGCAATCCAGAGCCTTCTCCACCTGTGGATCCCACCTGATGGTGGTAACTGTATTCTACGGAACAGCCACCTGCATATACATGAATCCTAAAGCAAGGTCCCCACAGGACAGGGACAAAGTGGTGGCAGTGTTTTACACTATTGTGGCCCCCATGCTGAACCCTCTAATCTACAGCCTCAGGAACAAGGACATGAAGCTTGCTTTGAGAAGAGCAATCAGTAGACCTAAATGCCTATTTATCTAAAGAGTGTACAAGAGTGGTCATAATTCATTTAGCTCTGAGGTGAATGATGTGCTCAGATGAGGTTATTACTATAATTGCAATTATTGCTTTAGATTTCTTTTACAAAGACTGAGAAAAATATGCTAAATTCAACAGAGCCTAACAAACATACATTACATACAAATAACTTTCTAAACAGCTTCTGGAATTTGGCTTAAAAAAAAATAAAGACATTGAGTTCAGCCTATTTCAAGCTAATAATTCATTTAAAGTAGAAATAAAAAATATGAGCAAAAGCAAGCTGTGCTAATATTAACTACTGCTGTGATTTCTCTTCAAACTTCCAGATTTGTAAGCCTCTATTGTATTGTTCATTGTTTTATCACAAGTGTAAGGAAGATTAACAGCCTCACTTTTCATTTCAAAATTTGGTTGAAGACTGCTCTGGCTGGTTAGCAAACAAAACTGCCATYTTCTCCAATAAGTGATGCAGGTGTTTGCAACTAGTATTTTTTTTCCTTGTGCTGTGAGTATTTGCTCAACCCACTTCCTGCAACGAACTTTGCTACTATTGCATCTGATTTTCGCCTGTTTAATTTCTATTGCCTTTTGGTCTAACCCTGAATCTTGCTGTGGAAAGAACCTTCAGTTTTACTGTCATGTGGGCAGCTGATCAATAGCTTTTCGTTTTCTGATCTGAGTAGGATAGAATCAGACATGAGTATCAGAGAGAGGTTTTCTTTCTTGAACTCAAGATGGATCTTCTTTAGGTTTCAGGTAACCCAGGCAGCACAAAGAATATTTCAAAATACCCCTGAAGTTACTGGCAGTTAAATTAGCCTTTTTGAAGATGTGCTTTGCATTCATTCCTGTAAAACTGGTGTTTCCCCCCGACACATCACACACACAATGGCTTTCTCAGTTACCAACAACTGTGCTTCCTTCTTTCTGTGGTGTGGATTTATTTCTTACTCAGTGACATTATAGCCAATGTCTGGGTGCCACAGCACGCCTACATTAGGAGTTGCCCACTCTAAAGAAGACAGACCTGCAAAGTTATTCCAACTTCAGATTTAAATTACCCACTGGCTATAGGATTTGCCTCTTTGGTAATCAGCCTTCCTCATTTAGTCATATCACTTCGACAATTAAACATAGATGGGAACAATTCAAACATAGAGGAACCTACAGAAAGTTCTTGCCCCATGGAGTTTAAAGTCTAAATAAACCAATGCTGAAAAAGGAAGCACAAATCCCTATGGCATCTCTGAGACATGTACCATCAAAGCAGACAGAGTATCTTTAAGAGAAATATCTTGCCTATCTTCTCCCTTCAATTTTTGTCACAAAAAGTGTTCTTTAAGAAGTTATCACCTGGCACAGATCTGCCTGAAAGATACTCTGCTAGTAGGTGATCTGGAGGGCAACCTACATGTTGGCCAAAAATTCACACAGGCCAAAATTTACGACTGTGAGTAAGACCTAAATGGCATCATCCCACCTCAATTCACCTCAAAGGCTGGGCAAGACAAAGTGATATTGAGCATTAGATAGATTGGGGTTTTTTGGTTTTTTGGTAGCTGTTTTCACCTAAAACCAAGGTTTTGAACAGTAGTTCTTCTTCAGCAATACATGTWAAGTCACAGTCAATTATGATACTCKATAAATACATGCCTCAAAAGTACTATGATTTTGCTGGAAGTTTTGGGCAGTACAGTCAGTGAGAATTTCTTTGAGGATCTCTTAAACTGTTATTCCTGAGGTCAATGTTTGCCAATAATGCAGCTGTCTTCCCATAGAAGGGGCCTAGACAATCAATTTCTTATTTCATAGAACCATGGAATCAGTAAGGTTGGAAGGGACCTCTGGAGATCATCTAGTCCAACCTCCCTGCTCAGCGGGGTCACCTAGAGCATGTTAGACAGGGGTGCATCCAGGCAGGCTTTGAATATCTCCAGAGAAGGAGACTCCACAACCTCTCTGGGCAACCTGTTCCAGTGCTCCATCACTCTCACAGGGAAGAAATTCCCCCTCATGTTCAGGCAGAACTTCCTGTGGTTCAGTTTGTGCCCATTGCTTCTTGTCCCGTCACACAGGAAAACTGAACCCCTGTAAAACCCACTGTTCTTTGTCACAGTGAAATTCTGCTACTGTGCGAGTAATAGGTGTTAACACCACTCTACTTTTGAGGGAATAAAGAAAAGTTTGTTTTAAGGGCCTTAGAAATTTTTAGAATGGTCTGTCAATTGAGATATCTGAGGTAAAATAGAAGCTAAGCAGCCAGGTGACTTAAGCACCCAAGTGCTATCTAACTTTGAATTTAGGTGAAATTTAAGGTAGCCACGTTTGGTCCTCTCGTGTATACAAGAGGCAAATGAATAGTTTCTCTGCCTCCATAACACCCACAAAGATTTCTGACAGATTTTTTTTCAGATAGCCTGTTAGCTCATATTTGTTTCCATCATTATTTCCCCTCAAAGAACTGTGGCTGTAGTTGCTGTTCCTCTCTCTGGTCAACTCCTACCTCTTCCAAAACTATATTGAAAAAGATAGATGTATGAAATGAAAGATGGGATATGTTCACAGAACGCAAAGCCAGGAGAGCTCTGGAAAGTTTAATTCTAGGATGCATGGACAAAATAAAATTTAACTAGTGTGCACAATCATCTATTTGCTTAACAAACTGTTGCCAGAAACATTCTGTCCTATCCAAATGACATACTGAGCAGCCAAAATACCAGGGACCAAGTCTGAAAGGATCCTCAGAACAAGAGAATGGACAAATGCCCTGTGATGCAAACATTTGGAAAGGTGAGAAAGTATCTCCTTACTGTGTTTTGCCGGGTGAAGTAGCAGAGGGAATTTGCAGGGAACACATTGTTGCCTCTGTGCTGGCAATCTCTAATCAGTGCAGTGTTAGACAACTCTATGAGTACAAAGGACAAAAATAAATAAATAAATAAAGTACCTACTAGCAGGTCCTACTGTGGTTGGGAAGACAGGAATTTCAATTCTGCTGGTCATGCAATGGTTTGCATAAGTATTTTCTATTTATTTTGAGAGCTCTGGCATGCTGAAACCCATCATCGTTATGT
The DNA here is from genome assembly GCF_003343005.1 of Rhea americana. NCBI lineage: Eukaryota > Metazoa > Chordata > Aves > Rheiformes > Rheidae > Rhea > Rhea americana. Next base: position 6,391,395 of record NW_028186501.1, on the reverse strand, counting down.
YTTTGTACTATTATTTTTGCCATTGCCCAAGTCTTCACTGAAAAGAACCAGGGATTTTCTTAAAGTGAAATTTTGATGCTTCTTTCTTTTGGGGGGAGCAGGCAGTGCCTAACCAGAGCTGCCCTAAAGAAAACTAATTTTACTCCAGCCTCATCCTGTTTTCCTACTGTCTATCATTGTGTTGCATGAATGGAAATAGAAAAGTCACCATATTAGGCCAGATCAAAAGTCCATCAAACACATTGTCCAATCCCTAACAAGCAAATAGCACCAGAAGCCTCTGAGGAATGTGTCAGGAAAACTGGATTAAGCTTATGGAAACTATAACAAAGCACAGTGGGATACAGCTGACTTTTTGCTCTCCAAAGATGAGATTCATCTCATTTGTTTTTAAAAAAACCTGAAGTTAAGCATCGAAGTGCAAGCTAGCTCCCTAGACCTTGAGGTGTTTCTGTGGGCTCCCTCTACAGTCAATAGGCAGAAAACTCTTTCAATGCAACCATAAGTATCTGAATAGCAGTGAATTTTCCATAAGCCGTTCTCAAAGTTCAAAAGCTAGACAGAAATTTGTTTGCCCAAGATATAAAACAGCAAAGCAAAGGGTTCCCTAACCTGCTTCAAGATGGGTACAAAAGCTTCAGAAGGGTGCAGAGAGGGCACATCCATGAAGAATACAATGCATACCTCCGACTAGTTAGCCAGATGCGGGTCTGGGAAGCATAGCCCGTTATTTTCCAAACGGTCCAGCTGCTGGACAAAACGGCTCCTTCATGGGCAGCATGAGACTGAGGACATTCTGTCTGAACTCTATAGCTGTACTAAGAAAACATACCAGACCCCAGCTGTTGCTGGAGGAATACATAGTTTGGATGTTTTACATGTGAATGAAAGAGTGGGAAAACAGTTCTCATCTTAATCTTATTTATCTGAGAAGACTAGTAATGGAAATATGCTTGAGGGAAGGAAAAAAAAGAAAGGAAAGTAAAATACAAACAATGCTGTTACAAGCATCTGTGATGTGGTATTTGTTTCTATTTTTCTGCCTTTCTGTCTGTGCAGGAAAACTGGCTCAATTTAGATACCTATTTTAGGACAAGGCTAAACAATTAGTTTTTAGACTGCAAGACTTAGGTAGGCTGAATTACAGTCGTTACAAGCACACTTGCATCTGTAATCTCCCAGGTATGCAAACACTTTCCCCCTTCCCCTCACCCMAAATGATTGGGTTTTTTAAACAACATACCTAAAAATAGAGGTCATTCCAGATACACAAATTTCTGATTATAACTTTAATGGTGTACATTATATTCTAATGTTTGCCCACACAAAACAAAGCAAAAGCCTTAATAGGCAGCATTCGTACTGATGTGGTTTCCTCTGCAAGCTCATTGAAAGAGTCCCAGAATCAAGTAAAGGTTTTTTGTTGTCTTTTTTTGTTGTTTTTGGGGGGAGAGGGTGTTTTGTTTCTTTTTTTAGTGGCCTTGGCTCTGGCTAAGGAAGATCACAGTGCTGAATAAACAGCTATTAGAAAARTGTTTTGAGTGAGGCTGGTGCATCCTGACTCTGCCTGGAGGTTAGAGATGTGGAAACTGCAGTTGCTCATTAGTATCCTATGCACCAGAAGTGAGCAGCACTAAGCCCCATCCTGCACAGGAGAGGACTTGATCTAAGGAGAACCCCAACTCTGGCTCCTGGTGCTGTATCAGRTACTGACAGCCTGAGCCCTGGTGAGACATGTCTGGGCTCTCCTACTGTGACTCCCCAGCTGTGGCTCTCACTATGGCACAARAAGAAACCCCAGAGCACAATCCTGGCATTTGGTGATGTATCTTCAGCTGCTGTCCATCTCTTATGCCCTATAAGATAGAAAACAAATAAACAAACAAGCTCCAGATTGTCTGGGTTTCTTCAGCCATATGCCATGTTTGATCGTGGCCAGGTGAAAGACTGGGGTTTGACAGCTGGCACAGGCCCTTGCTGGAGTATGACCTGTTGGCATTTCCATGAATGAGCCTTTCTTTGCAGCCTTGGCAGAGATGCAGAGTTGGCAGGCATTGCTACTGCTCAGTGCCACTCTGCCTGTCCCAGACCAAGACTGTCCAGCTGCCCAGCAGGAACATTAGCTAGCCTCAGTTTATGTCAGCTGAGGCACAGAAGAATTAACTTTGGATCAGGTGGCCTATGTACTGGAGAAACCTACATCTCCCATGGATTCCCCTGGAACAGTTGAAGTCCCTAGGATAGATGAGTCCTTTACCAGCTATATACAAAGACAAATGCAAAATTATTTAATACAAGGTAAACCAGAAAAGGGGGACTACAGCCAGAGACATACACGAGCCTTTCCTAGGCCAACCCAGGCTCCCACAATATCTAAAGAACTTAAATTTGTCTTTCATTTCCTATGGAGTGGCAAAGATGAAGCATCTGATTAGTGAAAGACAACAAATGCACATGCAGTGAGAACAAGAGATGCCTTATTCTTTAAGGARACCAAACAAGAGTCCTTGTCTAGCAGCAGACAGAGATAAGAGTTAAAGCTTGACCCACTGGAAGCCTCTCAGTCAGCCTGAACTCCAAACTCTCATCAACTAGGTGGTTAAATCTATTTCTATCACAAATTACATTGCTCTCCTTCTCCAAACAAGGAGCTCACTCTAGGGGCCAGCCACACTTCCAGGAGTCATCAGCTTAACAAGCCCTTCTGGGCATTAGGAAGAAAGTCTCTAATGGCCCTGAAATCTTCTTAGAGAGCTCACAGTTAGCTTATCTCATTCTTCCTAACAAGCCACCAAGGTACAGCCTCAAAGAAACTATCAAGAAGGAAACTTTCTTATTTGTTAATGACAACTTCTAAAGCTGTTTGGTTTGGCAAAACTACTCCAGGCCCTGAAGTCTGTGATTAGAGAGTTTATGGGTCAGTACGTTGGCATATGCCTCCCTCATCCTCCACTCCATTGGTCCTAGAGGTTACCACCAGCATTTGAAGGAAAACAAGTCCACACACCCTGCCACCAACAGCTGAGAAGGCAGCTTCCCCTGACCACCAAGGGTTAGCAGAAGTTACTTAACACCTTGCAGCAAGTGCTTGGGACTTCACAGGGGCTGCAGCATGTAGAGCTAGAAAACTCAGGATGAAAAACTCCACAACACATTATAAACAAGCATCAGGGACCAGTAACATGGTCCATCAGCAGCCCCAGACACCACAAACAATGAATCAGGTCCAGAATCCATCCAGGGACTCATCAGGAGCAAAAGAAAGCAAGCTAGAGGTAGAGACAATATATATTCAAAGAGTCCATCTAGGAGAAAAACTACCTACAGTACAGGTCTGAGGTCCATCCAAGAGATAAGGAAGGAACCAATCACACAAAACAGCTCAGAGGTAAGTTGAACACCCTGGGCTGAGCTTAAATGAGGTTCCTGGGCTATGGGCTGGGTGGAGGTCCAGGTGAGGCTCTTCAGGGYCATCAAGGCCTATTATTGCCTTCAGGGCCCTGACCCAAACAGTGCTACTACCCCACCTCATGGATGCTAACTGTGCTGGCCATTCTTAGTGGTTTTCTGCTGCTTGAGGGGGTTGAAGTCTGTGATGTAGCTTCCTCCATGGCCATTTCTATCTATAAAAGCACTGCTTGATCTGCAGCAATCCCAGGGTCATCCAAATGTTTTACTGTCCCYTCCCTCTTCAGTGCATGTCAAATCRCAGTCCTCTCCAACATAGGGTTGATTGCTGGTGCAATCAACCTTACATCTCTCTGAGATGTGCAGCTGTGTAACAACACTTCATATGGTATTTATATTGTTATATGTAATATATGTAATGTATATAAAATATGTAATATATTATATTTATATTATATGTAGTGGTATTTATATTCAATACCACTTGATATGGTATTAAATGTGGTTAACGTGTTAAAAAATGCTAAACAATGTGAAAAGCACCACCAGTGCTAGTGAATTCAGCTRTTCACAGAGGCCTGTATCTTGGCAGGCTTCAGGGAGTCAATAATCTCCCACCTCTGACTCACAAGGGGAATTAGCACCTGATTTTTCTTAGAGAACTTCATGGCATTGTGGCACCTACCTGAGTCAACAGAGATTGTGTAGCCCCTTCAAGCCCGGTCATCAGACCCTACYCAGAGATAGCCCGTGTCCAACTGAGCCACACGCTCGGTGCACAGGCAGTGCTGCCCAGGGCAGGCGACGTTCCCCTGCCCACAGGAGCAGGGGCTGCCAGTGATGCCTCTGTCAGCCTCAGCAAGAATGCAAGTGAGCCCTCAAGCTCCACCAGGGTAATGGGGACCAGTTCCTCCAGCAGCTGCATGCAGAGGGCGTGAGGCTAAGGGAAGCAGTGCAAGCCTTGCAGGATGACCCTGCAGGAAAACGTTCCCCTGGATTTCTCTTCTTGACCGTTTTAAAAGTCCTTGATTTCCTTGCTGATGATTGAGGTCAGCACATGATTTTCAGCTCTGTTTTCTGTAGGAGGGGTGTATGGYGCATGCTCCAGGACCGCTCCACAATGCAATCCAGAGCTAACCAGTGTGGGCATGGGGAGGGTCAAGAAACAGAGTACAGTGCTGGGACCTGCACCCCGAGGTGCTCTCAGAGAAGCCACACACAAGAAAGTGCTGAGCAGGAGGATGGCAAATGAAATTCAGCATACCTATATATAAAGCAATGCACAGGAGGAAATAAAGAACATTAACTTCAGCTCAGAGCCCCTGATTTTGTACTCAGTCACTGTTTCACATTCCATGCTGAGCTCAGGAAATGGAAAAAGTGCCTCTGGTTCTCAATATAGTCTAGAGAAGAAAACTCACTTTAAGGGAAGACTCAGAATATGAATTTGAAAAGACACATTTAATGTGTTCTTTATATATACAGAAGARTATACTCAGTCCAAGTATACTTGGACTTATACCAAGGCCACACCTGGAGTGCTGTTTCCAGGTCTGGGATCCCCAGTACAAGAGAGACATGGAGCTCCTGGAACAAGTCCAATGAAGGGCTGTGAAGGTGACTGAGAGACTGGAGCATCTTTCATATGAGGAGATACTGAGAGCTGGAACTGTTCAGTTTTGAGAAGAGAAAGCTCAAGGAGGATCTTATCATGTATAAATATCTGATGGGGGGAGGTAGGGAAAATGGAACCAAACTCTTATCAATGATGTGCAGTGAAAAGACAAATGAAATACAAAAAAAATCTATTTAAGAAAAATATTTTTACTGTAAGCGTGGTCAAACACTGGAACAGATTGCCCAGAGAGGTTGTGGAATCTCCATCCTTGCAGACATTCAAAGCCTGACTGGACACAGTCCTCAGCAACCCACTGTAGCTGATCCTGCTCTAAGTAGAGGGCTTGGACTAGACAACTCCAGAGATCTCTTCCAACCTTAACCATTCTGTGATTTTGTGTGCAAATCCACATCATCACCATCTCCAGCTCATAGACTTACCTTTTGCTGTTTTGCACAGTGGCAATATAAATATTACATGGTGAGGGACAGAGTAACTGGACAAAAGCTTGTTTTTCAGACAAAAAAGACATAGCTATGTCAGTGGCCACAATCAGACTGATAGATGACTTAATTAATTTTCTAGTCCTAATCCATGAGGTTTCAAACAGTTTTGGAAGTAGCAATCTCACAGACCTGGGTGAAAAATTCTCTTTAAAGAGAGGGGAGGGGAAAGGAAAACAATATAAAATAAAAATGACTTTYAGAAGTACATTTTCCTCTTGAAAATATTGATTATGGCATGCTTCACCTCCTTGTTCCTCAGGCTATAAATCAAGGGATTCAGCATGGGGACTATAATACTATAAAAGATGGATGCAGTTTTCTTGCTCTCCATTGAGTTCATTGAACTGGGTTGCATATAATTGAAAGCAGCAGATACATAGAAGATGGTGACAGCGGCTAGGTGGGAGGCACAGGTGGAGCAGGCTTTGCGCCTGCCTTCAGCAGAGCACATCTTCACAATGGTCACTGCAATGCGGGCGTAGGAGGTGATGATGAGCAGGTTGGTGATGGTCATGTTGAAGCCCACAAACACAAACATCACAACCTCATTGAGCCACGTGTCTGTGGAGGAGAGAACAAACAAGGGGGGCCCATCACAGTAGAAGTTATTGATGACCCGAGGGCCACAGAAGGAGAGCTGGAGCAAGGCACTGGTGTGTATGAGGGCATTCAGCAGCCCTGCGAGGTAGGACCCAGCAACCAGGCCCATGCAGATTCTGGGAGACATGACGACTCCATACAGTAGAGGGCTGCAGATGGCCACATAGCGGTCATACGCCATGGCAGCCAGAAGGTAAATCTCAGCCGTGGCAAAAACAGCGTAGAAGTAAAACTGCGTGAGGCAGCCAGCAAAAGAAATGGCTTTGTGTTTTTCTGAAAGGTCCAACAGCATTTGGGGGCTGATGGTACACGAGTAGCAAATGTCTAAGAAGGACAAGTGACTGAGGAAAAAGTACATGGGCGTGTGGAGCTGGGGGCTGACCCTGACCAGCACAATGATGCTGAGGTTTCCCAGCAGAGTCAGCAYGTAGGTGCCCAGGAAGAGGGCAAAGAGGACGGGCTTCAGGTGTGAGTGCTCTGTCAGTCCTGAGAGGGTGAAGTGTGTCACCTTGGTACAGTTCTCATCAGCCATTTTTACTGTCCTTAATCGCTGCAGAGAGACCTGGAAGGAAGGGAGTGAAAAGTGAAAGAAATTTGTGTTAACATCCTCCCTGTTGTCCGCCTTGAGAAAGCTCTCTCAGTATCTGAAATAGTGTGAGCAGAAGCCTTGGACAATCAATAGATGCAGATTTCTTCTGGCGAACACAAGTCCAACAAACTCACAGCAATTCATCTCACCTGATTCTCCAGGCTGTCTTTTCAATCAAAGGTGAGAGAAATAGGCTCTCCTGAGCCTGTACTCCTCTAACATATTCCAGCTATCTAGCTTAGGGAGATTTGATTCACATCTTTAAGGACAACCTTAGATTTTATCAGCACACAAATCACCTACCTTTGCCCTTTTTCTCTCACAGTCTCAACATTGGTGAGCTGTCCCTTGCTTTGTATTGTCAGACAGCTTTACTTTTGGAGGTCCACGCCATGCTACCCTATAGTCCCTTTCACTGGCTGCAGGAATCAGAATTCAATGAACTTCAAGGTACAGTGAAAGGCAGACCCAAGCTTTAGTTAACATGTATCGAGTTTCCTCTAAGATATTGCAGCTGCCACTTACACCTCSATGTCTGGACTTCAGCAAGAGCCATGGCAGCAGGGACAGAGTAAAGAAACTGTGCAGTGAAATAAAAGATACCCAGACACACTTGGGGAGCAGCAACATCTCCTCAGTCTTTAGCACATATTGCACAGGGACATGAGACACTTGTAGCTTTGGGTCATCCTCCCTGGAGCACAGCAGGAGCTCGGCAGGGGGAGAAGCAATTAAATAATACCTCTGCATTTCCCATGGCAGCTGCCATTTCCCCTTAGACTGAGTCTGATATCAAAATCTAAAACTCAGAGAAACTCCTTTTCAGGGACAGAAAATGTTAGCATGGGACATCAGCCTTATGCCTTAGTCATGCTGAATTGCATCCATGTTTCTCACCTTATGACTCTGAGTCATCAAGAGTAACCAGGCAGCAGAAGAGGAAGGGAGCCCTTCTAAGTCTTTTCACTCGATCCCATATACAGACGCTCGTTTTCCTGCTCGTCTCCCTCATTTCTCTTCACTCTGCCAATTATTTACTGGTGATATCACATGAGAAGCTGAACAGGAAACAGGCTTACTTACTCTAATATTCAATCTCCAGTATCATCCAGGAGATTTTCTCTTTGCTTTAATGTCCTCCCAACCAGTTCCTTGCATGATTATAACTCTTCCTCTACTGGCTGATTTTGCTTGGTTATTTTTTCCAATGCACACTCTGCAAGCAAGTTACACACAGCTTAAGAGTACAGAGCAATTATTTATTAGCTAACACACACACAAGATAGCTAAGACCAGCAGGCTACTGAGGTAGGAATTGCTGTGCTCTCATCYCACTGAGGCTACTGCCAGGTGGGCATCAGCCAAGCTGGAAAGATCTAGCATCTTTACCCCTGGGAAGGGGCTGARCCTTCATCTTCCTGGCATCTTCCTCTCCTCCTCTCCTGATTTTCTACTTTTTCCCCTCAAGGTTTTATAACATGTCATGTCAGTATTTTTCCTCTTGGGCACCAGAGTTTGCATTACCATCCCAACAATTTGACTTCTGTCCATGTTTTAGTTCATACAGCTTTAGCTTATGAACTCTCTCRCGGCTCCTCAGCAGTGTTTTTCAGTAGTTTCTCCAGGGCTGGCCACTCCCTTCAGTGGCAAACCTCACTTTGGAACAGGAATGAGATTCGAAATCAAGGTCCAGAGGGCTTAAAATATAAATGGTGCCACCTCCTCTGACTGGGCCAAGGAGAGAAAGGTGTCTGCGAAGGTAATGTGCCTGCATGTGGACATGTATATGTCCTATCGGGGTTGGCAGTAAACATGTGATGAAGTTGGCTGCATCCACACCACATGGGCATGGGAGGCAGCAATCTGCACCACAACATTGCAGGACTCCAAGCAGAGYCATTTCCCAGCCATCGCCACTTTGTCTCCTACAGCATTTGTAGGGACTTCATAGCTGAAGACATGAATGATTCTCTCTTTCCTCCTCTCCCCCCATCACCAAGGACACATCTCCAGATTCTCTACAGCCTGACTGGTGTCATCTCAGAATACACCCATGCCTTTCCCTTCCCCAGGTACCAAGAATTAAAAGCAAGCTGACACTCACTAGAGCTATGGACAGGACAAAAGCAACAACAGGGACAAGGGATCTCCTCTGAACATCCAGGCTATGTGCTCAGCCTTGACCTTGATGACCAAGCAGGAGGAGGATYAGCTAGTGGACTTGTGATGCCTGGGCTGGGATTGCACTCTTGCAATTATTGACCAGATGAATGTCCAGCTCATCTGCACAGAATGGACCAAAAGGGCAGTCTGTGCCCTGGACCTGCTTGTAGGCCACGTTCAACTTTTTTTTCAATTGATCATATCACTGCATGACCATCGTTAGCTGGTTGCCTTCCCCCAGCAGATGGTATCTTTACATAGGTCAAAGGGAGATTTTTCTCCAGCCAAACCCCCCAGCTCCTACACTGCCTCCACCAGGATCAAGGCCAGCCATCCTCTCCCACAGAATCACAGAATCGGTAAGGTTGGAAGGGACCTCTGCAGATCGTCTAGTCCAACCCCCCTTCTCAAGCAGGGTCACCTACAGCATGCAGGGTTACATCCAGGCAGGCTTTGAATTTCTCCAAAGAAGGAGACTCTACAACCTCTCTGGGCAACCTGTTCCAGTGCTCCATCACTCTCACAGGGAAGAAATTCCTCCTCATGTTCAGGCGGAACTTCCTGTGGTTCAATTTCTACCAATTGCCTCTTGTCCTTTTGCATGGGACAAATGAAAAGAGTTTGTCCCCATCCCCTTGACACCCTCCCTTCAGGTACTTGTAGACATTGGTAAGATCTCCCCTCAGCCTTCTCTTCTCCAGGCTAAATAGTCCCGTTGCAAAAATAAGCCCAGCACCATGCAAACCCTCATGGACACTTTCACCATTTTGAACAGCTCTGCCTGTGGCCTGGCTTCACAAAGCCATCTATGGTCGCTTTCATAGTATGGTCCTGATACGCAGAGGAATGGCAGCAGAGCATGGAGACAGAGAGCAGCACACCGGGCCTCCTGGGATGGTGTAGGGCTGTGCCAAAGGGAGCAGGCTAAAACAGCACAGCCTGGTCCAGAGGGCCGACAGCAAACAGTCCGGGAGATGCCACCGCCACACTGAGCTCATCCTGCTAGGATGGGAGAAAGGATCCAAAGTTGTGCAGGGAAGGTGTCAGACCGCTTAACCAGCCTGGGTGATCTGTGTCAGTACTCGAGGTTCTGCCCTGGCCCCTTACTGTACTACCATATGTGTAAGCACAAGACAGGCTTTGGCTTTTAGTTACTTTGAGGTAGACATGTCTTTTCCAAAAGCTTAGAGGATTTTTTCCTTGGCTGTGGGAATGTGACATAGCCCACTGTTTTCTAAAGGTGCTCTCAGAGCACCTTTCCAGACTATTCAGCTTGGATTATGCATTCCTTTTTGCTCTAAAAATCTGCCTGAATGTATCTGAGCTAAGGCCAATATCCAATGATACCTGTTGAAAAGGTAAACACAGTCAAGCAAAGATGCCACTAAAAAGGATGGAGGGGTTGTTATCATCTCATCCACAGAATCACAGAGTGGTTAAGGCTGGAAAGGACCTCTGTAGATCATCTAGCCCAACCATCCTGCTCAAGCAGGGTCACCTAGAGCACATTGCCCAACATTGTGCCTAGATGGCTTTTGAATGTCTCCAAAGAAGGAGATTCCACAACCTCTCCAGGCAACCTGTTCCACCATTACTTCAGGGCCCTGGAGAAGGAAAGGGCAACCCTCTGTTGCTCTCCCTAACAAATTATATCCTACCACAGCAGTGCCGTCAGGCTCTCTTCCCTCTCTTCCTGACAAGGACAACTTTGTAGTCCTGGGTGTGATGGAAGCTAATCTGAGGGCAGAAAAGCCTTCCTGCTACACATGGCCAACAGCTCTGGCCATCAGTAGAGAGTAGAGTCACATCATGGGCCTTGGATAGCTGCAATGAGCAGTGCAAGTATGATGTGTCATCTGTGATCACTCACATGGAGCTCAGGCTTTCCCTCTGCAAAATCCCTGCTGGTTTTCACAGCTTGGTCCCACACTTCTCAGAACCAAGTGCCCCAAATTATATTCTGTAGGGAGAGAATGAGCAGGAGTCCTCCCACTTGGCAGCCAGAATTTCCTTTCCTCAATGCCAGCTGGATCCTTCAGGGCTAGAACAATCACCACAAACAAGTTTGGAGGCCTCGTGGTTGATCATGGAGACTAATGGTGGCTGTAAACTTAGGAAATAAGTTAGTATAACAATTCAGATGATGCATTGCATCTCCCTTATGTACTTGCTAAAGAATGAACACATCCTCTGTAGTACTGACAAGTGCTTTGGGAAACAGTTTCTCCTCCTCCTTCTGCTCAGGGAAACTATCTCCTATTTACTTTTAGGCTGTTGAGCGAGATGTTGAGTATGAAGGTGTCATGGACATGATATATGAGATATGCCTTAAACAAGCTGTTTTCAGAGCTGGAAAGTGGGGGGAGACAGCAAGTCTTGTGTAGGCAAGACGATGCTGTCTCCTGCATTAACTCCCCCATTCTGACTAAAGATTAAGGGTGCATACGCACGGAAAGGTCATACTACAGTCATGGCAATAAAGAGGACAAGTCAACCACCAGGACTCCCTGCACTCTCAGACCCACTTGGAGAACTTTCCAAATGACACTGTACCCCTGCTCAAACTTTCTGACAAAACTCTGCCTGATGGGAGGATCTCGGAAAATGAGAAACTACAAGAGGTGCAAGATAAGGCAGGTAGCTGCCGGCCCACCATCCAGGAACCTCGAGTCAGGGACAAAGTTGGACAAGAGATTGCAGGAACCTAGGGTGGTGATCTCTCTCTTTCCTATCATTTCTATTTCTCTTCCTTTCCTTTTYCCCTTTTCTCTTCTTCAGCCTTTTCTAACTCACTGATAACATACGGTAGAGAAAGTTCCATTTTGCCTGTGTAGTATAACATATGGTATAAAATAGTTAGGATTGCACTCTTGACCACGTAGTCATTCCTCTCRTTTAGTCAAGAAAAAGTTTTAATTGGATTTATCGGTTGCTTGGTGTTGACTTCACCTTTATTTGTCTGCGGGGTATCACGAAACCTAGTGCAATCCATTTTGAGACCCACAGTCAGAGATTCAGATCGTGACAGAAGGTCACCAGCAAAAATAAAAGTCACTCTGCCCTGGCCCTATGAACACTTTAAAATGAATCCCAACCTGGTCACATCTGATTGAACATAGAAGATACCTAGCAAGGAATAAGACAGAGGCATGAAGGTTAAAAAAAAAAAAATATCATGGGCATATGTTCCTCCTAAGAAGTCTTCTCAGAGCAGCCTTCACCTCCCTGTTTCTCAGGCTGTAAACCATAGGATTTGACAAAGGTATCACTACAGCAGAGAAAATTGAGGCCAACTTATCTTCATCAACTGCTGAACTGCAGCTGGGCCGTAGGTACATGAGGACAAAACTCACACAGAGCATCATGACAGCTGCTAGGTGGGAGGCACAGGTGGAGCAGGCTTTGCGCCTGCCTTCAGCAGAGCGCATCCTCACAATGGTCACTGCAATGCGGGCGTAGGAGGTGATGATGAGCAGGTTGGTGATGGTCATGTTGAAGCCCACAAACACAAACATCACAACCTCATTGAGCCACGTGTCTGTGGAGGAGAGAACAAACAAGGGGGGCCCATCACAGTAGAAGTTATTGATGACCCGAGGGCCACAGAAGGAGAGCTGGAGCAAGGCACTGGTGTGTATGAGGGCATTCAGCAGCCCTGCGAGGTAGGACCCAGCAACCAGGCCCATGCAGATTCTGGGAGACATGACGACTCCATACAGTAGAGGGCTGCAGATGGCCACATAGCGGTCATACGCCATGGCAGCCAGAAGGTAAATCTCAGCCGTGGCAAAAACAGCGTAGAAGTAAAACTGCGTGAGGCAGCCAGCAAAAGAAATGGCTTTGTGTTTTTCTGAAAGGTCCAACAGCATTTGRGGGCTGATGGTACACGAGTAGCAAATGTCTAAGAAGGACAAGTGACTGAGGAAAAAGTACATGGGCGTGTGGAGCTGGGGGCTGACCCTGACCAGCACAATGATGCTGAGGTTTCCCAGCAGAGTCAGCACGTAGGTGCCCAGGAAGAGGGCAAAGAGGACGGGCTTCAGGTGTGAGTGCTCTGTCAGTCCTGAGAGGGTGAAGTGTGTCACCTTGGTACAGTTCTCATCAGCCATTTTTACTGTCCTTAATCRCTGCAGAGAGACCTGGAAGGAAGGGAGTGAAAAATTGCAGGATGCAATTTCCATTTCTTAAATATTAATATGAAAAGCTGACACAGCCTTTGAGGTTAAATGGAAAAGGAAAAAAAGTAAAAGAAATTATTATTTTATTGCAGTGACAGTAACATCTTTGAAAGAAAAAAAAAATGGCCGTTCTCAGAAATTCTTTTCCATAATCATCCAACAAAGAAAGCAGGTTGGCACAATCTGTCCTTTGACCCATAATTCCCTTCCAGTCACAAATCCAGTATCTACATGTGGATTTTGGGAGGCTCATTAAATGTTTCGTRATTATGATGACAGCTAGGGATCAGGCACCCTTGTTCATTTTTTCTTGTATTTTGATGCAGCAAATACATTACCTAAGTAGATCCATCAAGGCTACAGTTAATACAAGGTCCGATCAGAATGTGGAAGGATATCCTGGAATTTAAAGTTTTGGGGAAAGATGGCTGTGCTTTCCCCTTATTCTGGGACTTGGAAAAATTAACTTTAACATCTGACTTAAACACAGTGCTAACCTAAGAATCCATSTTTGCTGGGTTGCTTGTCTACTCTGACACTCTTGCTGCTTGTGAATTCTTGTGAGCAGCACAGGTCTAGTAAGATTAATCTGACACCATCTATAAAAGCATTATTCAATGTGCACTGCCATTTCCTACCTCTTCTTTTGCATCTTTACTGCATTCTTTATCAGTAGTTTCTTGCTAAGATCCTYAGTTTTTCTACCTTACATTGGCACTCCTGCAGTTCTTCACAGTTCTCCTCCATCCCAGTTAAACTATAAGCAGGTAGTATCATCAGGCAGGTGCTGATGGAGGATTTTGCCTAGGCATAAAGWGATCAAATTCTTAACAGAGACATATGAGGACAGTCAACATCTCACCATCCAGCATCTCTTTGTCTCTGAAATTCACCTATGTTTACTCCACTTAATGGTCTCCTGAGTTAGTGGCAGATCTTCACTCAGTGAGCACTGAGTGGAAGCCCAAATATAGGCTCCGTCAGTCTCTACGAAAATAGAATGATGTCCCACTGATCCCATACTCATGGGATAAGAGATAAGTTATCACAGGTTCTCCAGGGCGTCTGGAAAACAGAATGAGCTTCCCCTGATGACCTACAGTTGCATCATGCAGAGGTTTCTCCCTGTGGGTTGTGTTTTGGCAAATCCCCTAAACATACCAGAAATAATGTCTACAGAGGATAAGTGATTATACTTATGTACTTAACTTTGCAAGAAAAAACTATACACAAGACAACGCATTTTTATGAAAGGATGTGAATTAGAAGAACTTTTTCCTCCTGTTTTTTCTAGAGAAACACATACAGTAACTTCTTACTAATGTATCAGTTTAAGGAAATTTGTTAAGCTTTGTCATGGCAAGTTAGGTCAAATTTACTTTTGTTTGTAGGACATTTTTGCTTGAATTGAATGTGCATCCATTAAGTAAAAAGCATACCAAAATACAGAAATCAATTTGCTACCATTCTCACTTTTCCGGTTTCAAGATAACTTGCAGTTTTATATTGCCCTTTCTAATATGATTGTGCACCAGGGTTCTCCTCTGGTTGGGTGCCGTATCAGCTTCTTTACTTAGTCTTTCCAAGGTGTCGAGCTAGATTTGGACACTTCTCCAGGATATACCACTCACCAGAAGCACCTATTTCTCACTGTACAATATTAAGGACACTTGGACAACATGGCCAGACTTACACAAAGAACCTTTCAACATCTGCAGTTAGGTAGGTGAATCCCAACCAGGGCACTGTTTTACCAAGTCTCTGAGTTCACTTTCATTGAGTTTACATTTATTGTTACTAGGTCATTCTTTCTGGAATTTACTCTAACTTTGGTGTCTAAAAAAATAAACACCTCTGGGCTAGTTTACTTGAGGTTCTTTCTGCTCACAAATGCATTCATTTCTAGAAGATTAGATTTGGCTTTCCCCACAGTATCTCATGCACCATAGTTTATCCAATTCTACAATGATAGTTTAACCTGTAGAGAGCATAAAGGGCAAAAGAGAGATACCTGTTCCCTTCAGAAGCAGTGTGCCCCAGCCCAGCTCAGTCTGGGGACTCCTTTAACCCACCAAGACTAATGGTGCCGCTCTAGCCATGGGAACTATCTGATCACTGCGCCGGGGCCCAGGGGCAGTACCACAACAGAGGCCCACAGACAGCCGTGTGCTGAGCACAGAGCCCTTCATCTCCTTTGGGGCAGCTCCCCACAAGATGCTCTTGGCCATGRGAGACCAGTTTGTTCCTCCAAGGAGACTACTGCCTTGTGCAGCCTTTCTTTTGATAGATGCCAACATASAGCTGATCGTACAGCCCTGACAGTGTCACAGGTGGCAATTCAGCTAGTGTTTTTCTTTTGTGGCATTTCTTCCTTCCTTTTCTGTATGCCTGTGGCCCTGGTGTGAGAAGCAGAGCAGGTATCTAACCCTTAGCTCAGCTGTGAAGGACTTTGAGGCAGTACACTTAGTCTCACTGGTAGCAGTGATTTGCTTGCAGGTGGGAATGGAAACTGGCTGCAAACAGCTGGGGAAGGGATGCATATGAGAGCATCTGTTAAAGGAAAGAGGTGTCATAAACCTAAAACATGCCAYCCACCATGATTAAGACATGTTCACAAGCTGCTCTGCTGTACTCATCCCAGTAGAGAGCAGTGGTAGTATTTTAAGGATGCTTGGAAAAAACAGGATATCTCATTCAACATGTTGGCTAGTTGAGCACTACTGTCTCCACATCACATACTATCCATGAGGTCTGCTCAAAGGTCCTGGCTCTTCAGTACATTTGTAGGGGATCACTGAATCAGACTAATCATGGACCCAGGTGGGAAAGGCCCTTAAGAGGCCTCTAGTCCAATCTCTTCGCTAATGCAGGTTCAATGCTGAATTCACATCATGCTGCTCAGGGCTTTCTCTAGTCAAGTCTTGAAAAATCTCGAAGGACAGAGGCTGCATAGCCTTGGTGGGCCCTTCTCCAGTACCTGACTGTCCTCTGGGGGGAAAACAGTCTTCCATCCAGTCAAATGTCCCCATTTCAATTTATGACCACTGCTCCTCATCTCCCTGCTGTGCACCTCTGCAGAGCCTGACTTTGGCTTCTTGATAACCAACCTGTAGGCACTGTGAGGCTGCTCTTAGGTCCTCTGAAGGACTTCCGTTCTCCAGGCTAAGTAAGCACTTTTCCCTCAGCTTCTTCTGACAGATGATGTGCTTCAGCTTCCAACTATCTTGGTTATCCCYGCTAGACTTGCTGGAGTTTGCTGACATTATTCTTGCTGTGGAAAGCCAAAACTGGAGGAGGTACCCAAATGTGGTCTAAAGAGTGCCAAGTAAAGGGGAATAACCACAGCCTTCCACATCCTGTCTGTGCTCCTGGGGATGTGGCCCAGGATGCTGTAAGCCAGGGCACAGTGCTGGCTCAGGGTTGCCTGCCAGGACCRTAGGTCTCACAGTGGAGATGCTCCCCAGCACACACTATTTTATCACAGATTCAGGACTTACCATTTGTCCCTGCTGAAGTTCATGAGATTCCTAGTGGCCCATTCCCCCAGCCTGCCCAGGTCCCTCTGCACTGCCACCCTGTCCGTAAGCATATTAGCTGGTCCAACTCACAGTTTGGCATCACCCACAGACTTGATGAGGGTGCACTCTATCTCCACCATGCATTAAAAAAATCTGAAACAGAATAGCTTCAGGAAAAAGCTTTAGGAAGCAGTGAGGGCCAGCTGGGACCTTAGCACAGCCAATATCCTTCCCATCAGGGCACAGACCCATGGGGACTGACATGGCAGGCAGAGCCTGGGGCTGGTAACAGGGTCCATTGACGGCTGGTAACAGGGTCCATTGACAGCCCCAGGCATGGCAAGAAATGGGGTCCATCCAGGAGGCAGAGACCAGGCTGGAGAAAAGCATATCTACAAGTGTAGCTCAGGAAGAGGATGAAGCTTAAATAGGGCTCCCGGGCCATGGACAGGGTGGTGTGAGTTGGAGTCCAGCTGAGGCTGGTCAGGACTAYTATGCCCCATTGCTGCCTTCAGGGCACTAAAACGCTCAGTGAATCTCATCCAAGGAGGGATAGAGAAGGCATTAAACAGAAGCATTTTGACCAGTTCAGAAAGATGGTCTTTATTGGATGTGGAAATATACCATCTTGGCACATATGCTTGGACCTTCTCATCTGTGTTATGAAAKGGCACCTTTCATTTAAAGACTGATCTTTATTTTAACTGGCTTAAGTAAATTGCAAACGAATAAACTTCACACTGCATTAAATAGAAATGCACTTTTCAGTGTTTCTTCTTTATTTCACACACACACATATGTATAAACAGAGGCAAATGTACATATATATGTATATATGTATATATGTATAAATGGAAAGGAACTAACTCACCTAGTATTCTTTCCACCACACTGAGGATAACCTAAGCCAGAACAGACACTGCAATCAGAACTGAGGTCACTGGGACACTTGCAAAGCAGAGGTATTGATCCAGCATCACAGAGGCCACTATTCCCCARGAATGTGCTCCTCTACTACATGGAAGTGAAAACAAGGTGATAATAATGTCCCAGAGCACAGTAAGTTTAACTGAAAGTACATAYAATTTTCAGTCCCAAAGGCAGGAAAATAATTGGCATCATTTCAAAACACACACAAACTTTTTTTTTTTTTTTAAGAGATACTTAGTGCCAGGATAAATCTCTTCTCTCAGGGAGAGGATTTAAGAAAAAAGAGGTTCTTCGTGGTTAGAGGACAGTGGGGCAAGCAGACCAGAACTGCTTTGGGAGTCTGTGCGAAATTGCACYAGTGAAAAGCTGAAGCTCAGGGTAGCTCCACAGCTGCCTGGTCTACCATGTGTTTGGTGGGGTGTCTCACCCTGCACAACAGGCAAGATAAGGCAGTGCTGAAGCTCCTCGATCAAAGGAAGAGGAGGCAGAAATTTTATTCCTATTCTTCATTTCTTATCCCAAATGGTGAGGAAGACTTCATCCTCTGTAACAGGTAGGCTCACAACTGGTGATCAGCCTGTGACTGTGCAGCAATGTTGCTGGGGCAGCTGRATGAACACTCAAGCTGCAGGAGAGCATCTGCCAAGTTGGACTGGTCTTAGTTCAAAGGATGGATTAGGTGATCTTTCAAGGTCTCTGCTGGCAATGATTTTTAAAAATATACTTTGAGACTGATTGTGAATTCACAAGGAGCAATATGAATAACCCCAAGCCTTGAGTTGGGACTGCCATCTTCCCCATTCTCGCTTGGAAAGAGCACAGTGATKCACATGGAAGCCTCCAGTCCTGAAMGTTTTTCTCTGTAAGAATGCAAAATACCAATGTGGAACAAGCAAACTATGTGGCTGGAGGTGTCAAGCCCTGCTGGGTGAGGGAGGACTTGAACAAAAATTTATTGCCCATCACAGCAGTCTTGCAGGGCAAGACTTCTACCAGCCTGTGTCTCCACTCCAGGTAGATTTCACACCTTCTTGGAGTCCACCGATCCCTCAGGCTTTCCAGAGACCTTGGGAAGTCTTCGTCTTTTCCTGGAGCCTTGGGTCTGCTTCCCTGCCACTCCCAGCCAGCTCCCCTTGAGCCAGCCATTTCCCCCAAATACATGCTCAGTTCCTCCCAGATCCAGCAGCCCCCTTTCCTCCAGAGCATCTTCCCAGGCAGGTGGGCACCTGTGTCTTTTTTTTTTWAAATATCATTTATAGTATCTGGACACCATGTGGCAAGGAAACATTTTGACCCAGCACAGCATAGTTGATTTAAACTCTGCAGTAAGAAAATAAGTGGTAAGCAACTAATTCGTGAAGGAGTGGATTAGCTCCTGAAAAGAAGGATTTGGTAGAGCTGCCCACAAGGACTAAAGATGGTTCAGAAGTGTTTCCAGTCCTACATCCCATTTCTATAGAAAAGCAATCACCAATCCCATGAGATTATCTCCAAGGACGACCAGGGCATGGGTACTGAGTTATCTAACACTAGTCCGTAGGTTGTATTTTTGTTGTTGCTGTTCTTTGTTTTTTCTTCATACAAGCTAGGAATAAAGGAAGGTAGAAAACTGCAGAAGTGATAGAGTTCATTCTGGAGGGTTTTTCAAACTGCCTGGAATTGTGGATTCCCCTTTTGGGGGAGGAATTCTTGTTTTTTCTGGTGAGCTGCATCATCACATTAGTGGGGAATCTCAGGATGGTATTTTTAATCTCGGTTGACCCTCAACTTCACATACAATGTATTTCTTCCTCAGTAACCTGTCCCTTGTAGACTTCTGCTGCTCCTCTGTGGTCACCCCACAGATGCTGGCCAATTTCTTTGCTCAGCAGAAAGCTGTTTCATTTTCTCAGTGCACCACACAGATGTGGCTCTTCAGCCTTTTTGTGGCTATCAAGTGTCACCTCCTGGCAGCAATGGCCTATGACCACTACATGGCCATTTCCAAACATGTGCTCTACACTGTCATCATGTCCCCAAAAATGCATGCCCAGCTGATCATTAGCCCTTACATGATGGGGATTGTGAATGCCATAACACACACTAGCCTTACTTTCCTGCTATGCTTCTGCAAACTCAGTGTAATCAGTCACTTCTTCTGTGATATCTCCACAGTGATCTCCTGTTTCTCCTCAAACACCCACACACCAACAAGCTGGTGCTCTTCACCCTGTCCTTCATACTTGGCACACTGACTAGCAGCATTAACCTTGTTCCCTGCATATATGTCCTTGCAGCCATCCTGAAGATCCACTCCATCGAGGGCTAGTGCAAAGCTTTCAGCACATGCACTTCCCATCTGACTGCACTCACCTTGTTCATCCTCTTCTTTACGTATGTGCATCCCCAGATCCCACTTCTAAGAGGAAGAAGACAAAGTGCCAGTTGTGCTCTACGCCATGGTGATCCCCATGCTGAACTCTCTCAGCTRCAGCCTGAGGAACAAGGAAGTGAAGGCTGTGCTGGGGAGGCTGATGCAGAGGAGAACGTTTTCTTTGTGAATATAATGTGGCAGGCATCAACCCATGTGGGTATACCACTGTTTTTTTGCAAAGTGTGCACTAATGTACAAGTAGTAATGTTTGTCTTGGGGGCAAACTTGTGCTGTTGCTGTTCTTGTGAGGCAATTTTATATGTAGAGGAAGTTTACTCCATGGACAGCTGTCCGAGATCACGTGCAGAGAGAAAATACCAGGGCAGACCAAATCCTTGACACAAGACAGAGCTTGACTGAAGGCCAGCTGTAATTTTCTTCTGGCTGTATATTCTGTCTGCAGAAAATCAATGCTGTTTTGTGTTTTATTTACAACAGTAAGATGTACAAGAGTACAGCCGGTATAATGGAGCACCACAGTATGTGGGAAGATCGATATTCTTTTTCTTAGGATGTGAGCCCCTGTGCAGCCTTGGGGAGTCATGCTGCTATACAAAGCAGTGGCAGAAGTGATAAGCAGTGACAGAAGCAGGTTGTGCTTACCCTGTAATAGGCAATGACTGTAGAAAATGGCTCATGTGGATCAGAGCCACCAGGACAGAAGGACAAAGAGCAAAGGGCCCAGATGAGATGCTGGGATGAGTATAATGCAAGCTGCAGGAATAACCTGCTACCCTCAAACTTGTCTCCTGAAAGAGACTCACCAGAGACACACGCCTGTCTCTGGCACATGGCTCCTGTCAGCAGAAGCTGACATTAAGCTAATTTTCAAATACCTTTAGAGAGTACGGGCTCATAATACAAAGACACAACATTGCTGACAAGGGATATTTTTATTTTCTTTTGAAGTTTTTCCCATTGTGCTCATTCAGTCTATTTAGTACTTCTTTCCAAAGTGTTACTCTAAWAAGACATATTCTTCCTTAAAATGTAGAGGTAACCACAAATGTGGCTTCTCATACCAGAATGAGCTTGCTATTTCTATGGCATTTCATGTAGGAAATACGCACTTTATGTGAATCTTTTATCACTTAAAATTATGAATTCATACTTCATATGAAATAGGCCCACTAACTTTGTGGCCATATAGCAGTAGCAAAATAAATTTGGCACTTCAAACATCCCTTCCTTTACTGTCTGATGCAGTATTTATTAGCTTGGCTTCTTTGGGAAATAATGCTGCAGCTATGTCTGGGGTGTAGGGGGTGGGGAGGGGTGCATGCACACAGCCCTGAAGGACATAGCCAGAAAAAATTGGAAATTGCTCTGGCTTAGCTACTCTGGGAGGAGGTTCACCCCATTTAACTTCATGTGTCCATCGCTGAGCTACTACTCTCTGATTCAGGATGAAATGGCTTGTGTGGATTCTTAAGATGTTGGCGCCTAGGTGAGATAAATTCCTCTTGTTTTGTTCAAGAAAGGCATTTTCTCTTTTGTACTATGGCTGGGGGTCCCCCTCCACCCCATAGTTCTTGCCCTTAATTTGGATCATTCATATGACAGTACATTGAGGTGTAATTAACCTTCCTGGGTGGGGGGGGAAATGAGGAAAACAAAATTGCAGCATACTTGATAATTGCTTCTCTTGGGCATGAGACATCTCTGGAGACCTAAGGGACAGATTTCAAAAGCATAGTCATCCATTATAGGTCTTCGAGATGATGGAAGTTGATGGGTGAAGCTTGGTAGGAGCTGGATGTATCACAGTGTTCAGCTGTGCCTCCAGGATGGCTTTCATGTTGAAATAATACCTCAAACTATCCTAAACTGTAAACCAAATTTCCAGAGGCTGGGTTGAGGGATATCAGACATTCAGATCTGCACACTCACTGTAGTCTAGCTCCTGTTCTTTCTCCACTACAGGTTCGAACCACCCCAACCCCAAATCMTCACGTTTTGCATAATCTCATGACTTAATTTGGATTACTGCAATTTGGACCCTCTTCTAACACTTGTTTCTCTCATTAGCTTAATTGCTTGCTTTAGAAGAAACTAGAAACTGTCAGTTTACCCTGCTCAGGAATTTCTTTGCTTGATCCATTCTTTTGATGTTTCCACAGGTTGAACTTCTTGCTACCGAATCATACTGTATTCATTTCACAGCAGAAAGCAAGTGTTTTCCGTAAGGATTATATCCTTCTTCTCCCTTAATATATGGTGTCTCTCAGCACAGTGTACACTCCACAGGTTAATTCATTAAACAGTACTGGATATAGTGAAATGTCAGTGCCTGATGTTAGCTGAGAAGCCACCCCAACAAACTTCCTGGAGGGTATGCTACCATTTCATTTGTGCTCTGGGAGAGAAGCCCTGAGAACTGCCAGCAGAGCTTGACAGAGAAATAAGGATTTCTGGGCATCTTCTGCAGAGACGGTTTGTATAAGCCATCAGCACCCAGAGGTCTCTGCTTGGGAGGGCTGCAATGTTCCTAGCAGTGGACAAAAATCAGATTTACTAGGCTACTATGTTAGGATCAGTGAGAATGAAGCAGGAATGGAAACATTCACCACTAGAAGAAAAAGGGGCAGAAGAATTGCAAGTATTGACAACCACATGCCATGACCAAACCAGTGATGCATGCATTGCTTACATGAAGCCCAGGAAGCCTGCGCCCTGGCACAGCCGCAGCACCGGGGCCTTTTCAGCAGGAGATCTTTGCTCTGATTGCTGGTAGACCTAGTGTGGTCCTCAGGGGAGGTCCCTGGGCCCTCAGAGGAGAATATTGTTCCCCAGCTCTGCAATGGGGCACCAGATAATCTATAGCAAGCCTCTAATGCAGGGAGATCCCAGGGAAGAAACAAGATGGTTCCTGGTTCCCTTGCTGTAGGTGTCCTCTGCACATCCTTGAGGAATAAAATTTAATAAATAAGTAAATAAATAAGTCTCCAGATCTTCTTGCAGTGGAGTCCTAGATCAGCCCAAGCTTTGATTTGGCCTCATATGGAGTTTTTCTTTCAACTGAGTGTCCCCAAAAAAGGTTTTGAACCTCAGAAGATTATAAACAGCAACAATATATCCTTCCAAAAACAGACAATTTCTAGTGATTAGGTCAGAAATAAAGAAGTAAGTGAAAGGGGCTGTTTAAATTCTCCCTCCACCTCTGTGTCCTTGCAGGTGGATCCTTGTRTCCAGGCTTGATCTCAGTCCGACAACGCCACAGCTTGTCAGATTGCAAGAAACTCTGCAGAAACTCCAGATCCCCAGAAAATACCCTCCTTTCTGTTGCCAATAAGCCCTGGCCTGTACTGAGGGGTCCCAATGTGCTCCTGAGCTCTCTCTCACCCAGCCATCAGCCAAATTCGACTGTTTGGGGTTAACTTTTACCAACATCCAGGAATGGGAAGGGAGGGGAAGAAGTATTAGAGGATTACTTTGGCCAAAGTACTGATCAGGAAAAGGGACTGCTGCACATGGATGCCAAAATAATTTTGTACTTAAGCCATCTCACCATTAAATCCTTAGAATAATTAATCTTTGTAATCATTATTAGTTAGCTATAGAATTAATTGCATCAGTAGTGACAGCATTTAATTATTGATGGTTATTAGCTCATTATTTAGCACTGTGATTCATCTCAATAACATTAAGTTCCAGAAGCACCCCCAAAACAACAAAAGCCCAGATCCCACAGCTGAAAAGGCAAACCTGGGTCTTGGTCCTTGTCCTAAAGCAAGACTCCCACAGTACTTCAAATCCAAATTTGTCTTGCCTTTTAAGGGAAAGGGGGGGTGCTCTGTCCCACCACCCCCACACACACATCCCCACGTAGTGACACAGTGCTGTTAACGCTAAAAGAGTATCTCTATAAAGGTGAAAATACACATTATTTCGGCCACGTTTGCCAGGGGGACACAKGAGCAGGGCTATCCACCACAGGGAACGAGCTGGGAGTCGAGGAGACCCTGGACTAGGTAGTGCCCTGCCTGACAGACCTGTGGGGATGGACACAGCGAGCAGAGCTGGGGCCAGCAGTGGGGTCTGTTACCAGCCCCAGGCACTGCAAGCAATAAGCAAGGTCCAGGGTCCATCCTGGAGAGAGGGGCCAAGGTCTGGGCTCAAATGGGGTACCTGGGCCATGGCAGGGGTCTCGATAGGGCTGCTTGGGGCAATTAAATCCTGTTACTGCCCTCAAAGCCCAAATAACTTTATAAGTTATTATAAGAAGCCAGTTTACAGAATCACAGAATCAGTAAGGTAGAAAGGGACCTCTGGAGATCATCTAGTCCAACCTCCCTGCTCAGCAGGGTCGCCTAGAGCACRGTAGACAGAGTTGCATCCAGGCTGGCCTTGAATTTCTCCAAAGAAGGAGACTCYACAACCTCTCTGGGCAACCTSTTCCAGTGCTCTGTCACTCTCACAGGGAAGAAATYCCCCCTCATGTTCAGACAGAACTTCCTGTGGTTCAGTTTGTGCCTATTGCCTCTTGTCCCTTTGCATGGGACAACTGAAAGGAATTTGTCCCCATCCCCTTGACACCCTCCCTTCCGGTACTTGTAGACATTGATAAGATCGCCCCTCAGTCTTCTCTTCCCCGGGCTAAACAGGCCCAGCTCTCACAGCCGTTCCTCAGAGGGCAGATGCTCCAGCTCTCTGATCATCTTTGTAGCCCTACGCTGGAATCTCTCCAGTAGCTCCATGTCTCTCTTGTACTGAGGAGCCCAGAACTGGATGCAGGACTCGAGATGAGGCCTCCCCAGGGCTGAGTAGGGTGGCAGGATCACCTCCCTCAACCTGCTGGCAACACTCTTTCTTCCTAACATACCCCAGGATACCAYTGGCCTTCGGGCCACAAGGGCACATTACTGGCTCATGGTCAACTTGTCATCTGCCAGCGCTCCCAGGTCCTTCTCTGCAGAGCTGCTCTCCAGYAGGTTAGCCCCTAGCCTGTACTGGTGCCTAGGGTTATTTCAACTGAGGTGCAGGACTCTGCACTTGCCCTTGAACCTCATGAGGTTCTTCTCTGCCCAACTCTCCAGCCTGTCCAGGTCTCTCTGAATGGCAGAACAGCCCTCAGGTGTATCAGCCACTTCTCCCAGCTTSGTATCATCAGCAGCCTTGCTGAGGAGGCACTCTGTGCCTTCGTCCAGGTCATAGTTACATAGCTACATGACTTTTTACATCATGTAAAGTCTTTCCTTTCAATAAAACAAGTGTGATCACAGAAATTAGAGCTGTTTCAGCCATTCAGGAGCTGAGTGACTATAACATGGGGAAATGAAATCTGAAATGAACCTTCCAAGTGGTCTTTCTGGCACAGAGCTACTACCCTTTGCTTGAACGCCAAGTGAGCAAAAGTATCTATCCAATGCTCTGAATATCCCACCAAAAATAATGCTAGTGATCAACTTTCCTAGAAAAACACCACTTATGAACAATGCAAAGGCAAGTGAAATTCCCTGAGCCAAATGATCCAATATCAGTTATGCAATGTTCAGCAAACCTGACATCATGAGTGGCACCTGTAGAAACAGTCTTCCCTTGTAGAAACACCCAGTGCATCAGCATCACTTTCTCTCTCTGCACGCTACCTCGAAATAGCTGGTTATATTTTAGAAGGTTTGTAAAGAGTGCCCATGACTTCCTGAGACGATTGAAAGGCAGCAACGATGTTCACACTCAGAAGACAGTTTTGCTGGCCCACAGTTGAGACTCACATGCTCCAAAGCAAGTGATGGCAGCTAAGGTGGTGGTCCAGGTTACTCGGGCATCATGGTTTTTGCCCAATGGACTTTTTCCCCTCGCAGGCATCAGGCCCCTGGGGACATTAGAGGGCTCATTAGATGGTGACAACTGCAATTAGACTCCCAGTGAGATGCAATAATTAGCACTCCCCTAATCACCTCCCTCCCTCCGGTGCTATAAAGGGACTGCAACAAAAAAAGCTTTGATTGGACCACACCAACTGAGATGCACAAGTACTGCCTTGCAGAAGTAGCAGAAGATGGGAAAAGAAAATCAGGGGCTTGATATCTCTGCAGTTTGCAGGATTCCCTAAACTTTACCTAAAAACAAAATCTCAATGAGGACAAAAGGATTGTTTCTTGTTGACTAAATTCTGGTGCAAAAGTATCCCTCTCCCTTTCAGGTTTTTGTTTACCTAAGAAAAATCTTTAACAAATAAATATGTATCTACATACATACAGAACTTTCTATATACAGCTCTGTAAGCATGACATATACATAGTTTTTTTGCCAACCTAAACAATTCTGTCCCCAAGCCAAGCCAGCGCATGGGGCCATCTCGTGGCTGCAGACAAGTCACCTACAAGCACAGCCCAGCTACAATGTGCCCCAGCTGCCTTGAATGCTGGCTTGCAGAATCAGCCTTGCATTTCTGTTGGAAATAACCTATTTTCAGCACCTGCCTCTCATTRCCCCCCATCCTGGTCCCCCAGGTGCACCTCACTCATTCCCAATCTGCAGTGATCCCRAGTAGTTAGTCTCCAACTCATATCACTCTGCAGTTGTGATCTGTGGTTTTTCTGCTCATTGAGTAACAATCTCTAACTACAACTACAAACTGATTTATTTATCAGCAGCCTTCAGGCATTCTCGTAAAAAATAAAAAAATAAAAACCACTGTGCACATCCAGAGCACTTCACCATGCTTCATTCCCAGAGTAATTTATTCCTGGCATCCCAGGTGCCAGGAATGAGCAGGAGGGGGCAGAGACACCACTACGGGAATCCCAGCCCATGGCAGAGCTCCAGCATTATGCTACTGCACAAGGTAGGAATATCAYTGCCTCACTCTTGCTCCTGGGAGGAAAACCTGCAAAACGTACTGGCAAAACTGGAGGGTGATGCCGAGAGTCTGGTGCAGGAGGAACAAGTGGAGCCGGGGACAAAGAGCTTCCAAAGAGCTTCCAGCTCTTCAGCAGTTCCTGTGAGTCCTGTCCAGTGTCCCCAACTCCCCCACCGATGGCTTCGTGTCCCCCCCCCCCACCCCACCTCGAGTGGCACTATCCTGGCAAAAAGGCACCCATACATCTGCAGCTCTCGGTCACCACCACAGCAATCATTTTGGCCTCCTCTCCCGAATCAGTGCGGGCAAGGGGAAGCGGCCAGCTGAAATAGGGGAAATGAACCCAGCCATATGGGAAGATTCACTTTTGTTCCAGCTGGTTCTGGCAACTTTCGTAGCAGAAGCTGCTTAAACAGTTTATTACACCAAAAAAAAAAAAAATCCCAGTGTCTGCTTGCTGCCGTTGAGATCACTGCCCGACTGCACTCGAGCCGCTCCTGGGCACAGTCAGCTCAGCACTTCTTGAGACCGGCACCCGGAGGCCAGAGTCAATTCACAGCTCAGTGATCTCAGCCAGAAGTGGCTTTTCCCAGTTGGCAGCGCTGCCAACCCCAGGGGAAGAATGGCTCTGGGGCAGAGGAGACCCCCAAYAGCAATCGTGAGGGGGGGGGGATGACATTTGTGCCATGCCCTAGCCAGGCCAGCCCTCAAAACCCACCAGCACCTGCACCAGGGTCTCCAGCAACCTTTCCCCCTAAAAGAGAGGGGAGAAACATGACCATCTCCTCTCCTGCACTGTCCCCCCCCACACACACACACACACTGTGAAATGACACTATCAGGGCTGGGTCCCTCCTTTCCCTCCCCACATGGCCAACAGCTCTCCCAGCCTCCAGGAGGGAGGAGGCAGCAGCGAAGCCCATGCATGGGACCTCATGAGCTAAGACCAGGGCCCTGGCATGTCACAAAGGAGCCAGGGTCACCTGCAGGGAGATGCAGTAGCAGAAATCCAGGAGATTCCAACAAGCATCCGCCAACGGGGATTTGTAGAGCGGAACTGCCTGGGCACCAGCAGGGAGAAGTCCCAGTAACTCCCCGCCCATCTCCCGGAAGGTGGCTCTTGCAGGGAGAGGGAGCGTTCATGAGAGGGAGGCCCTCCCTGTATCAGCTCTGTCTAGTGACTTCCCACATTCATCAGCTTGCACTTCTCCTTTCCGTTTTGCTAATTCAACCCACTAAAGAGAGAACCAGTCGGCAGCTGCACCCACAGCCAGCTCATTTCCCTGGCTGCCGCCTTGCTGCTCAGACATCTGAGGGGGTCCCGGCACCGGTTCAGCCATGAACCGGGCGCTCTGGGGGCTCCTCCTCACCTGGGGGCTGGTGGCTCAGGTGAGAGGGACACAGCAGGCCCAGGAGCCATCATCCCCGGAGGGGTTCCAGGAGTGCAAGAAGGCGCTGAAGCTCCCAAGCCTGGAAGTCCTGCCTGGAGGGGGCTGGGATAACCTCAGGAACTTGGACATGGGCAGAGTCATGAACCTGGGCTACTCACTGTGCAAAACTACAGAAGATGGATCCTACATCATCCCAGATGAGATCTTCACCGTCCCTCGCAAGCAGAGCACCCTGGACATCAACTCAGAGATCATCGAATCCTGGAAGGATTACCAAAGCATCACCTCTGCCTCCATCAATGTGGAGCTGTCGCTCTTCTCCTCCATCAATGGCAAGTTCTCACATGACTTTCATCGGACCAAGACCCACCAAGTCAAGGACCAGGCAGTCACCACCCGAGTCCAGGTCAGGAACCTGGTCTACACCATCAAAATCGACCCAGGAGCAGCCCTGGACAAGAGCTTCAAGAAGCAGCTGCTGACAATTGCCAGCCACCTGGAGAACAACCAGACACGGATGGCTGATTTCTTGGCAGAAGTGCTGGTGCTCAACTACGGCACCCACACCATCACCTCTGTGGATGCCGGAGCCACCTTGGTCCAGGAGGATCAGATCAAGGAAAGCTTCCTGAAGGACAGCTGGGCCACGCGGAGCACAGTCACTGCCTCGGCTGGCATAGCTTTCCACAGCATTATCAACATGAAAACTGAGGGCTCCATGGATGTCAGCTCTGCCTTCACCAGGCAGTATCTGGAGAACCGCACCAACTCCAGGGTTGAGAGCATCGGCGGGACACCCTTCTACCCAGGCATCACCCTCAAGACATGGCAGGAGGGCACCAGCAACCAGCTGGTGGCCATTGACCGCTCAGGGCTGCCCCTGTACTTCTTCATCAGCCCCAGTGCCCTGCCAGAGCTGCCCACCCCCACGGTGAGGCGGCTGGCCAGGCGCGTGGAGATGGCCATCCACCGCTACTACACCTTCAACACCTACCCAGGCTGCACAGATGCCACCTCACCCAACTTCAACTTCCACGCCAATGCTGAYGACGGCTCATGTGAGGGTGCCAGCGCCAACTTCACCTTGGGTGGCATCTTCCAGGAGTGCGCAGGGCTGAGTGGCCCTGACACCGAAGCGCTGTGCCGGGGTCTGGAGCAGAGAAACCCACTTACAGGTGCTTTCTCCTGCCCTGACGCCTACACCCCAGTGCGGCTGGCTGTGCAGGAGCGCGAAGAAGGCTACAGCCACCTGGAGTGCCACAACAAGTGCGTGCTGGGCATCTTCTGCCACCGCGTGTGTCACGACGTCTTCTGGCTCTCACGGGTGCAGTTCAGTGCTTACTGGTGTGCCGCCAGTGGCCCAGCACCCCCGGCCTCTGGGTACCTT
The DNA here is from genome assembly GCF_003343005.1 of Rhea americana. Taxonomy (NCBI): domain Eukaryota; kingdom Metazoa; phylum Chordata; class Aves; order Rheiformes; family Rheidae; genus Rhea; species Rhea americana. Next base: position 6,361,889 of record NW_028186501.1, on the reverse strand, counting down.
TTTGGGGGGCTCTTCAGCACTCGTGGTGCCAACCCCGTCACGGGTGCCCAGTCGTGCCCGCTGGGCTACTCAGTGTTGAAGCTCTTCGATGACCTGAGGGTTTGCGTGAGTGGGGATTACGAGGTGGGCAGCCGCTACGCAGTGCCCTTCGGGGGCTTCTTCAGCTGCCAGGCAGGCAACCCTTTGGCCAGGGGGGAGCAGGAGGCCACCAGGGACCTCTACGCTAAGGGCTGCCCTGCYGGCTTCAGCCAGCACCTGGCACTCATCAGTGACAGCTGCCAGGTGGCCTACTGCGCAAGGGCCGGCGCCATCACGGGGGGCGCGCTGCCGCCCGCCCGCCTGCCGCCCTTCACCCGGCCCCCCGCCACGCTGCCCACCACTGACACTGTCCTGGTGAGCAGCGGTGCCAGCTCTTGGGTCAAGGAGGCCGGGAGCCCCGCGTGGCGCCTGGCCCAGCCTGCYGAGGCCCAGCAGGCTGCCGCAGCAGTGCGGGACAGGGGGTTGACGGGGGGCGAGGTGGCTGGCGTGACCGCCGCCGCGGTGGCGGGGCTGGCCGGCGTGCTGGTTGTGGTGGCCTACGGGCGACGGAGGTACAAGGCGAGGGAGTACCAGGCGATGGGGGACGGGGAAGGCATTGCTGCAAGCGGGGAGTACCAGGAGCAGCCAGCGGTTTGAGTGCCCCCACTGCCACCGCATGCCCCCAACCCTCTCGACACCCTGAGCTGCGGCGCTCTGCCAACAACCTCGCTGCACGCAGAAGCGGAGGACGAGGGTGCGATCAGCGTCCCTCACGGACGCCTGGGGCCGGCGCGGGCAGCCCCAGCGACGTTCAGCCTCCCCAGGACCCTGTCTCCCCCCGTCGCCTGCCGCGATGCTGCCTGCCGGGTCAGCTGCTGCTGTGTGCCCTTGGCTGAGCATGTGGGCAGAAAGCCCCCGCGTTTTCACGTATATCTRTTTGCATAGATATACACGCACATGCAAAGAGGCACAGAGCAATTTTATTTTCAGCCAGCAACTAATTGCATAGGCAATATGGCATTAAAAAAAAAATTGTTGAAGTAAGACTGTGTCATAGCGGAGGCATCAATCCAGCACCTGGGGCTGGGGACCTCGGCCCTTGCTCTCCYCCCAGCTCCCCAGGGCCGCAAGGGTTTTGCATAGCTCCAGCTCTGCGTTTTTGGCAACAGGGGCACGGTGGCGGCCGCCCGGCTCAGGGCCGAGGAGAAACCACGTTCCCATGCTGCTGCTGCAAAGCTGCCCAAAAAGGGGGGTTTCCCTGGGGAAAAGAGGTTTTGGGGTCCCCTTCTCCGAGGTAGAACAAATCGCCCCCTCTCCGCACCGGCAGTGCAAAGGGAGGGCCCTGGGGGGTCCCCCCACCAGGCCGGCCACACAGACGGACAGAAGACAAGGGACGGGACAGGCGGCACAGAGACGGCGAGCGTCCCCCGCCAGCCGTTTATTGTCCCCTCCGGCGGGGCAGCACCGCGCACACACGGAGGGGCAGGTGGGAAGGAAAAACAGCCACGACGACACAACAGTTTATAGCAGGACATGCCCTCCACGCGCRCCACCCTCCCCGGCCCGGCCCCCCGCGTGCACCCACCACGGCCCCCCAGGCATGGGGGGAAATTCAACCCGCAAAGGAAAACCTGGAGGGGATGAAACCAAAGGGCTATGAGGAGCTGATCCCCAAAGGAGCAATTGGGGCGGCGGGGGGGGCAGGGAGCTGTGAGTTCTGAGCCCCCACACACTCACCATCCCCTGGGTGCTGGTCAGATGGGGAGGGGGCCTTGGGGGCCAAGATGCCTCACAGGGCAACGAGGTGGGTATGACCAGCCCTGCTTTAAGGGAGCTGTCCCCCCTCCCCACCCTGGCCTCCAGCACCCCCCAGCAGGCTCAGCCCCAGGGTCTGGCTTCAGCATCGCCTCCTTCGAGCACCTTTCCTCACCCCAGCAGGACCCAACCTTTATGTACATATATACGACACACCCCCAAAACATGAGGTATATAAAACGCAAGGCGGGGACGCCCCATACGAACGGTTCAGAGAACCCACTGTGGGAGGGGTGGGAGATGGGGCCAAGGGAACRGGACCTCCCCACCATCACCACTGCCGCCCCATCTTCCGCTCACCCCAAGGCGCCGCTGGTCCCTATGCAAATCCGGGACAAGGCGACCCCGCAAGGCAGAGCTGAGGACACGGCCAAACAGAGAGCGGGGGGCACACACGGACCAGGGCCGGCCGAGACAGGTGTACAGACGGACGGACGGACGGGACACCCTCCTCCATGGACRCAGGAGACCAGTTGCAATGCGCTGGACAGGACAAATGAACGAACAAATGACTGCAGGACGAGGCCAGACTGAGGGGGGCAGTGAGGCAGGGGGGAACGTGTCCCCAGCTGCTCCCAGGGACCCACAGACCAACCCCACAGCCCTCTGACCCCAAGAAGTTTTGAGGAGAGGAGTCGGGGGGGGGACAGGGGCAGGTTGGCACATCCTGACAGGTGAAGAGGGACAGGACAGCGCTGGCCTGGCCCCGGCACCTCTCCAGCTCCTGGCGCGACACCGGCGAGGACGTGACAACATGTAAACGGTGACCAGCCGGGACAAAACACCGGGGCTAGTTTGAATCCTCGTGGCCCCCAGGGGGGCCGATGCAGCAGCTCCAACAGCCCAGCTCTGCAGGGCAGGACATCTCCCTCGCTGCCACAAGGGAGATCGTTTCCAGACTTCGGCCTTTCACTTTCCCTCCCAGACCTTGGGGCCACCACTGAGGCCAACTAATTTCCAGGGAAGGGAAGGGGTTTCCAAAATGACCTTCTCCCAGCTCCCCAGCAGKCCCCAGCATGGGGATGCTCTCAGTGACTGAGCACCAGGGACAGAAGGTCTCCAGCTCCTCCATGCAAAGCCCTGGTCAGTTTTCTCCGTTGGCTTTATCCTCAGAGTGGGATACGGTGGGACGGAAGAGGTGGGAGCGAGCCAGAGCACGGGAAGGCAGCAGCAGGTACCAAGGGCTGAAAGGCGGCAGAAGGGCAGCCATCCATGGGGCGCCCCTTCCCCTGCCTCCCCACCACAGTCTCAGTCCTTCTCCTGGGCTAAGCTCTCCTCAGTGATGCCCTGGGCCGCGAGCTCAGCCAACACGTTGTCCAGGTAGTTGACGTCAGGATAGCCATGGCCAGTGAGGTTGGAGCCAAACTCCGTCTTGTGGTGGATCTCATTCCAGATCACGGTGTCCGACTCGCCTGTGGTGCTAGAGGTCCCGATGGCAAAGATCAAGCGCCGGTCCCAGGCTACCAACAGCAACTTCAGTACCTGGACGGACAGAAGACAGAGCAGGCCACAAGGTCAACGCATGCTGAATGCAGGGAGCCTGGCCCAGGACCCATGGGAGGCCAGACAAAGGGAGTACCTTGTTTAATTAGGGCATACCTGATCATCCATGCCTACATAGGCCATGTTTGTGAACCGCCCCCTCCTTCTCCCCAAAGCTAAACTCTCCCAGGGAAGCTTTTGCATCCCAGCATCTCCAGAGCAATACTCCTTGTTTAGGAGCTGATTTGTGCAGAGGCAAGCTTTATTTTCATATTGAACCCCACATCACCCCAGGCTGCATATGAACCAATATGTATATGAACTCCAATATGCCAGGGCAGGCAGAGGTGGCAGGGGAAGGACAAGGAGAAAACACTGGGCAGGAGATGGAGACAGGACAGAAAAAAAAAAGCAGCATGATGGTCTCTTGGATACCGGTACAGGTCATGGATACCAGTACAGGGTCCTACAGAGGATGGTTCACCCAAAATAAAAAGGCAAGGGTGGGCTGCAGAGCTTCCCCGGCACATGATAACATCTCGGGCCTCCTGCACGTCCCACAGGGCATACCGGATGGACAAGAGMCTAGAACTTCCATCCATTCTTGCCTGCCTAAGTCCAATTTGCTTTTCTCTTTCTCCAAATTAGCTGCTCTCTCCACTGAGCTCTAGTCTTCACCCCTTCAATATATCCCCCAACACACTTCAGACAGCCTGAGCCACCCACAGGAGCCCCTCTCACCTTCCTGCCCTTCTCACTGTCCGGCAGGTAGCAGTGCCGTGGGAAGCCACGGGCAGTGAAGCTTTTCCCAGGGTTTGGATGCTCTGGTCCCTAGAGCATGCAAAATGGGAGAGAAATTAAAAGTTTTGCAGTTCAGAAACACCTTGGGTACAAGGCAAGGTGTCCCTTCATCTTGGGGCAGCTACACTCCAGGATGGTGGCATTGAGGGCCACCCAGCAGATGGGGCCAACACTGCCATGCAGACCCACCCTAATCCTCCCACAGCATCCCTGTGGACACGCAGCTCCCAAGACACTGCTGAACCCGGATCCCTGAGTGCAGGCTCATTGTGCTGCTCYTGGGAAGAGCCCCAGGGGTGACATAGCGAGGATGAGGGCTGCCAGCCCGCCGTGGGCAGAGCTCACCACCCATCCACCCATCCAGGGGTATAGGGCCAGGGCACACCTGCACCCCTGGYGGGATGTTGTAGATGATGCGGATGGTTTTGCAGTCAGAATGGCCGGGCAGAGCATGAGGGATAATGTGGTACTCCATCTTCCCAGGGGGCTGAGTCCCAGTCTTCACTCCATAGATGGTTTTGCAGGTCGGACACTGCAGGCTCCCATCCTGAGAGCAGCAAAAAAAAAAAAAAAAGGGAGAAAAAAAAATGAAATCAGTATTTCCCAGCATCACCTCCAGTGCTGAACTAGACTGCCTGCTCAGGGCACTTTGTCCCTGAACAGTGTTGAACACTATTCCCATCATAAAAACACATTCGTTTCAAAACTGCAGGAAGCAGGGGGTAGGGCTGGGAGAATTTGCTGCTGTGAATCAGCTTTAACCAAACATTTGAGTTTCTCTTCCTCATCCRTTTGATGGTCCTTACTTCTTTCCTTGCCTCTATTTTGGGTTTGCTTTTCTTTTTTTACAAGTCATTTTTTGCAAATAATAAAAACCCCCAAACACCGCAGAACTCGTTTCCCTGGGTATGCAAAGTAAAACATTCATTTGCGGAAGATTCAAAAAGCCCTTTGGGGCTGGAAACGTGCTGCCTGACACAGGGTGTTTTGTACCTCTGCTCAAATGCACCGGTCAAAGTTCACCACTGCTAACCTGGGGAGGGGCAGAAGTGAAGTCAAGGACATAAAACTATCTAAATGCAGAGCTAAAAAAAAAAAAARARRARRARRARRARRRRRAARRRRARRGRRAAAAAAAACACTCATGTAACCTGGGTTTCCCATTCAGTGCTTCCAGCAAAGCATCAGCTTCTGATAAAATTTTAACTTTCCAGAAAGGGAGGGAGATGAAAACTGAAAAGCCTTCTGTGGCAGTGAAACACCTTTTTCACAGCAAACCCCCTAGCACGTAGCATCCTATAAACCCCTGCTGAATTGCYGCCAGTGCACCACTTTGGGAAAATCAGGAATCTTCCGCCGCCTCAGGAGGGCTGCAGCCCTCCCCGCACTCCAAGGCGCTGCCGTGCACCTTGTTGCCGTTGTTGTACATAGCGACCAGGCAGTGGAGGTGGAAGACGTGCCCGCACTTGGCCAGCCTGCCCACCAGGTCAGGCTTGACGGCTGGCTGGGGCCCCTTGTAGCCGGAGGGTGCGGAGAGGCGCTCCATGCAGATGGTGCAGTCCTGCAGCCAAGGGGAGGAGAAGGGTCAGGGCAAGGCAAGAAAATAAATAATAAAAACCCCCTCCCATGCCAGGCTCTGAGCAAGCGCAGGCAGCCGGGGGCGTCCCCTGGGAGGGCAATCCCCACTGCTCTCACCTCGTCCGGGGGATGCCGCACCTTCTGCAGGTATTTCTTCAGGACCTCCTCTGGGGTTTTACCTGCAGGAGAGAGGCAAGCCGCAGTCAGTGTGCTGAGGGCTCCACGGGATGGCGCAGCGGAGGCAGGTGAGGCAGGAACTGGAGCTTACCCTTCTTGGCCTGCTTCTTGGTGGTCTTGCGGCAGGTGTGGGAGATGCCAGGGATGGCCTGGATGTCGCTTTTGCTGACGGGCGGTGGATGCAGCACCAGTTTGGGGGGCCGCGTGAGGCACACGGGCAGCCCAGCAGCGCTCATCAGGATCCCCGTGATCCCTGGGGTGGCAGACGGTGCAGGGGGACTGGAGAGGTGCTCGGCCTCCTTCCCCCCGCAGTAAAGCTCCCAACACCAGGATGCTCCCCTTGCCCAAATCGACATCCCAGAGCAGAGAAATGCCCCCACCTCAGCATAGCACCCACCACTGACTCGTCCTCACCTGCCAGCGCTGGATTGACGGGGCTGGAGCCAGTGAGATTCTTCACGGGGACGGTGGGGACCCTGGGGGAGAGTAAGAGGTGGCGGTAAGGGCTCTTCCCAGAGAAAATCCCAAATGGGGAAAAAAAGCACCGTGCAATTGAGGGCAATCACAGGGCAAGAAACGGAGGTGGAAAAGCTTACGAGGGGGCACCTCGGACCCCCCCAGCACCAGCCGAGCCACTGCTGCTCCGGGCCAGGGGTTACGTGGGGGGGCCGGCAAGGCGGGGGGGCCCAGTGGCAGCCCGGGCTGGAGGGCAGGCCGGGGCCGGCCGCACAATAGTTGCCTGAGCAACAGGCTGGGAAATAGAGAATTCCCTAATCTAACGACGTGCCCCCCCCACCTCCCCAAAGCCTTTTCTTTGGCTCTTTAGAAACCCCGCCTGCATCTCCAAACTATTCACAGCCTCTTTTTGTTGCTGCTTGCTTGCTTTTTTTTTTTTTTCCCTCCTCCTTTTCCTTGCCACAGCCACGTCGCTGTGGCTGTTTCCTCCCCTCCTCCGGGGCTCTTGTCCATGGGAAAGTTTCCCGGAGGGGTCAGGGGGGGGGAGATGGAGAGGGAGAGGAAAGGGGCCAGGCTGCGACAGAAGGCTGACAGCTAGAGACAGACAAAGGAGAGAAACAGGCTGATTAAATGCAACCCACCCCCCAAAAAAAAGTGTCTTCTAGGGGTGAGAGGCTGGAGGGATCCCTTCTCACAGGGCTTGAATAGCTTTTCTTTAGGCCTCTCGATACGAGCCACCCATCTTCTGCCACTAAGAGAAAGAGCAGCCCTGGCCCCCTCATTGAGATTCAAGAGGAGACCGTGCGCCTCGCCTCTGCCCCGTCCCTGCTCTGAGGCCCTGAGCACCTCCGGGAAGAGCAAGAGGGACCCCGCGGTGCCCCGGCAGCCCCTGGGAGGTCGAGACCCGCGTCCAGGGCCCTCCGCACCACGATCAGCCAAGGGGCGAACTCCCGCTTCGTGCCTTCTGCCCCAGCTACCCTCTCGCTCGTACGCAGCCGGACTCACCCAGAGGCAATGAGCACCCGGGACTGGGCGATGGCCAAGCGCTGCAGGTGGCTGCGGTTGAGGGTGCTGAGGCCYGGGCGAGGTGCCTTGCCGTCGCCCGCCCCAGCGGGGCCAGCCGCCAAGCTGGCGGAGCTCAGCGCCGGGGCACTGGCCGCCTGCCGCCGGCCCCCTTGGGAGGCCAGCGCCTGGAGCGCGCCGGGTGCCCCGGCTGCGCCGTG
>NW_028186501.1:6337594-6354194 GCF_003343005.1 Rhea americana | reverse complement strand
GGCGGCGCGGCAGCAGCGGCCCGGCGCTGCTGCGGGGCCGCGGGAGCACCCGCCGCCGCCGCTTTGACGCTCCGAACCAGGAGGCACTGGGGACACGTGCAGGCGGGCGCYGGCGGCGAGGCGGCAGCCCCAGGGCTGGCCGGCCATGACTGGGATTTGGGCAAGGCGCCGGAGACCAGCGGGTAGATCATGTCAAGGCGGCGGCGGACGCGGCGCTTGCGCCGGGTCTGGCGGTTGATCTGGCCCATGGTGGCGAAATCAATAACATAGCAGAAGCCGATGGCGCTCAGGTCCACCCAGGGGTGCTGCTTYTCGTAGGCTCGCTGGATAGTGATGCCCACGTCCATGTCGTAGGGCGTCCAGGAGCCGCTGTCGTTCTCCCACTCCCACACGACGCCCTTGCCTGGCGCTGACGATGGGTCGTAGTAGCTGCGCCGCACGGGGCGGATGGTGCCTGCCGGAGCCAGGGAGGGGGACATGCAGTTCGAGCCGCTCAGCTCGCAGCCACGCACTGCCCCAGCAAGTAATTTATTCCGGCGCGTCCCCAGGCGGGGAAGGGGCCCGCGATGGCATGCGGCATCTGGCGGGCCCGGCGCCGTGGGAAAGCCGCCGCCACCGCCAGCCTCCCATTCAGCAGGGGAAGAAAAGGGACAATAGCTATTCAGGGCGCRCAGGGCCATGACCCCCTCCTGCAGCGGAGCTGCTTTCGGCCACCCGAAATACCAACGGCCCCGGCAACCCGGCAAGAGGCARAGTGAGCGCCTGGGCCCCACGTCGGTCCTCACAGCGGCGCCTGGCCAAAAGGGCCAAACGCCCRGGGACCGAGCGGGATGCAGAAATGCCACGGCAGCGTGGGTTCCGGCAGTACTGGCAGCGCGAAGCGATGCAGGATGGGACAGGACTGCGAGGGCCCGCGCAATGCAACTCCAGCTGGAGCAGGGCAGGCTTGTGCAATGCAAATCTGGACGTCCCAGCACAACGCAGCCCGGGCAGCACAGTGCAATGCACCACAGTTCCCCATCGGGCGGTGCAACGCAGCACAGCACCGAGTCGCACAACACATTGCAACGCGATACCGGGGCGGCCCCAGACCAGGCAGCGGGATGCAACACAGCACCAGGCAGCCCAGTGCAATAGGGAGCTGAGGAAGGCAGCGCAGCGCAACCCAGCCCAGGTCAGGCAGCGCGATGCAGCACGGCGGCGATGCAAACCCACAGGACCTGGCAGCACATGCAAGCTGAGAGCAAGCAGGGGAGCCGCGGCTCCCGCAGCTCGGGCAGTAGCAGCGAGCAGAGCAGCGGGCAGGGCAGGGGGGTGGGAGTGGGGGGGGGCCGGGGCTCAACTCACCCGTGTCCTGGCGGAACTGGTGCATTGACTGCAGGTCGATGATGTAGGGCGCCAGGCGGCTGTCGGCCTGGCCCAGCACCACGCTGCCGCCGGCGCGCGGCCCCGCGCGGGCCACCGCCTCGATGTGGTGGCTCACGGCGGGGCCGTAGGGCCGCCAGCGCCCGTGCTCGTTGAGCCATTCCCACACCACGGCGGCCGAGGCCAGCAGCATGGCCGCCCCCGCCTCAGGCGCCGAGCCCCCGCCGTCCGCCCAGCGGCGGCATGCTCCGCGCGCCGCGGCGCCTTTTTTTTCCTTTGCCTTTTTTTTTTTTTTTTCTTTTTCTTTTTTTTTGGGGGGTGCTGCCCGGCTTCGCGAGGCGAGCTCGCAGCGCAGGCGGCGCGATGCAAAGCCTCACCCGGGGCGAGCGGGCCTTTCCAGCGCCGGGAGGCAGCTCCCCATTGCACGGGCGGCTCGCTGCCCTCCCGACTATTGCACGCACACACAAACACACACACCCGCGCGCGCGCGCGCGCGCACCGACACGCGCGCACCGACACGCGCGCGCGCGCGCGCGCGCGCGAGGGGCGACACGGACCGCCCCGCGCGCTCCTCGCCCGCGCCCCGCCCCCCTGACGTCACCCCGCCGCTGTGGCGGAGCTGGGGGGGGTGCGGGCCACCTCGCCGTGCCGCGGGCGCCCGGCCGGGCTGAACCATTGCGGCAGGGGGTTGGGGGGAGGCCCCGCTGGGCTGAACCATTGCGGCGGCGTTGCGGCTCCGTGGGGTGACCGTCGGCCGGCGCGGAGGCTGGCGGTGGTGGGGTTGCCCGGGGAAGCCCTTCCGGCTGGAGGAGAAGCTTCCCCAGCCGAGAAAATGTTTGTGGCCTTTTGCCGCCGAAGAGGGATATGAGGCGCCAGTGGGCTGTGGGCACAGATAAGGCCAAGGGTGGGAAGCAGCTTGGGTCAGTCCCAACCACGGTGACCTCCTGCCATCCCACTACTGTCCTCCAGTTACAAGCCCCGGGTGCCAGCAGCAGTCTTTAATTTCCAGATGGTGCTCAGCCCTCGATGACAGGAGTGCACCGCAGAAGTTTAATTTGAAGCATGACATCGATTTAATTCAGGTTAAGTGGCGCCTACCTCACTATGAACCACATTAATTTAATTTCACACTTGTAGTAATGCAAGTTCAAAGAGTCCCCCAGCAGCAAGTGATCTTGTCTGTCAGGCACAAGAAATTTTTCCAAATTAGTTTACTAGCAATTTTTTTCTGGGCTTCAGCTGAAAAACAATTTAAGGAAAAGCAGACTCAGAAGTCACCACCTCTGTATTGGACTTTGGGGGCATATTGGTGGTACAGGCTTAATACTTCAAGCCTCTTGCTCAGTTGTCAGAAAATATGAGCCAGTGGGACCGCAGAGGCTTTGGTAAATGTTTGCTTATTATTTGCATCCTCTGCCTTGGCATCCTCTAGTTTGGGCAGGCTGCAAGACAGTAGGGTGCCAAACCAGGGAAAGGCACCCCAATGAGAGTCAGCCACCCCCACCTCTTCCAGCCTCTTACCACTTCCCACTCTAAAGCATCACCAGACTGGCTACCTTGGCTTTTGCTGAGAGGCAAACAAATGAAAAACTGCCCTGCACTGATGGGAACATAGGGAGGAGAGAAAAACAGGAAGGCTGCAAACCTGATCCTTGCAGCCTTACCAAAACATTGTCTCTGCAGCTCCCGACRGCCTGGAGCTTGACACTCCCCTTCCCTAGATCAGGACATGCTTTTGGAGGCCAGCATCCATCCCAGCCTGCCTGGACGCCACTGTCTCACACCACTGTGTCACCTTTTCACCACCTCCCCTTCTTTCTGGAAAGGCTTCTTTTTCACGGGGCATGCCCACATCTGCAAACCCTTCTGCTCCTTGCTGCAGCATGAACAGGAAGGGCAGTGGGAGAGCTCATGACAAGGAAACCGTGGGAAAAAATATCATTATCATGTGGAGGTCCACACCATCCAGACGTCATGTTCAGGGCCAAATATCAGGGAGCCATAGAGTAGGACGCCATGGAGTACAGCTGCAAAATGGAAAAGCTGGAGGCAAGTGGGACCCTAAGCCTCACAGCACGCTGTGGAGAACACGGGGGCTGTCTGGGACCTGGTGTTGCCCCACATAGTGGTGGTGCACCATCCACATCACTGGAGCCAGGCTGCTCCCCTGCTGCCTGCCTAAACACCTCATGCTGTCCTTTGGCATCATTTTTACCAAATTCATTGCTAAGGAAGCATCAAAATTAATGTGTCAAGACCAGCAGAAACCATGCAAAGTGCACCGGCGTTCATCTTTAAAGCTGTCGCTAAATGATGTCCAAAAACATGATGTGTAAAGGCATTATGGGTAAATACAATTGAATATCCCAGTTTCTTTTCTTCCATGTTAAATTCCTTTCTCTGTTTACATTTCCAGAGTGCAATTCCAACATGTTAATACTGCTTGAGCAACCTCAGCTTGCAGCACCACTGTCAAAAGTTTTTCTCCTTGCTAATTTGCTTTGTGCAAATTCAGTGCAAATTTGTGCAAATTCAGGGAGACCTCACAAACTGGAGGAAAGAGCCCATTTCTTCTAGTTCCCTGCAACCAGGTGCAATCTTTGATTTGAAAAAAAAAAGGGGGGGGGGAGTGGTCAAGTTAAAACTAACCAACAAAGGGAAAAAAAAAGGAGACAGATCTTGCTCAGAGGTCAGCARTGAATGGAAGGGGGCAACAGACCCAGGATGCCATGAAGGAATGGCTTGCGGGATGCAGGAGCAACATTTCAGAGCACCAGAACAGGTTGCCCAGAGAGGCTGTGGAGTCTCTTTCTGGAGATACTCAAAACTTGCCTGGATACAATCCTGTCTAACATGTTCTAGGTGACCCTGCTTGAGCAGGGAGGTTAGACTAGATGATCTCCAGAGGTCCCTTCCAACCTTACTGATTTTGTAATTCTGTGATTCATTGGGGGAGGGGACAGCTTGGGGACAGGGTTGCAGGGTAGCTGGCAGCATTTCCCCATTTGAAGAGGTTCAAATCATGTCCAGACAAGGCCCTGAGCAGATTGGACTGACCTGGAAGATATCCCAGAGGTCTCTCTCAGTTAAAAATGCTCTGGGATAATGGGTTAAACCATCCCTGGTTTTCTCCAAAATAAGCCCATTAGAATAAATGTAACATGACAGTATCTCAGGTGAGGGRCAGCAGGAATACAAAGTTACAAGACTTCTGACCACTAGTGACCAAAATTTGATTTTTCCATTTCATCAAATAAAACCTGGCATCTCCTTCAGATGAAAGGGTCACTGCCACATCCCGAATACAGCTGCTCTTACTGTTGCAAGCTAAGGATTCACAGTTTAATGTACTGAAACTGGTTCTCGTTAGCTCACAAGAGCTAAAAAGCCTGCCACTGATGAGGACGTCTATCCACCACATCCTGTCCATGTGCTGCTCGTCTTGCACATGCAAAAGCCATTGTGGAGTCTGGCTCACCTTGAGGCTATCATAGACCACTCCTCACATTATCTTCTGCACCAGAAAAAATAATCAGGAAAAGTTTAAATAACAGTTTCCAGCTGTCCAGGTTACAAGGGGAGAAAAAGTCCTTCTTTTCCTCCTGCAGGGGGGAGGGAGGGGGAGAGAGGAAGAGGTCTTCAAAGGCATGAAGCAGACAAGCAGGACTGGTTTGGCTAAGATGCCATTCGACTACATCTGAAAAAAATAAAGGCCAGCAGTTGTTATTCACAAGCGTGAGGAAGACGAAACCTGCTGATTATCCAGTTCGACCTGCAACACCCTGCAGCACAGGGGTTAGGCAGTAGTCAGCACTGAGGAAGGCACGCTCTGGGCATCGCCCGCTGCCCTGGATTCCCAGGGCACCCGCAACCCCATGCGCCCTGGTGGGGCCAGCCCGGCGCCGCTGCCCCCCCCCGCCAGCACAAAGCTCGCTTTGTGTGGGGCCAACTGACTGCGTGCCCGGCTTTGCTTCGTGCCGTCAGGCATCCACCCCAGCCAACCACCCTTGGTCGGGCTTGCTGCTCCCCAAAAGCCGGTCATACACAGCCCCATGCCTAGAGCTCCCAACCTTTGCYGGCAGCGAGCAGAACACTCGCTTTGGGATAGACACCCTGCGGTGTCTGGGTCGGGGAGCAATGCCGCTAGCCCTTCTCCTGATGCAAAGCGACAGAGCACCTCGGGCCTCGCTTTGCCCACACAGCCACGCAGAGGGAGCGCGTTCCCTTCGCTCTGCAGGCTGCATGGGGGCACAACCCGAGTGATTTACCTCCTTGGCCACCACCAGCCTCCGTGTCTCCCACTGCCTTTGCCACCTCCTTCATTGCCAGCTACATTGTCTTCTCCAAAGTGTCAGATCCGATGCCAGGGCTTACTGTGGCAAAAGGAGCCTGAGTCCAGAGCCGAGTGGGGGAAAAGCGCTGCAAAAGGGCTGCAGGCTGGGGGCTGTGATTGAGGGGGGCCCCAAGAGGCCACACAGACCCCACGGCAGATGAGAAGAGATCCCAGCCAGGAGAAACACAGTGCTTCCCTCTGCTGCAAGCATGCATGCCGCAACGCCAAGTAGCTTCACCAACACCCTGCTGTGCCTCAGTTTCCCCTTCCCAGCGCATCCCCAAGGCCAAGGAGCAATTCAGAGCCCATGAGCTCTGTGCTGGGACAGCAGGGCAAGCTCTAGCATGGCTGGAAAGAGCCCCAGGAAGGCTCAGCCCCTGCACGATCACCTCCCCCAAGAAGTCAGGCCAACCCAGCAGATAACCCAGCCCTTTTATTCTCTCCGTGGCCAGCAGCCATCACGTCCATGCAGAGGAAAAAAAAACAAAAAACAAAAAACAATATCCCAAGCAGCTGAAAAACCTCACAGCTCCCCCCGCCCCCTCCCTGTTTTGCAGACCAGGCAAGGCAAGCTGGGGCTATTTATTTCTCCATGCCATTTCCAGCCCTAAAATAACCCCTCACTGCACCAGGGAGCAGGGCTCAAACCTTCTTGTGGAAGGTCTTCCAAATCATGGCCTTCAGTTAAAAGATCCTTTTCGTTACCTTGTCTGGCATGTTAAGAAATTCACTCATTCCCCACACCCCCTAAAAAGCCCCAAAGCAGTTAGAGCAGAAATTCGACATGCAGAAAAGGTCACGTTATCGGAGCCTGGCCAARCTGTGCCAGAGCTGCAGCAGGGAGACAAAATGGACTGTGTAACATGGGCRAAACTTCCTCAAGTTTCCCCACCGGGAGAGGAGGGGCAGCTTTTTACCAGGGCAATTCCTACATCTCCTTTAAATAGGTGCCCTTTCCATCTAAAAATTAATTATTTTTCCTACTCACACTGGAACCCACATCTGCAGGAAGGCGGGTGGGAAATCCCAGCATAGGGACATTAGAGCATCTTTGGAGTTCAGCAGGCTTAACGGCGAGCGCCAGGGTATGACAGCTTCCCCAGATGTCCCATTCGGCAGCTGTGGGCACCATACCGTGCCTCCTTTCCTCCTGCGGCAGCACTAGGCTGCGGAAAACTGATTTTTGAACAAAAAGGCCGTTGTGCCATGGTCTGTGCCAGGGCAGCAATGCAGCAAGGCTTGCTCTGGTGCTGGGTCCCAGTGGATAAATTAAAGCTGCTTGCAGGCAKGGGGATTGCAACACCCCCTCCCCAGCACGCAGAGCCAAATTCATCCCCAGGGCTTGCCAAGCCGTCCCGCTGGAGGCAAGGGAAAGGGGCAGCTCTCCTCTCCCTCCAGCAGCGGGTCAGGGGGAAGGCCAGCCTGTTCCTCAGCTTGCCCAGTGGGAAAAGGGGGCCAGTCGGTGGCTGCCCCTTGCCACATGTGGCCCATCTTCTCCCTCCAAACCTGCTCTAAGACCCCATAAGGGTGGCAAAAGATTCTTGCATATCCCCCCCCAACCCCGTGCCCAGCCTCACTGGCTTTCAGCTTGGCCTGCCGGGGCTGCAGCGCCGCCAGGGCCAGGCTTGGCGAGCTGCCGCAGGTCACGGGCAGACCTCACAGCCCACTGGGCCAGCTCCCGCAGCACCCCCAGGCCCCGCAGCTTCCTCTCGAAGAGGCCGAGGTGGGGGCCAGCGGGCGGCCTGGCGCCCTCTTCGCCRGGGGGCCCGCGGCTCTCCAGCTGCAGCAGCTCCTCGAGGTGGTAGGCGAAAGCCGAGACTTGGAGCAGGACAGCTGCCAGGGCCTCGTGCAAAGCCGCGTCTGCAGGGCCCGCCTGGTCCCGCTGCTCTTCCAGCATCTCTGTCAGCAGCGCTCGGAAAGCCCGGTAGGCCGCCAGGTTGTCAAGGAGGCGCTGGCTCTCCGTCTGCTCGCCCCAGCGCTCTGCTGCCGCCGCTGGCACCCCATCCAGCGCCGCCACGTTCACTGAGGCGTCCAGGCCCTGACGCTCCACCTGGCAGGGCAAGAGGAGTCGGGGTGGGAGTGGGGACCCCCACTCAGGGCCCCTCAGGGCACCTCCATCCCTCCGGCAGTTCAGCCCTGAGCCCCGCTAGGCGGGGAGCACGCCTCCGCCGGGACCGCTGAGCTCAGCTCAGGGGAGAAGGGCAAACTCACGTAGGCGTCCAGGAGGTCAGCGACGTCCGAGCGCATCTTCCTGGCCAGGCGGATGCCACGGCTGCACAGGTCGTGGCGCCGGAGGGTGCTCGAGGGGGTCTCCGCTGCCGCCATGGCCCCCGAGCGGCTGGCCCGGCCGCTGGGATCACTCAGCACTGTCTGTGCCCCGGCCCGGAGAGGAAAATCCCTTGCTGAGCTGGTGCATTCCAGCCGAGAGAGTTCTCTGCTCACGCGTTCGCCTGCCCGGCTCTCCCCCTCTTCCGTGCCTGGGGCCTGGCACGAAGCTGCAAATTCCCGCCTCTGGGATCAACAGCGACAGATTATTTCACTAATTCCCCCGCACTTTGCCGCGCCGAACGCCTTGCCCAAAACAAGTCTCTCCTTGCGGCAGCGGCCTCCCGAGCCCAGCTTGGATCCGCTCCTCCCTTCCAGCAAAGCGACACGGTGAGATTAGCGGCTGCCTAAATCCTGCCTAGCCCCTGAAGCTTAACACAACCCCCTGGACTGCGACTGAGAGCAGGAAAGGGTTGCTGGGAAAAGGCAACTAAAGTCGGGAAGTTGCTTAACATTTCAGGTCAGGCCACAGGGTTGAGGCCTAAGCGGCCAAAGCATTTGGGTTCCTCGGTGAGAGAGCCAGGGCAGCCCCGAATTTGGAAATGCATACACAGGCCGAGCTGCTTTTAAYCCCTTAACCCAAACTGTTGTGGGCCACAGAAGGTCGCAGCCCCATCCCCTYATCCCTCCACAGGGCTCATGGGTTCAGGCCCCCGTACCGAGCCTCCCCTCCCCTCCCCAGAGCAGCCTGTCCCCAGGCCCTGCTGCAGTAGGGGCAGAAGGCCCTGGCTGCCCCGGTGAGCTGCATGTACCGAAAGAAAACAGCCTATTCCCTTTTTGGTTGGTTGGTTTTTCCTCAATACATTTATTTTAGTTATGTATTACCCAGATTAAGAGAAAACAGGAGTTGAAAAGCAAAATTTCCCTTTATTATGTTACATCAAGCCTTTGCCCAGGTGGGAGCCCCCAGCTGCTGCCCCCCAGGCCCAGCTGCTAGCCTCCCACCACCGGGCACTAGCCCCCCGCCTTGGGGCTTGGGATCCCAGCAAGGTTGCCGACCGAACAGCACCGTTGCCACCTGGTGGCTACTGCAGAAAGCGCTGCTGCACCCCAGGGAGCCCCCCGAGGGGCGGTGAGGATGCCACCCGCTCTGTGTTCCTCACCCTCCACCTCCCCTAAGTCAGGCGCGAGGCCGCAGAGGGCCCAGCACACGGGATCCACCACACAGAGCTGCAGACAGAGGCACCTGGGGGTGCAGGCAAGCTAAGGGCTACGCTGACAAGTGTCCTAACTCTGCTTCCTCTTGCCTTCCCTCCCCACAACGTAAAAAAAAAAAATAAAAAAAAATACAGGGAAAAAAATACAAAAAGGTTTATTGCAAACTACTACAATAATTTATTGAAGCAAACTGCATGCGAGTGAAGGAGAGACATTGAGAGAAGGAGCAGCAGGAGGGCTGTGTCAGTCATAGGGATTGGAAGAGGAGCAGGCAGTTACACCAGTCTCTCCTGCACTAGGGGTTAGCAGGCTGTGGTTAGAGGACAGACAGGCAACTGGTCGAGACCAGAAAAAGAAAAAAGAAAGCTATGGGGGGGGGGGGAGAAATGCATGGAGCAGCAGGGATCAGGAGGCAAAACTGCTGCTTCGCCCTATGTCCCACAAACGCAAGCAACAGCAAAGGCGTTGCTCTGCTGGGGACGGCCGCAGAACGTCGCGGCCTCCCCTGCCTCTAASCGGGTGCCAAGCATTGCGTCACCACAGGCGAGCAAGCTCTTGACCCAAAAGCGTTTTAGTGCCATCCTCAGAAAACAAAAGCCTAAGCGCTCCTTTTAGTGTTCTGTGCAAGGCTCTGTCTGCTCCACACTTCCCACCGGGTGAAGCAGCAGGGTAGGAAAGGCAGCTCCAGCAGAGCTGCCAGCAGCTGGCTCAGTGACAGCACAGCCAACCCGCAGCACAAGAGCATTTCTACTCCTGGCAGCTGGGATCCGAACTAGGAGAAACATCGCTGCGCAAAAATGGGTTGGCTGGCCCCAAGCTTCCCCGGACAGCAGTCCCATGCCACTGGGGTAAAACAGTCAGAACTGTGTTTGAACACAACATGTTGTGCTGCAGGATGCTTCTGTTTGGGAAGGGAGGGAGGGAGGRGAGGGGCTGGCTGGCCACCCAAGAGCTTCTAGTTGGAAATCACAATATTTTGGCCTCCTGCAATCCAAGAAAGAGGTTGGATCTTCCCAACTGAAGAAAGCGGTTTCAGTTTGATGCCATACCGCCACAGACCTGACACTGCATTGCCCCAAGAAACTCATGCTTGGGTGCACTGCAGCCCTCATGCTCATCTCCAAAACGGGCTCCCAGCTGGATGCATCTCCCTCACGCAAGCAAGGCACAATGCTCCTGCAGTGCAAGAGTGGGAGATGCCCATCCCCGAGTGTAAGACACCAGGGTTGCAGGCTTGTACAACGAACCGCTCCAACCAATGCCGGAGGTGTTTCCACTTGCTCTAACAAAGATTTCAATGAGAGGACAGGGGTGTGGGGAAGGGGGGGAGGGAGAAACAACCCAATAAAAGCTATCTGGTTTGAGCCACAGTTGGATTTTCAGGTAGCATGGGAGATAGAGTCAGTTTTTCACTAAAAAAAAAAAACAGCTTCCAATTAAATTCCACATTTTGCTGCCATTCTCCAAACACCAAATACCTGATTTTGCCTAGCAGCTTTGTGTTACAGACCAATTTAGCTGATCTTGTGCTTAGAGAAGATATTTCAGCTCTATTCCCAACCACATAAACCTGACCAAAAACAAACAAACAAACAAAGGTAAACAAAAACCCACCCAGGTTATTTTTCACCTCTTCCAAAAATGCTAAGAATTCAAGGCCACTGAGTCTCTACATAAAGTTTCAGGTAACAGAGCAAAAAGATACAAGCCTCAATACCAGAGACACATCATATGCTACACAAACACTTCCAAAGGCGCAGAGCTGTCCTAACTACACCAGTGGGTATTATTTGAACCACCATGTTTCATAGAAAATAGAGGTGCTTGTGCCTCTGGAGAACAGGGCTGCACAACACCCCTTGTCCATCAAACCGGAGCAGGAAGAGAAGCCAGCAGTTTCTACATTGGATAAACAAGTCTGAGACAACCATATCCAGCCTCTGCATCTGTGTCTTTGTCTAGACCCAGAAAGTGGAGGCAGAGTTGGATGAAGAGCAGGACATCCCGCACAAGTAAGCTGCTCACAGCTGCCCCAAGTCAAGAGAGCAAGTTCCTGGCTAATGATGTTCTTCCCTGCAAGCCTAGGGAGCAGGGATGAGGCAAAAGAAAAAGAAGAGGCATTTAATGCAAGGAGTTCAGTGCGACCCGCAAGGGAGCGAGGCAAGAGCCAGCTGTTCCATCACTCACCTCATCCTCCCAGTTAAAACACTGTTGCAAAGAAACTGCAAATAAGCTCTTCTCCAAGGGCTCTTGTTCTACTCTGGAAAAGCTGCAATTTCAGAACGCTTTCTTCACCTCGGTTATTCCCACTGCTGTTACAATGGCACAACTCATTCCCTACAACTCACTAGTGTAAAGGAGCCTACTGGGAAATAGCCCAAAACCTTCCTCCCTCCCCAAGAGCATAACTAAAAAATATCGACCCTTTTATCAATAAATAAGGAATCTTGTTACCACAACACAAAAATGAAACACGTTCAAAGTGCAAATTACTGTTGTCAAACTGGGATGCTCCTCCTTGCCTCTCCCACGCAGGACTCCCGTAGCCCCCAGGCCTCTCCAAGCAAACATGATCTACAAGCCAGGGCGTTCCCTAGACTTTCTGCCAGAGACGGAGCAGAGGAGTGCGGTGCAGAGAGGGACATGTGGTGTTTTACAACTCGCCCTGCTGAAGGGACCTAAAGTGCCAAGCCAAACTCCCAGCCCCAGGAGGAAGAGTGAGACTGCAAGGACCAGAGTGCAGTGATGCATAGAAGCTGGGACCACAGAGGGAGGAGGGAGCCCTAAGAAACTCGTTCAGAGCACAAATGCTTCCTAGTTTGCAAGTGGGCTGCTTCAAGGAGCCAGAAAGGCATCTGCTTTGGGGCAGAGCGAAGGATTTTGGCCGTTTCCCCTCCCTTGGAGAAATCCGTTGCTCAATCCAGCTTGCTCTGGTAATGGCAGCGTGTGCCCCTTTCTACAAAGGGGCATGGGGGGGGGGGGGAGAGAGAGAGAAAGAGAGAAAGAGGAGAGAGAGGAGAGAGAGGAGTGGCTGGGAGAAAAGAGGATGTGCTGTGATCCACGCTGGAGGGGAGCAGACCTTTCGGTTATTTACTAGTATTTAAGTTTTGTTTAACTTTTCTCTCTTTCAATAAGTTTCTCCATTTTTTTTTCCTTTTAAATATAGAGTCCAAACTGTCCCAGCACCTGCATTGCTCCCCACCCACTAGGGTCCGGTGGAGTCTGAATCTTCAATGAGCACCTCTGTGGTGGCTCCCAGGATCTCTGTGTTCATGACCAGCCCTTCCGGGTTTGTACTGCTGCCACTGCCCACAAAGAGCTTGCCGTCGGCCACGAGGCTCACACGCTCTGCCCCACTGCAGTACGTCTTCGGCATCCCGTCAGGGTTCAGCAGCAGGCAATCTGCTGGGGCAGTGCTTCCCAAGGGGTCAGGAAGAAGAGGGAGGCCCTGGCTATCGGTGGGTGGCGCAATGGCCTCAGGATTAGTGCCCAAAATGTCGGTGCTGGTGATCAGGGCACCTGCGTTGGCAGCCAGCGCTTCAGCGATAAGCACCTCTGGGTGGCTTTTGGCTTTGTGGGCCACAACGCTGTCCTTCTTCTCAAACTTCTTGCCACAAATATTGCAGGAGAACTGGTAGAAGGAGTCCGCATCATGCTTCTTCATGTGCCAGTTCAGGGAAGCCTTCTGCCGGCAGGTGAACCCACAGATCTCACACCTGGAGAAGTGAAGAAAGGAGAGGTCACAACATGGGGCATCAGCACACATCTGTGGACAGCATTAGCAAGGAGGAATGCCCAGGGAAACAGCAAGGCTCACAAAAATGGCATGTCACCACAGTGTATTTACAGAGGGTTTATTCATGCTCCTCAGATCTCTACCAAGACGTTGCCTCAAGGAGCAGGTGAAACAACTAGCAGCAGCTCAAACACTTCTACAGGCGTGTGTTTAAAGAGAGCTGGCACTCCAAGAACAGATTCCAGCCCCGTCTTCACAGCTGCTCCTGGTGCAGTCCAAGAATGGGCTTATCCATGGGTTACTCAAAGGAGGAGAGGTACTCACTGCAAGGGCTTCTCGCCTGTATGGATCATCCGGTGCACTGCCAAGTTATGAGAACTCTTGAATGCCCGGGCACAGTATTCACAGATATAATCCCTTTGATCTGAAAGGCAACATCAGTCTGAGCATTACTTGCCTGCAGATCTGCTCCCTTTCCCCCAACTCACACATCATCAGTAAAGCCACCCACAAAGCTAGAACCAGAAGCTATCCCAGAACCAGAAGTGCTAGGAGGCCAGCAGACACAGTAAAGGAAGAGGTGCCTCTCAAGACACCAGAGCAGTGATCTGGAGTTAAGAGGCAATTAAGACTCTCTTTAGAGCTAACAATCCATTCTGACCAATACTGAAGAACTAGCAAGTTAAGATAAAACTTGGCTTGTTTTATCCCTCTATAGAATCCCTAAGTGACGCTTGTCAAAAAGTTAACAAAATCCTTTATAGCCCATTCCACTCTTCACCTTAAAACACGGTAACCCAGAAGGGAATAATACCGTGCTGCAAAGCAATATCATCTGCCTTAGCTTTACCTTCCCCAGAAGGCCTGGAGGCTTTTCAATTCCCCCCCCCCCCAACTATTCACTGACCAGATGAGGAGCTTGGATTTAGGTCCCACCTCCCTGTACCTGTGTGGTGTTTGGCATGCCGCAGGAGCTGCTTCTGGAGCCGGAAAAGTCGACCACAGGAGGGATGGGGACACACATATTTCTTCTTCAGCAAGTGCTGGTACTTTATATGATGCTGAAAAAAGGAGTGGAAGAGGTTGTAAGCTCTCTCTTTACATGRCTAAGATATACTTATCACAGATGGCATCTCAGCAGGCCAGACTCCAGTCACTGACAAGACACCATCATACCACAAAGGCTTGGACCTTCAGCAATAARAGCAAAATAAAAGCCAACCAAATGTGGGCATCTAGCAATAGGGCAGATACAAAGCCATACTTGGTCACAGTTTGCTATGACTAATGATGTCTGTCAAAAAGGCAGGGTTAGAAAGGAGCATTTCTGTGTCAGAGAAAGATCAGCTGCCTGTTGAAAGGCACGTCTGCCATTTGCAAGAAGTGGAAAAGTCTCAACCAACCTGTAGATAACGTGGGTGAGCCAAGACTGTGCCACAGCCTTCCATCTCACAGCGGACATACTGTATTGGAGGCTTCTTCCTAAGAAGTCAGGAAGAGAACAGGCAAAGAGGTCAGCTGGCATGTCTGAAGCCAGAGCAGCAGGAAGATAAATGACCACCGGCAGCTCACCAGTGATGTGAGAGCAAGGGATTGCTGTTTCAATATTCCCATGTGAGCAGTGCTGACAGGGACCTCTCTGCTCCCAGMACCACTCAAGGGCTCTCACCAGAACCCTAAGAAAACCCCAGCACAGACAGAGCTCCAAGCCACTTCCCCCCAGATGCTGCCAGTCTAGGCACCAAGTGAGAAGGAAAAAAATAGCTCAGTTGAAAGAAACCGAACCATATCCTTGGAAAAGAGAGGGCAAGAAAAGCAGGAAAGTCGAGGCATGCTACTGCGTTTTCGCTCCCTTTAAATGGAGATTTCTATGATGTGCAAAAGCAATGGCTTTGAGACAGCTAATATCTCAGTGTAGGGAAGCAGGTCTTCAGAACAGAAATGAGTAGAGGGTATCACTTACCTCCTCTTAGGCAGCCTGGGGCTTTTGTCATCCTTTCTCCTCCTTCCTCTCCTGTRATAGGGTTACAGAGAAAAGCATGAAAGAGGCTTCTCTACACAGGTACCAGGCAGAGTTGAAAAACATGAGCATATTATATTGAGTAAAGTGTTGTTTACAAGAAAATATTACCAGTTTAAAGCAAAAGAAAGCACAAGTGAAAGGATGCATGTAGGAGGAGAATAAGTTTTCTTCACTATCACAATGGATTTTGAATTAGGTCTTATGTGTACAAACACAACCAACCAGACCCTAATACAATACAATATCCAGAGACTGTACCAGAGGGCCATGCTATAAGAAATACTAAAGAACTGTTCCATACTCTTAGGCTGAAAGATAACATTGCACYCAGCAGGTCAGAATTCAACAGCCATTTGGTCTGGATCAAAACATCAGAAGAATTTCTAGGGTAAAGCTCTTGAAGAGGGCAGGTTCCCTAAGGAAGGTAAGTAGCCAGGCCTTCATGCAAGCTGTTTCTGTGAGCCCTGAGCATTATACACAGAATACCACCCCCCGTGGAGCAGTGATTCTCACCTTTCTGATCCCAAGGTCACACTTTTTCCTACATGACTTTTGATGATATGCCACATACCACAAACCTCCCTGCCCCTGCTAACACAGTTAGGCTGTGGCTGCATGACCAGCTACTGGGTCTAGCATACAGCACATTTTTGAACAGCATTGGCTTAGAGAAATTAATTCAAACGCTTCTCAGTCCACCATTCACAGTTGTGCAAACAACAGTAAACAGGTACCAGACAACCACAGGCCCAACAGGCTGCAATTAAAAATTACCATCTCTCCTGCTGCAATGGAATGAGGAACAGCTATTACRAAAATGCTCAACCATGTGTCACATGCTTCATATTTTTATTTTAAACCTGGAACTGTCCAAACAGTTGGTGATCTTGTGATAAAATTCAGCTCTTTCTTGGCTGCATATCAGCACATGAGAATCTGCCCTTATAATTTACTGCTGCAGACAGTTAGCAAGCTAATGCTTCATTAACTGCAAGATCTAGAAAAAAAAAAATCAATCAAGTGTAACCTGGATGCAGATCAGAGGAAGGCAACATTTAAGACATAAATGTTTTATGTAGTTAGTTCACACAATCCTTCCCACTTCCTAATGCATTTTTCTAAACATATGATTTTGCCATCCTAGTTCAGAATTGATGGTGCCCTCTTACTTCCTCTGTTCTGTTCAGTAATACTTTGTACCCTCTGCAAAATACCATCCTGTGGCTGGGAAGAACTGGATTAAATKATCTAAAAGCTATTTTACCTCTGAATTAACTGTCAAAACAAAACCTTTTGCTCTGAGCAGAGAGACGTGTGTTTACATGTAAAATGTCACCCTCCTGAGCAGTGAGCACCTCCCGAAACAGTGAGTCTGCTTAATCACATTGCTGCACTGAGACATTTACAGCAGAGATCAAGTTTTCYAGAGTGCACTGAAGTATCATTATTGATTGTAAGGCCACAACAGTAAGAAGTTGAATAGGCACTCAAAATTCAAGTCAAGCCTTCAGAAGAGGCAGTGGGTTTTACTATGCACAAAAGTAGCATCTGATCCAAAACCAGAACATTAAGCCCCAGAACATCATTTTCACTGGGGGCAGCGGGGAGGAAAGGACACAGACATCACAACAACAACAACAACAACAACAAAAAAAAAAAA
>NW_028186501.1:6333041-6337559 GCF_003343005.1 Rhea americana | reverse complement strand
CAAAAGTATCCATGCCCTTATGCTTCTCCAACGTAAGTCTGCCCTGCTGTAGTTCGGAAACCACATGAGCCTTAAAAAGGCTGCAAAGCATCATGAGCCAGTAGAGGGAGCCCTATTTGCTTTCATTTCTCACAGAGAAGCTCAAATACAAAAACTGCTTTTTCRCACTATCCCAAAGAAAGGCTTTGATACAGGGATATCAGTCCAATTTACCTCAGTTGCTAGGAGAGCTTCAGTGTTGAATTCAAGTGACAACATACCTAGAATTTTGAGGCCCCACCCACAGAACAGGGGTAGTATGAGGTAGTTATTTGTTTTTCAATTCTCCAAAAGAAGCCACAACACAGCTATTCTTTCCTGAGCTCTAGTATGTCAGTCCCAAAGGTAAGAAAGGGACACTTCCCATGCAACATGTAAAAAGCACTCCCAGGTCTGCCTCTATGTGCACAACAGAAGAGATCGTTTCCCAGACTGCCTTTCTATGAGTCTAACAGACTTCAGACCTCACAGCTGAAGCCATTTTTTTTTAAATTCACCAAAGTATTTTATGTTTTGTGGCCTTACGCAGGTAGGCTGACTAAACCACAGGACGGAACAACTCAGCTTAAACTAAATGAAAACACCAGTTTTTATTTTCCTCACCCAACATGGGCAAGATAGCAGAAAGCAGGACTTGAAACAAGAAGTTCTCCCCTACTACCATTAAGGCCTAAAAGGTCAAAAAAATTCCATCATTCCTACTTAAAGTGCTAAGGGAAAGAGAGGGAAGCCAACAAAACATACACTGCTCAGAACAATTAATTTGCAGAGTGCATATTACTCACTTCCTTGGTGGTTCTTCATCTTCCTGAAACTCACTTTCTTCTTTCACCTCCACTTTAATCTCTTTCTGTTTCTCTTTTTCCTCCTTCCCCTTGCTAGCTTTTCTTCTTTGCTTTGGAGCTTCCCTGCAAAGGTACAAACACAACGTATACCAACACTGAGCAGAAATCTCCAGACCAGCTGCATCTATGCTGCAACACCCTCTCCTACTCTTGGTCTCTTTTAAATAACTCTGGCTTGCTGTGAAGGATTCTTCAACATTGTATTAGCACAGAGGGCTTCTCCCCTCCCATACTCCTCTGGTCCTCTGCTTTTTACAAGGAATTAAAAAAAGAATAGAATTCGCATCTGCTTATCAAGTGCCATTTCTAATGACAAGTCAAATAAGGATTAAGGAAAAACCTGCCAGCCAGCAGGAGTCTAAAGGCCTAAGTCCATTAGTGAAAAAAGTATCCTGTTGGCTGTAGGCAATGGGGACACGCTATGCCCAGTGGGAGCTATTTTACCTCAGCAACTAGCRTAGGTTCTTTGGGTCACATTAAGCTAGTTACCACAACCGTTTTGGTCTAAAAATCCAGTAAATACATAATCCAGTGCATACTTTTCTAAGTGGGGCTTGTAGGTTTCATCTCTTGGGTCATCTTTGAAGGGAACTTCTTCCTCACTGATGAGCATCTCCTCCTCATCATCACTGCCAGTAAAAGAGAACAGACAAGTTTAACAGCAGCAGCTTAAGGACTCCTGGAAGAGCATGCATGTACCACCTCCCAGGATGGGAAAGTCACTGTTACACAGCTTTTTCTCATCCAAGGTAACTGAGGAAAGCTGATGGCTTGCACTAACTAAGGAAAACGATGACAGCCAAAACAAACAGCCTAGGCAGAGCAGTCTCCTCTCCTCAACCCACCCAATTACAGCACCTACTGCARAAGGTGTGGGGGGGGAGGCAATACAACACCACACACACACACCCCACCCCCAAGCCTATATTTTCCCCTTCCTGAAACACTTCACAGGAAGGAATATCACAAAGTAAGACCCTCCTACCTGATTCCTGCTGGAGACTGATGCTCTTCTGCGATCTCTGAAAGGAAAAGTCACCATTAGATTTCAACCTGTGTTCGCTACAGTGAGCTCATCTGTCTCAAGATACCCTCTGCCGACATTCAGCACCAGAAGCTACTCGTGATCAAGAGGCATCATGCCTCTACCAGCCACAGTCACGTACAGCTCAAAGTTACACCCTTGTCCAGCTCCCTCCCCTAGACAGGGTTTTCAAAGGCTCCCAAAACCTGACTATCTCAACRCACTTTCACGCCAGGGCTTCCCACATACCATATTCAAGCTGGTCCGTGTTTGGTTCCGACTTGCAGATGAGCTGCAGGGAACCAGTCTTAGATCTGGAGGCACGGGAATTCTCCGTTTCACGCTGGCGGGCAGCAGTGGCTGATCTGCTACTGCGCCAGCTTCTGCTGGGCCTGGCCGTGCTGACAGGAGAGCTGTGGCCAAGAGCACTGGAGACTTCCTCCTCTTCTTTCTCTTCTTTGGGATCTGAAACATTCATTGTAATCTCATTAATAATAATCATAAAGCCTATCATTAATTCACATCCTTCTCTGCTGAATGCTGCTGAACAGCAGAACTTCCTTCTTAATTCTGACAAGGGAGACCACTATCTACTATTTGGAGCCCAACTATGACAAGTGAGACAGGACACATTCCAGGACCTTACCTCAGCAAGCCTTCATTTAAAAGGCTGATCACATTTCCTACCGCCTCTAACTGAAGAGGCAAATATTTTAAAAACAGCTTGCATTTTCTCTGATAAAGGCTTAAGATTATTTGCTGGCTTTGATCTCCCCTAAGCACTGCAAAACAGACACTCACCACAAACCTTTTGTAACTGCTTTCTGAAAGACCAGCTTCGAAGTCGGCCCACATTAAAAGTCATGTTTGGAGAATCTCCCAAACATAAATTTGATCAAAAACGTATACCTCGTAACAATCCTGAGGAATCTCAGATGGATGTTTCTGATACCACGCTAAGGCAAAAAGCATCACAAGCACTGTTAACTGGAGGCATTTTCACTCATTTCTAGTTTCTACAGATGGTTTGCTTTTTGGCTGATTTTCAGACATATTTTGGCAAGAAAACAGGACTGGCTAGAAATGTCTATGTGAGCAAGTTCATCCTCTGAAAACTAAGATTTCCATGTATAGTTCACTTGATCTTTTTCACTTGCCGTAACATTGGCCCTTAACAAACCAAGCACCTTTTGATATTTCACAAATCCTGATGCACTATGACCCACCCCATTTTACTTGCGTCCATTTATATTACTAGCTAGTTCCAGGTGGAATTCAGTTGCCTAAGCATCAGCAGACAATACAGCTGAGATGTAATGCAGTGCCAAATGGATCTGCTGGCAAACTCTGGGCAAAGTCCTCTAAGATTGGGCCGGGAAGACCCTGGGATCCCTGGTGAAAAGCAAACTACGCATCATGAACTAGCAGTGTGCCCTTGCAGCTGGGGGGGGGCAACAGCATCCACAGGAGCACAGTCACTATGAGGAGGGACAAGGTTATCTCCCTTTACTTGGCACTCTTGAGACCTCATTTGGGTACTCCTTCCAGTTTCAGCCTCCTATGACAAGGAGAGTGTCAAACTGGAGCACGTCTATCAGGGACCATCACCAAGATGGTAGGGGGGTTGAAGCCTTCCCTTCTTCCTTCCTTCCTTCCCCAAGCCCAAATTAACAAAACTGGAATAATCCAGCATTTGGTTGAAAAACCTGCCTGGACTATAGGATATGAGGTATTGCAAGCTCAGTGTGAAACAACAATCAAGTTCAATTGATACAAAGTCAGCTTCATCATCAGAGCCAGAATTAGGACTTTTTGACTTTGTGGTTCTGCAAATCTTAACGTGAATTATGATTGCTTTACTCTTTTAGTCTCAATCATGAGCATCCTCAGTTTGAGTGCTAAATCAAAGCCTCCAAAGACACTCTGGGACCATTCTCTAGACATTTACCCAACCACTATCAGTGTTAACACATACTGATGCTCTTGAAAAACATTTATGCCTTTGGAAGATCTAGGCATAAGGCTGGCTTCTTAGCAAAACGTAATATCTTAAAGACTAAATGTAGAACAGAGATGAGAAAGATCTTCCTCAGAATACGTTTCAAAGTACACCCAAGGCACCACTAACTTAGCAATTGTGCTCTATTTCTCTGAAGCGAAGGTGTTTAAGTAAGCCTTCCTACATGATTTCTCACTTTCTCCTCTGCTTCAGTGTGTCTAAAATTCTTAAAAAAAAAAAAAAGAAAGAAAGAAAGAAAATGCTGTGAACACCTTTGTACCTCCAAGAAAACATAATTAGGAGAAGCACAAAATATTTATTTTGCAACAAAATTTGAAAAGTAGTAGTAGTTTAAAATCACTACAGTCCTAGACTTCACCTACAGTGGGCACAGACACAGCTGCCTGTGCAAGGGTCAGAGCTGCACCATGCAAGCTACACCTGCAAAGCATTCAGCTGCAGTAACAGGTGAAACCATAGGGTCTGAGGAAAAGTCTTAGCGAACACAAGACTGCAAAACAAAATTTATTTTCAATCTAGGGATTTAATACCTTAATTAAAATAAATTTAACATCTCTTTCCCACAACTCCTTTTTTTTTTGGGGGGGGGG
>NW_028186501.1:6300184-6333011 GCF_003343005.1 Rhea americana | reverse complement strand
AAGACTAAATCCAGAGACAACAGGCTTTGAGAGAAAAGCAACACCTCCTTCCTCTATTCTCTTTCTTACACACTTGATACAACATTAGACCTAACCTCAATCCTCTCACTGAAGATTTGGGCAGCTGTGTCCTTGTCTCTCTCTCCCCGGTGGAAGGAGTCAAGAGATGCCCACCTCTCTCAATTGACTAAACAGGGACCTTACAGTCATTTTCAATCCTGTCTTGGGTAGCACACTTAGCATAGTTGAATATAAGCCCCGTGGATGAATACAGTATTACCACTTTCCTCTCACAAACATCTTGACATAGAAAGCCGCATTCCTCAGATAGCAGGATTTTGCTAGTGGCACCAAGAAGCATGAGAAATAATATTTATTCCATGAAGCTTATTACAGATGATCAGGCTCTGTTCTTCAAACAAGAAAGATTGTTGAATCTCTCGAGACCGAAAGAAAAACTCTCCATTCAAAAGACTGCAMTTGAATCTGCATTTGAAACTGCATGAACTTGTTAACACCACTAACTCTGTCTAGTAGCAATTTCTGAGGAAGATTCCTGTCCTCCCAGAAGACAGGCAGAAAATGGATTGTAGGCCAACATCCTGTTATTTCATTATAAGTGTCAATAGCAGTGGCGGACACCAGGTCATAGGAACTCAGACCTCCAGGAGGACTAAAGAACACGCAAGATGCAAGGACAGGTAGCAAGGCATTCCCAGTGAGAGGAAAAAAGCAGCAACAAGCATTCACTTTTCAGATCAGCTGTTGCAGAACAAWTTATGTTTTCATTTTGGCAGCTGTCTGCTGGACAATCAGCATATGTAGCCTCAAGTTGAGGCTCTCCACTGTTGCCTCTTGCCTGAATGATCTTCCACAGGGGGCAACAGGAGCTATGACTTAACAGAACAAGAAACACCTCCATGCTCACACTCCTCTGCAACTCGCTGATGCTGACATCATTACCTACCTACCTCATTCAGTATCCTCTGCAGAAGTCAGATTCAGGAAATGAGTGGATGCCTGCATCTTTACGAGAAATCATTCAAGAGAGATTAGAAAATCCATTTTTAAAGTCCTACCAGTCCTTCTGATCTTTTGGCTCTCTGGATTTTTCCTGYACTTAACTATCCCTTAATCAGGTTACTTCCTGATAATTAGCTTTTGTTTCRAGCTACTTTTGCCATTCTACCAATTCCTCACAGTGGCCTTTAAATGAAACACCCTATTGTCCAGTGCAGAAAACATTTATAAATTAGAGTGAAGGAGCTGCCTTAATACAGTGGGCACCAAGCTGTGAAGATTAAAAAATCTGTGAAGAAAATGTCGGTCAGGAAGGGAAAAAAAGATGGACCTCTGAGAGGAATCTAGGTACAGAGTTCTCATGGAGTGTGTTTGTATAAGAAAAAGGYGGCTCCGGAGGCCATTCTGCTTCTCAGAGCATTCCCCAGTGATGCTCAATCTTAAYCTAGCTGGTCATCACAGATTTGCATTTCAGGCAAGCGACACAGATGTATTCCCATCCATGCCTTATACTTCCACCTTTGGAGCACAGCACGCAAAGTTACTGTACCAGAGAAGACATTCCTATCTCAAAACCCACATCATATTTTCTTATATATACTAAAGTTGCCACAAACTGAAATGAAAGGGCTAAACACCAAAGTATAGCTGCTGTTTTCCAGACTTGGGCATAAATGCACCCTTATGAATCTCAATTCCTCCTGATATCATAAATCTATGTTCCAAACTGCAGACTCACAGGAAGCCAGAGACTGGTCTACTTGTGCTTTCTCATGCTTTGTTTCTTTCTTCATTTGCAGCCATGTCATTCCCTAATGCCACAGCACTTTCTTTAGCAGAACAGGGTGCTTATTGCCTCTTTTTACCTCACTAGACATAAGAAGTGTTAAGCATGTGGCTGATAACAGGCAGCAAGCTGATGAGGGCCTGAGCAATAAATATGCATACCCCACAGCCAACATCTCAATTTGCCTTTCAAGTAGTAAAGAAAAACAGAAACAAAGTCCCAGATCAATTACTCATCAAAAAGAGCAGGGAAAGCCAAAACCAACTACCATTTATCTCCTGAAAAATTAGTAAGAGGAAGTAACTTTTAGGACCTGCCTGATCATGCTGTGTCCATTGCTTTCCTTCTATCCTCATTCCTCTAATACCTTGCAAATCTAGTGTCTACGTTGCTATGCATTTTGGGGAAGGCAAGCAGGTAGCCAGAGAACAAGACCCAACTTACCCCCTTCCCTACAGGAAAGGGGCACAGAAATAATGCTARTTCCTATGCCATTTTGCGAAGCTCTCTCTGCTAGCTAGCCAGCATGTGCAGCACCAGTTGGAGATACCACCAGCCTCAGGTTTTGCTGGGGGACAGCAGATGTGGAGCCATCAGAAGCAGAGTGTCTCGCTTACTTMTGCTGGCTGACTGCACAACTTATAAAAGGCTGGTTTATGCTGAGCTTACAACAGAGGTGCCATGCATTGCTATGCACCAGTTTTGCTCTATTGGCAACTCGAGTATCCATTCAATTACCCTAAGAAATGGAAGAGGGAATTGTTTGGGACTCCAYGTTATTTCTGCTCACCACACTGGTTTAGATGTTTGAGCTTTTACATATAAATCCACTTTCAGCCTGAAATAGCCTTCATTAGAGCTCAAAAGAAAGCTTGTTGCAATAGAATATTCATCTCTTTTTGACATTACAGTAGTAAGAAATACTCACGCCATTTTATCTATAACGTTCCTACTTCTTGATGTACAGAAAAGGTTTCATTTTTTTTCTTTCATTAAATACAAGAAACTTTCTAAATCTTGATTTACAAAATATTTGAAAGCTTTTTGCTAACCCTGCACATCAGATACTTTCAGAAAATACCTGTGCACACTGAAGTGAAAGGAAAATAAATCAACTATACATTAAGTTACAACATGACTATTATGAAAAGAACTGCATCACAATAAATATATAGCTATTAGACTGTGACTCAGATTTAACACAGTACCTATAGGACACACAAGGCATTAAACATTGCATTTTATAAACAGCACAGCCAAAAATCAAAACTCAGGAAAAAATTCTAGTGTAAACCTTTATCTGAACCACTTCCCTTAAGAAAAGCTGTAAAACTGTACACATGGGACACAGGAAAAACCTTCACTGAAGTCAAAATAAATTTTAGCAATTTGAGTTATTCAAATTCAGCACATTTTTAGAAGGTTTGATTTTAATGACATTTCTCTTTCAAAAGAAAGACAAGTTTCTAAGGACAAGCAGTCATTATCAAAGAAGTGTGAAGTTTTAAGAATGCAATATAATATAATGCTAGTTATCTATACTGCAAGACTATTCTGTACAACTCCAACCATAGAGTTTCCCTTTTCTAAGAAAAAAAAAAAWTGTGAAACCTTCAGTGTTTCCCAATGGACTACTACAAAGTAAGCTTGTATTTGCCACTCAGTTACTTTCATACTCCCTGAAGAAACAGTTCTGTGACTTCCCCTCTCTCCCCTTGAGCCTTCAAACCACAGCTTGAAAATCTCTTTGGTAGGAGAACGACCAAAATGTTAGATGCCCAAAGTACAATTTACAATAATTTTGTACCAAAAGACCAGAAACAAATCACCAAGACAATTCCSGAAATATGTGAGCATCTAAAAACAGTATTCCTCATGCATAACTCCTTCCCCTCATTTAAAGCACACTTCCTATAACCACAAATTGAAGTACATAAATGCTGCTGGAATGGTCCTCCAGCCCATACTGGCCTCAGACTTCAGTCACTGTGAGAATTCCACATTCACCTCTAAATTTTGTTAAGGCTGTGCATAAAGAGGTTGAACACAGATCTCCAAAAAAAACCTTCTGTTTTGACAGCTCATTTCCAAGGATGTGGATTCTCCATGCACATACCACTAAATATCCTTTTGCTCACAGCTTAAAGCAAAGGCTTCACGTAGCTCTGTTTTACTTAAGTCTGCTCTCCACCTTTCAACAGTACAATG
This sequence comes from Rhea americana, assembly GCF_003343005.1. Classification (NCBI taxonomy): domain Eukaryota; kingdom Metazoa; phylum Chordata; class Aves; order Rheiformes; family Rheidae; genus Rhea; species Rhea americana. The sequence continues at coordinate 6,328,996 of NW_028186501.1, read as the reverse complement.
TTACGCAGCTGCACACCTAACAGCATTTAAAGAATCTTATTGGATACAATTCTTACTGTTGCAAGGAAACTATCAATACAAACTCAAAGTCGTATGATGAAAACATRCAACAAAAATAGCTTGCCTGCAGCAAGCATCCACACCAAGCATGCTCCACCTGTGTTACAGGAACGGAGCAGTATTAAACRCAGAGATTTGGCAATCTGAGTTTTCATTCATGGCCTATTAAGTTTGTGCAAATGCTTCTTCCCCACCCCTTTTCTTTTACTACAGGGAAAAGTAATCTTCTTGTAGCCAAAATGCTCTAAAACCTTGGAGACAAAGAGCATACGGTTTCTGAACACTGTAGAACAGGGACTCCACCATTAAGCACAAATCTAGCATCTTTACATTTTTGTATTGTAGTTATCTAATTCTGATGGCTCACATTTTCAATTTTTTTGTTATTTAGACAAGYATTTTTCTCTCTTCTCAGCTACCATATGTCAGCCACAATTCCAAAACTCCTTCCATAATAGTTAAACAATTAATTTTACTGTTTTTTAATGACCTCTCGAACCATAACCAGCTGAAAGATTTCATTCAATCTCTTAAATACAGTTACTAAACAGGAGAGGTAAAATGTTACGAGTGAATCCAGTCAGAAACTTGTTTGGGTGTAAAATTAAATCCGAGAAGTTTCATTTGCTTCAAAACATAACTTCAAGAGTCAGAGTAAGTTCAGTTCTAGAAGGACAGGACCTGAAGCATATTCATTAATCCTATAATCCAATAATTAATATTATTTAGGCCTAACTAAAATGAAAACTATTTCCACAAGAATATGTAATGTTGTAGGAAGTCAAATAYGAATTATATTACACAGCTTAAAAACAAACTTGTGTAGCTAAAGTTAACATTAAATGTTCTACTTACACAATTAATATTTCTATAGAACGACATTAGGAAAACACAGCAATTGCCTGACTAAGCAGATAAAGCAGGAAATACAATAGGTATGGCTGACTTTGCAACTGCCTTCTTGCACGCCAATGGGTAACAATCATTCCAACTCTACACAATACACACCTTCGACTTTAACCTTCCTGTAATCTTACCATCAGATCTGCACAGATGGACCTTTGTGCCACTGCTCTGAAGTCAATGAGCAAAAAAGCCCTCTGATCCCACAACTCTGTACAGAAGAACGTAAAACTTGACGAGTCACTTTCACTGTTACAGCAGTTCTTTTACAACCAAGAGCATCAATTTAGTTGCTACTACACCCATCACCTATAAACTTCCTCTAGCAACAGCAGCACTGGTGATTTCACATCAACATGTGATTCTAAGCACAAGGCAACTACCTACAAAACTTACTGAACAAATTTTGATGCATTAAGGTTTACATTTCTCTGATGGACAAACAGGATGTCATGGTGCATCCATGTTACTGGATACATTTCACTTCCATAAACTATTTGTCCAGCAGACAGAGGCTACTGATTATGGCAAAGCTCATGTAAATTTAATATTCAAAAGTAGATATAATATTTTATAGTACAGGATAACAGCATAATGCAAATCATTACGCAAACCATGGAAAGAGAATTAAATTCCATGTCAGAACCCAAGTCAGTAAATGCTAACACTAAATTCAAAGATTTCATCAGAACCCCTCAACAGATCAACAGTTTTACTGGATTTCTTCCTCAATCCAGCTCTTCTCAAGGGTGAAAAGATAAACTGTGTTTCCTTTTCAGAATTCCAGAGGTTTGCTAGCTACCAAAAACCCTGCAAGGGAAGTTGCAGCTTGCTTGCTAACACCTAACTAGACTTTTTTTAAGCATTTTATCCTGAATGGCTAAAGGGTTGGGGGCAGGGTTTTCGTCTGCATATTGCATGACCCGTGTGCCGAGGCAGACACCTTTATTAACTCTCRTTTCCACATCTTCCTAAATAAGCCCAAGTGTGCAGCATGAACTCCATCTAGCATGTGCTTGGGACAGACACAAGAGTGCCATTCCCACTTACGATGTATTTTAAGTAGCATGGGGGGGACACACTCAACCAAAACAGATGTTTGGAATAAAACTACTCATTTTTCAGTAATGACAGATTTCACGCATACATTGATGCTATCCTTTTCAACTACGAGGCTAATCATTAAAAAAAAAAAAAAGGAAAAAAAAAAAACACACACCACACACAACACAAGAAATTCAATAAATACTTTTTCCATTCTTGCATTTAAGGGCAGCTGAATCATGCAGAGCCCAAAGTTCAAAATGGCTAGAGTACAGACAGACACCAAACTTGGGAAACTATGGATTAAGATTTGCCACTTCCAAACAAGACCCAAGAAATTGTAGTTAAAAAAAAAAAAAAAAAAAAGACTATTCTGACTTCAAAGTTTTTGGATCCAAAAAGGAGGAAAAGGGTATTTTTCATTATCAACCTAAGTTCCTCCCTCGAGAAACTTGATCTGCTTGTGCCATTGCATTGCTCTCCAGTTTGCCACATACAGACACACACAGTTACCTCGACATAGAACTTGTACACGATACTAACAAGAGACGATGAGACCTGCAGCTTCTCCTGAGTGGGATGCTAGAAGTTTCACTTCTATTTTAATCTTCATCTCCTCAGATCCCCACTAAGACGCCTGAAGTTAATCTTTCCAGTTAACTCAGACATACAACTACATATTYGTAAAACAGCTGGGGAAAAAGCAAATCGCTCCCTACCTCAGCAGAATACTCATGCAATGCAGCTTTTGCCCCTCCAGTCTGCTAGCAGACCAAGACTGGAGTTTAATTTCTATTCCTATTCAATGAATATATATAAATATTCTATAAATATTTCTATTTAATGAAATCCACTGGTGATTCAAGATTTTCATCTGAGCTCTCTAATATAAACATCTGAGGGAAAACATCACTGAGGGTCTACTTCTGCATACACCATTTCAACCACCAGTTCAAGCTTTAGAAATCACTTACATTATGGATTTGCGTTAGCCTCAGGAAATTCACTACATCAAGAGGGAGGAAGAAAAAAAAAAGAGGGGGGATTAGTTTCAGAGCAGAAGATGATCACAAGCTGCCACTGACTCCTTAAAATCTTTGGAAAAACATGCATGTACAAATGCACTTTAATGTGATTACATTTTGGAAGTTTCCATTTTACTCAATATTAAGTAGAATTTAATACCTTTAATGGCACAAATAAAGCAAAAGTTAAAGTAACAACAGTTCCCATAGGTTAYAAGTGGCCACCCTGGTATTATAACTTACTATTGCATTTGATTTTTTCTAAGCTTTTGAAGTTGCATTCCCCTTCCTCCTTCCAAACACAACTCAAAATTTGTAAAGGAGAAGAAAATACCCTGAATTGTTTGAGTGTGCACTTTGTGGAAAAAATGTGCAATATCTAAGCTGGGGCTTTAGACACGATGGCCAACAACACACTTCAGTTGGGGACTTTGAGGAATGACCTTTGAGTGTTCGCAGTCGATCACAACTCTTACTACGCAGAAGGRTGGCTGAAGGGGCTCTAACATGCAAGATGAATACAACTTTGGCAAGAAGCACATCAGCCTCATTTTGCAAATTCTTCTTTATCACTACTGCTAAATCTGTGGTTGGAGAGAGATGCTAGTTTAGAACTTCAGAAGGCTAGATACAATCAGTTAAAAGTCACACTTGACAAACAGGAAATGCTACATAAAAAAAATAATTGTTAGGTCTGCGCCAAGTGATGTGATTCACTGTTAAGACAACTACTTTGAAATGTTCAATTCATTGGAGTAATTCATCAAGTAATAAATTGATGACTTTGATAACAAGAACATGTTGACATCCAAACTTGCAGAAGTGAAAGCTAGAGTCCTTCGGACAATGCTGGAGCCAAAGATTTTTGCTTTACTTCTATTCTAAGCAACACACACAAGCTCTATCTTAACAGAGGCTCAACAATCTGACAAAGTCTGAACAGTATTTTGGAATATTTTTTTCACAGCTGCTTTAACTCATCAACTGCATATAGTGACTTAGTGACCTTTATGTGCCAACTTCAATCCAAAATCTTCGTAACTTGCTGCCATATATTTTGGCTTTTATTAACCTATGCTTGCAGTACATCTCATTTGTCCTTTTTTTGTGCAATCTGCATACTTCAAACTATATTATCTTCGTCTTTTTGCAAGTCTCCAATAAATTGACCGATAAATAGCTTCGAGGCCTGTTATTTTGAGGGAATTTGAGCATATTTTTGGAACTACTTAATCTATGATTTTGCACATGCAAGTTCTGAGAAATATCTTTTTCACTTTTAAATTTAGAAATGCGAGTAAAATAATGCTTAATGACAGTATCCTCTGCAGACATATTTCTGAGCTTAACAGCTTTAATTTCATTAAAAGAGACAATAGTCAAGAAACAGTAGGTATGGCTTAAACTTTAGTCTTGYTTTTGAATTAAAGCTTTTTAAAGCCTATCTTTTAATCTAGTACTAGCCTGTTTAAACAGACTTTCTGAAATCATAAAAATTGGTAAGACATGGCAGAAAGATTTGAGTAACTGGCTAACTATAATTCTATATTAGGATGAAGGAAACCATCTCACTAGGAACAACAATGCAGAACTCTTTGCTCAGTTTACACAAATGTATAAAGTCACACCATATGTTTAATACACTAGCAAAATATTTATTTTATAATGATAAAACAGAAGTGAAGGATTTTTTTGGTGTGCACCAGTAATTGTAGTAAAAGAATAAGGGGATTAATGGACTCTTTATACATTTCAATGACAAAAAAAATCATAAAGGTTAGCAAATTCAACTGTTCTCCATTTACAAGCATAAAACTTACCATATACCCCCCCAAACACATATATAAAGAATTATAGTTTTAAAATCTATAAAAAGTAAAAAATATACAGTCAGAAGATCTAACTCTTATTCAAATCTTTAATATAAAATTGTAAACATTTATTTACACAAAGGAAATGTGTATAACAAAATTTTGAGCACCCTTTTCAATTGAATTGTGGTTTTTGGAAGGCAGTGGATGTTGCACAGTGACACTCACCTTTCCTACCCAACCAAAACCGCAGTTTATAAATAAAGCCATGGGCGGCTGGCTAGGTAAAGTTCAGGAGAGCTACATTTATTGCTCTGAAGCTGCAGCATATGGAAAGCCCAAATGCATGTACAGATAGTTACATGTGAGAGGGCATAAAGGCAAAGCCCAGCCCTATCCACACACCAATGTACATCCAAACCATATTTTCATTTCCATTGAACTGTTTCAACATTGTTACAGTGATACCATATTTCTAATAATTTGATCATATTATGTGGACAGGGACCAAAAACAGAAGGGTTGTTTTTTTTTTCTACCAGGTTAAATGCTGTTAGGATCCCGATCACATACAAAAGACCAATGGGCATTACAAGCCAGTTTACCTACAATCACACTTAAATTTAGTTCAACAGTACCATGGCCACTACAGACAAGGCCCCGTCATCAAATCTAGATATCTTCCTGAACAAACCCTCTGGTCAAGCAGGGCAATATCCACCTTAACTTCCAGAAACAGTGGAGGAAAGAGTACATCTGCATTTTCCTGCACATTTAGCTGGATTGCCTTTTTGGTAGTCATAATGCAAAGAGCAGATGTTCTTTCCCTCCAATTATGAAATCACAACTAGATGGACTGTGTTTGGACTTACTCAAATATTTTCGGTGGGAAAAATCTACCGGAGAATGTAGCAGATTTCACCACAACCTAAACAGGGAAGAAAGAAAAATTCGAGTCCTCCTACCCTGTTATTTCTCTGAAGTGTTTGTAAGGGGGAGGAAAAAAAGTGACACTACAGGATGCCACTTGAAATTATGAGGTCCCAAGCACCTCCAAAAGGAAGGGAAGGCACACTGGTGCAAAGTTAACCATTAAAAATAAAAATACAGCACATACTCCTTCCCCTGCCATTGCTAGTTTATCTATACTCTTCTAATGACACTTACCTTGGACCAGTTTTTGGTTCAACTTAATAGTCAACCAAACTCACTAGCTCTTTTCTTAGATTGACAGTAAAAGAAAAATTAGCATCATTATTTGCATATCAACTACTTATTCTAGAAAATATCAGAAGAGTGTCAACAACCAATGTCACTAACACTTTCATTTTCCCATCCAAATACGAACTATGTTATCCTTCCAAAAGCTCTACAAGGGATTAAGTCTGCTTCAGTGAAGTTTTATCCACTATTCAGCGGTGGGATCCACTGATCAATGTACATTTTTCACCAACAGTTCAACATGATACAGTATCAAATCTGTTTAACAGAGCATAACTAATTCACACTAGGTAAGTGTGCAGGACAAACCATGTTCCATGCATATCTGGAAAGGGTTAAAATATTAGTGTTAAAAAGCAGTTTTTAAAAGTGCAAATTGTCTGATAAAGAAGCTGCAGATACAGTAAAATATTTTCCTTCTTCAAATTCAATGTTATCATCCTTCACTTCTCCTCTCCCATTCAGGAAAAAAAAAATCCTCTCATTTCTCTGCAGCAGAGAACTCCTGAAGAAGCCGGTCTGTGYTGAAGGAAATTGCTTTTAAATCACAATGCTAGGTTTGGTTAGAAAATTGAAAAGAGTTTTCCAAAAAAAAGTGGATTTAGAAAGGGAAGAGGTATTCGTGCATTTAAAACAAAAGCTTTCAACTTTATTTTCATTTTAAAACAAATGTTAAGGCAAGGTGGTTTGTTGGTGGATAGGGGATTTTTTTTTTGGTAGATASTCTGGAACACTGACTGTTCCCACTGTGTTTTTGTCCTTTCTGGGACTGACCCCAACATGTGAATGAGAGGGTCTCCTTGGGCTGAGCTGAAGGACCAGCATCTGCTTCAAGGGATATTAAAGAAGTAAACCCACCTGTCAATAGAAAGATTATTAAACTCATAACCTAGTATTAAAAAAAGGTATTTAAAGGGGGGAAACTTCCATATTGGAGCAATCCTGACAAGTACTCCCAGGCTGCCTGTGCTACTACTGCTGATAAGGACTTTTCACCTCTCAGCCAAAATTCTTTTTTCCTCATTTGATCCTGAAGTGACAAAGTCTTGTGCTCATGATGTCACTGGTAACTTTTGGGAATGAACTGATCTCAAAAGTTAGTTTTACATTTTATGACAAAAAAAACAACAAGATGAACTGTCATGAAGCAAAGCCTTCATTTAAATACAACTACCTTTGGAAATAAGTTATGAAGAAACAGGTGCAAAGTAAATGGCTTTACAATTCATGTTAAACCTACTATAGTTTAAAAGTTCTCCCATAAGAAATTCCCCCTTTAAACACAGCAAGGTATAAGCCAAAAACTGTGCCCCTCTAAAACAGAGTGCAAACTGCAGCTTAAAAAACTACAATCTATTAAGACGACTACCTAGGCTAACTGGCCAGGTTTTAATACTTTCTTTCATCTATCGCCAGCATCTAGAAAGATTTACTGTGAAATATCACTTGCTTTTTGAGAGAACAGGCACACACTTCAGCGATGAAAAAAACTGAAAACATCTTGCAATACACCCTCTTCTCAAATAAAAAGTCAGAAGTTTGATGGAACTACTGTAATAGCATGTCAAGCTATGAACAATAGCGATCACAAGTAATAGCTGCAGGAGACTAAGCCCTAACCACAGTTTGTGCAACTATTTGCTTTCTTTCTGAACTATTTCTGTGGAATTTTATTTTTAAATAATTAAAAAAAATGTATTTTCAGAACACTGCAAGTGAGATTTCTGAAAGGCTGGCCAGGACACGCACAATTCTGTTTGACCTGTTCAGATGTGCGACAACCTAGAGACATCAAGATAAAACACACTATTCCTGCAGACCTGCTTGGGTACGCCATTACCATACATCAGCATTCATTGAGAAGCAGCTCCAGTCCCTTTCCAAACCATTTACCTCTAATGCCTGCAAGTCTCCTCAACGCCACAGGTTTTTTGGTCCAAGTGTCATTTATATTCCATGAAATAATAAAAAAGTAGTCCCCCCAGCCCCGTTTTAATGTGTTCCTAACAACTCATCCAAATCATTCATCCACTCCTCTGAAGTCCTGTTTTTCAGCAAAGAGTCTATCAGATCCGTGTCACCAGTTAAGTTCTGAAGTCCATTATTGCCCGACTGGTTGCTGTAGGCAAAAGGTAGCTCTTGGCTGGTTGTCCTCACAGGGTACCCTTGGCTACAGTGCAGATTACCTCTATTGGGCAGTTGCTGATTTGGATTCTGGTTGAAAGCAGTCAGATCTGAAACAGTCTGGTTCATGCCAGGCAAGACTTGCTGTGAGGGTACCTGCTGCTGCGTAGGTGGGTTTGTCCGCTGCTGTGCGCCTAAAGATGACGACAACATTTGCCCAGAGACAGCAGCATTCATAGAGGTCATCGGTCTGCTGGTGCTTAGGCTTACCTGAGGCATTCCTTGAGCAAACTGTTGGTTCGCCATCTTTAGATGAGTTTGTTGCATGTGGAAAGAGGAGCTGGCAGTAAATGGTCCTAAGCCACTGTTTCCTTGCGTCTGGCTGTTAATATTAGGGATACCTTGGTGTTGCCAAGACGGATTTTGAGCCCCCATAGCAGCTGATACTCTTGCCATCTGTGGCTTAGATAAAGTTGGATTCAGTGCACCTTTATTGTGCTGCTGAGAAATACTTGAGTTTGCTAAGGTATTCTGCCCATATCCAGCAGAAACAGCAGCACCCTGGCCCAAGCTGCCTTGTCTCTGCATTGGTGGCTGTCCATTGGCACTTTGAGCTGCATGCTGTGGAACCATCTGCGTCATACCAGATGCCAAATTGTACAATCCCCCACGCTGCATGTTTTGCATACTGTTATACTGAGTCACACCTCGATCCTGCTGACTGGAGCCTGACTGGAGTGGAGGAACAGAACTGTGTCCAGGTCCCATCTGGATCATGTTCTGGGTCTGAGGAAACATCCGTGGACTACTTGAGTTGGACTGTCCTAAATTACTTACCCCAGGCATGGCTGAAGATGACCCTGAAACACAGAGAAGTGTTTTGTTTATTAACTAGCTCAGTCCAACCAGAGTCAGTCTAGGCCTGTTGACCTTATACTCCAGAAAGGAGATGCAGCTACACTATATAAACCATTTTATGGAACTGATAGACAGCAGTACTTCAATTGAAGAGAAAGTGTCAACTGCTGCCTCAGTTAGCACCTCCAAATTGATCTCCAACACATATATGACAACATCCTAAAAAATTAGGATGTCATTTCTGGGAGTTCAGCATTATTCTGAAAAAAAAAGGCTTAAAACAAGGACCCCAATATTTCTTTGTGAACAGAAGCATACACACATACTCCAAAGTGCATGCACAATATCCTAGGCTCCTAAGAACACCGTACTGCAAATACACTGTGTATGTACAGAATAACTGACAATGTATCTCACTGTTCCACTGTGGTATTTCCAGTCCTACTCTTTCATAATTTCAGAGAGTTCTTCTGGTTTATATAACTTTCAGCAATATTTTGTCAAATATCTTTGGGATTTCCATGGTTAAACATTCACTATGTTAATATGCAAAGACTGATAATCACACAGTATGATTTGCAAAAATAATACTGTGCAAAYCAAAATAAATAAATAAATAGACCTTTGCCCTTGTCAACTCTGAGTAAAAATGTTGCTCTTGTAGAAGAGAGCTCTCCATATTGAAAGAAACCAATAAGGGAGAGGGAGGAAAACTAAAATAAAATACAGAAATGTCTGTGAAGTAAGTCAACTAGAGTCAACTAAGGGAAGCTTACCTACACTAGTACTTTCCTTCCAGCTGCAAAATCTCTGTATTTTAAGAGAACTTAAAAACATTAGCTCTTCACTGATTTAAATCAGTTAAAGCATACAGTAAAAGCAGTGTTACAGAAAAGAAAAAGTAGTCTTACTGGAATGGTACAGTGAAGAGGAAGTATACATACCAGGATTTGAGATGCAAAGAGTAGTTTAGTCATTACAACCAGGAAAATTTTAATATATTGATATTCATTATGGCAACATGTATTACAACAGATCTACCTCTGTATTTCTGTGAAAAAGCTGACAAAAACAAATTTTTGGTGGAATCTTTTAGAATGCTACTTACCACAGTTAACACACAATCCCTTTTTTTATTAGTATCAAGTTTTCTCAGTTAAGTAACAAAATTCAATTACAGCTCTACTAGGCACCGCATAGTCATGAACACGCAAGAAAGAGATTATCTTTCTACCTGCATCTTTCCCCTTCAGTGTTAATTCCTGGAGGAATATAAGAGCAAGGCCATAGAAGGATGGGAATAAGCACGTTTTCTGTACTTTTGATTTATTCAGAAAAAGAGAGAAGTAGCTTCTGAGTACCCTGTTAGGTAAGGATTTGTTAGGTAGAGATGAGTGTTTTGGTTTTTAATTGCTCTCTAGTTCTTTCACATTCATAATGCTATTTTAGTTTAATGGTAACACCATCTTTTATTTATCAGTGTTAGTACACTAAATACAGAGCAAATTTCTTCTACAAAAAACCCACACAGGATACCAATATGTAATGAAGAGAATTAGAGCTTGAATCCCCCTCTAAAGATAGCAGGGCTAAAAACATTAAGAGTTTGAAATTCATCCTGGTAGGTGAAGGACATAATAAATCATGTATTTTTTGTTAATGATTGTCTGCAATAAATACAAGCAGAAGCAATGTTAGGTTTCAGAAAAAATGAATCCTAACATCACACTAATGCAAGAAAGTTAAGGAGAATTTACAGTCTGTAAAGGGAAAGGGGGATATAAAAAGATCTTTAGAAAAACAAAGGTGCTTAAGAATTTTACCAAAGCTATATTAAAGAATCAGCAGCGTAAGTTGACCTGAATGAGATACCAGGGACAAAGAAAGTTTATCATTTTCAACTGAATCACAGTATAGCTCCAAACATTAAGGCAGAACAACACAGGAAGATGATACATTAAATAATTACAAGGAATTTTGAAGACACCTTGCTTTCAGTCCTTATTTCTTTTTTCTTTCTTTTTTTTAGCCACTAATTCAATTGCCATATCTGTTTACCTGTGAACTGTCCAACCTGTTGCTGGTAAGGATTCTGTGACTGATCCTGATACTGAGGAGGTGGTCGAGTCAGGTGCCTCTGCAGTTGTTGCTCTTGCTGGTGCCGCTGTTTCTCCTAGGAGAGGTTCAATACAAAAGAAAACAAGTGAAGTTTTTCTCAAGGGCTACTACTCTCTTAGATAAGGATCAAGAGATCTGCATATTTTCACGAGGAGCTGGTAATTACAGGGTTTTCAGCAGCACTAAAAAAAAAGTTTGTTTTTTCTGAAGGTTCAAATAATCAATTTAGTCTGATTAAGGACAAAACTAGGAACTCTGAGACAAGAGGACAGCAATATGCATTACAGAAGCTATTGCAATGCATATCTGATCCCTTCAAAACACTGAAATCAGGGATGTTAGCCTTTCAAACAGTAATACATTCAACAGATATTTTCAGAAATCCTCTAAAGATACTAACTGGAACAAAGCAAGAGAGCAAAAATGAGCGTGTATTAAAAAAATAAAAATAAAAATCACATACACTTTTTGCTCCTTGCCCTCAAAATTTAATTTTAAAAAGATATCTAAAGTAAAAATACAAGTCAAAATTACCAGTGTTACAAAGGAAAGTAAAAAATGAAGATATAAATATTTTCTAGTCTTTGTTTTCAAAAAAAGAAAATACAAAGCCAAATTCTTATACACCACAGGTTTTCCTAGATTACAGGTAATTGCACGACAGTTTATAACAGAAGCTATGCAGATTCATAATCACCATTCAGAACCATTTTGTTAACAGCTCACTAATTCAACAGAAACAAAGTCTAATAATGATTCAAAATAATTTAGTCTCTTCAAAGTATCCAATTTGTATCTAAGTTATAATAAATCAGGAAAACAAAACAAGTAGACCTTCTATAAGAAATACTTCTGGGGCAAAAGGAAATTTTAAGCCTTTAGAGGAAGAAAGGGAGAGAGTGCACACGTGCGAAAGAGTGCATGAGACTATGCTATCGAGATCTCTTAGTGCGCCGTTAAGCAGCCAAAAAGTTGCTTTTACAATATGAAACACCTAAGGGGCAATATTTCTGGCTTTTATTCCAGAGATGAGATTCAGTCAGACTAAGTTTTGGGAAAACTAAGAAGTGATACCATGCTCAACCATGGTTTTAGGCCTACTTGCCTAAAAGGCTGCCCAGGGCATAGAAGGGGACAGAAATTCCCTTCCAAGAATACTGGGGCAAAGGAGCAAGCAAGAAGCCTTTAAAAAGACTAGCACAACGTAGCAAGTAGGCAGATACATGTCTCTACCATGCTTTTAAATAGATCCGCAACTAAGAAGWTGTTGAGGCATGCAGAGGAATGAAGAGCACAGGCTCCCTCACAGAAAAGACTTGCCGCCTGCAGGACCAGTCAAACCTGAACRAGGCTGGCCACAGAAGCCAGGCAGAGATGCCACAGATCCACAGAAAGCATGAACTCGTGCTATCTGGCTCAGCAAAAAAGGCTGCCAAACAGCAAACGCAAAGAAAGCTTTAGAGTGGCAGGGAATGGCACAGAAGTTGCTAGAAACTACAGTTCTCTTGCAAAAGAGACCAATTGTTTCAGAAGCCTTTTCGTAAAACTACTTCCRCTATCGTAGGCATATGAAAAATTAAATTTCAAATTAGAACGCGAACACGATCCAGGGTGACTGGGCAGTGCAAGACCAAGGAATGTCACAAATGCAGTATCCAAGTCTGACCAGCAAGGAGCTCCAAAGCAAAGCTGCTCCTTCATTTGGGTTCAAAGTCTCAGCATCACTGTACAAAGATACAAGTTAATCGCAGTCATTGTAACTAGGACAGAAATAATGTTTAATACTGATATTCACTATAGCAACACATAGTGTATTTCTGGCTAAGAGGCAGGAAATAGGAAGGAAAAAAAAATCAACATTGTTTAAGAGATGTTATTWATCACCCTGTTAATACACATCCTTCTGTTAAGAGCTCTGATATTAAGAGGTTTGATATCAGTATCAAACTAAGTCCATTACTTAGCTAAGAAAACTGAGTCACAGCCCAGCTAGACATTGCAAGTCACCCATTCATCAGTGCCACACAACRGCAAACAGGATGCCAACATGTCGTCTTTCCTCGCCCCACCTTCTTTCAAAGGGCATCTGTTTGTCCACATTTTGGGAAAGTATAAATACTACTGATTTTYATCATTTGATATTAACATAGAAAGTAAAGAACTGAATGATTTACWTAAAGTGCTGGATTTACAATGAATTAATAGATCATACAGAAATCATACAGTAACTCTGAGCTCAGTGATGACTTGGGCATTCTTTGTCTTGCACAGACTTTGAGAGCATATTCACAGTGCGCAATATTTTTTCCACCACAATATTCCTTCAGCTCAGTCCGTAGTAAGCATTTTTAACTAACATACATGTATGACCAATGATAATCTCATGTTTTACAATGGGTCAAGAATTGAGGGTTTTTTTCTGGCTCCAAATTAGCAACAGTGCTCAAGCTAGCCTTAGCTCTAGCGAAGGTATCACACACGGTCAAAAGAGAGATTGGCCAGGACTTTACATAACTACAGCCTACAATACTGCAGACACTCCTCATTCAAGATCTCGTACATATATTTTCAGTTTGGAGGAGAGTGTCATTTCCTCCTTCTTTCTTAAAGTTTCTGATGGACTGTTGCCTCATTAAAACCTAACATTTTTCAACAATCATTATCCGACCTTCTCTCTCCAGCTCATTTTCCATACTAMTATTATAGTGAAAATCCTATCTACCAGGACAACTCTCAACTATAAAAACTGAAAATGTTTAAATTTTTCAGCTTCTAACAGTGCTTTAAACTAAGGAAATGACATATTTCCAAATGTTATTATTTGAAGGACTCCAAAGCATTTCAATGTGCCTTTTTTATTCTTGGGCATTTATGCAGTTCATTGGCTTTTCTTTAAATTATTGGCTCTTTTCTTCATTATTCTCAAAAATAACACTTTTCAGCAATACAGATCATTACACCTCCCCCCCACAAGATGTGAATAGCAGGTTCTTCCTGGGTCTTGCATGTCTTTGAAAATTAATTTCACATTTCCTCCATACTAGACACGGATAATTTTTTCATGCATAYAGTTTCTGGAACAGGCTTGTGTTTTTCTTTTTCTTTTTTTTTAAAGGATATACAAAAGCACAGATAATGGGATTAAGGCCCTCTGGGCTGATTTYCAACTGAAAGACTTGCAAAAGGTTTAAAGCTTAGATAGATTCACACAAGGAGACTGCTTCCAAGAGACAAAGAAGCACCTTTCTGCACAATCTAAAGGGTAGCAGAGTTGATCAGTTGGTTAATCAACTCCCCCCCCCATCAAAAATGAAAGACATTTCAAAATTTGAAACATAATTCTGTGGCACATACACAGAAGAAAGCAGAAGGCATATTCAGTGTACTGAGTCCATCTATACTTACTGCTTCCATTTTCAGAGCTCTGGAAACACATCAACAGTATCCCAACCTTGTYTTTTGTTTTGCTCCGATTTCATTTACCTGTCTTCCTTCATAAAGGATCACAYCCTCATTGATATGATACCTCCTCTYCCTGTAGTTAYTGTCTTGCATTTCCAYACAAGTAAATTCCACCTGTTTTATACTCTTCATTCACAACTGAGTCTTGCAATAGCAGAAAAACCAAGTCTTGGCAGTTAAATGTATTTGAGATACTCTATATAAGCATATAAAACAGCAATTACTTTTATGACACCAAAATGCCTTGTAGTTTACACCCCATTTTGCAAGGTGATAACTATTCTGCAAGATTTCAAGCACTGCTTCAGTCTGCCAAAGCAAATCAGTGCAAAGGCAAAAGACTGTCTCCTCTTACCTGCTCAGCTAGAAGATGCTGCTGTCTCTGCCCCATTAGAAATTGCTGCTTCTGTTGCTCTATGAGCAAGTGCTTTTGTTGCTGCTCCCTTTGCTTCTGCTGGTCCATCAGCATTTGGTGTTGCTTCATCACTACTGCTTGCTGCTGATTGCTGAGATACGGTGTGCTGCTGTGGTTACCTGCCATGGACACTGTGGGAGGCTGGGCACCAACGCCAGGGCCCGGGACAGAAACAGGAACACGAGGAACATTAGGAGAAGGGGTTTGATCCTGCAGAACACAAAGAATGACACTTTCAATTCAGGTAATCAAAGACAGCCAAAGCCCCATTTATCAATTGCCAGACATAAAAGTGAGAGCTTGAAGTTAATGTCATAAGCTCTCCAACATTTAGGAAAAGAGGTGTTAACTTCAATCTCACTTACCATACTTCCCAAATTCMAACTCAGACAGACGCATATAGCTTTTGTATGCTTCTAATCAGCAGGAGGAATACTGCCAGTTACAAACAGCTCTTCAGATCCACCAAATTCAGTTAACTTCAGCAGCAGAATTTCAAACACTGTTTTAAAYTATCTTTATGCTAAACATTTAAATCCTATCTTTTTTGACACAATTTAATTCAGAAAGTGTTTATGCCTCTCCTCTTGAAGTTGCTTTTGTTAGTAATACAGTACTTAATATTTTCAGCTTAAGGGGAAKACGACTTGTCACTGACCAAAATGAAGAGTCTAATGCATCTTTTCCAGCAATGCAATCACTACTACCTTCCACAGAAATACTACTGCAGAATTAACCGAGTTTTATTACTTTTCTTTATAAGTGTCCGTTTTTTTGAAGAATAGAAATTGGGGGGGGGGGAAAAAATCAATTACCACTAAGTAAAAATGACATGAAGTAATTAAGACTTGATACTGTCCTCTTTGTACCAGCAAATCCATTTGAAATTTGACTGGCAATTTTTGTCATTTTTAAGCACAGTTCAGCCTCAACTCTAATTAYGTTAAATATCACTTTCAAAACTAGAATTTAGCTAATGTGCTGGGCTGTTGGTTTTTACTCCTTGCTGTTTCATCAGAGATCACAAGCCAAATATAGTTAATGCTGTGTTGTTCAAGTTGTTCTATATGCAAGCTTTTGACAAATTCACCAGAAGTGTTAATTAATATTTTTGTTACTTCAATGCAAGCATGGCAATGTGTATGCAAGGTCACCTTCCAGGTTCTTGGTGAAAGGGAGATACGACACACACAATCATCCCAACCCTTCCCCTTCATCTTCCACCAAAATGTTAAGATTGTTGCTTCCCATAGATTTTAGGGGGATTTAACTTATCTGCATCTTACCAAGCATACATTGGTCTCACTTTTATATCAGTGTGATCTTTTCCACAGATTAACCAGATATTTCTGTCACTGTTTTTCTTTTYTGCTTTGCCTTTTAAGGCAACAAAACTAGAGTAGGAGCTTCAACATCTTTTGCTAGAAGAGTTTTAATTCTTATAACAAAGACCTTTTTTCCYCAAAAAGTCATCCAGTATGTGCATAACAGGCGCAAATTACAAATTTCCAATTCTCTTCCCCTCCATCCACTACATAGATTTCACCTGCAGGATACTTGTAATATCAGCTGTACRCTGGTATTTATTATCATAAAATCCTTTATATGTCATAAGACAAACAAGCACAACTGACACTTCTTTACAGGAAAAAACCTGAAGCATTACTTCAGCACAAATATTACTACTAACTTCATTCTTAAAGATGGATCCCTTCTCATGCTTYCCCAATTCCTACCATTTGACTAATACAAATTCTTAAATTTGAAAAGGCCCAAAGAAAATCCCCYCCACTAAAAGCAACAGAGCTCTCACCCTCTTCAAAAAAAAAACAGCTTGAGACACATCTGTTTATAGTAAGTCAACTCTGACAGAAGTCAGAGCCTGAAAAGAAGGCAAGGAAAGCAAAGCTTCTTTGAGAATGTTTAACACCACAGTTTTATAAAAGCTATTTTAAGCCAAAGTTTACAAAGTATCTATTTATCTTTGCAAACAGTAACTTCTACAAGATGTGACAAAATTCGTTGCCCACAAAGTATATTAAGATGGTAATCACAAGTTACCAGCATGACTTAGAATCAGGTATTAAAACTGACCTCAGCAGAAAATACAGTTCTCAATTCTTCTCTCATATTCTAATTTTCACTTAAAAAAAAAAAAAGAGTGCCAACTGTTGTGAAATATTACTAAGTAATCTGTACTCTAATCTTACCTATCCAACATCCTCTTGCAAAACCTTAAATCCGCTACTGGACAAAGGTAACAAAAATCAGAACATTCACCTGACTGTGTGGCAAGAGAGGTCGGTAGGTAATGTTTCCAGACTTCGGTTTCAGCAAGATCATTCCATTTTGGTCATCGTTCACATGAGGCAGTGGYGGCTGCTGGCGTTGTTGTATGTAAGCCAACATGGAAGTCTTGTTCTGAGCAGGTACTGTGACTCCCTGTTCACATTCCACTTTGTAATGTGAAAGAGGCTTGGTGTTTCCATAGTCTAGCATAGAGCCTTGACTATTCACAGGGTTTTGGTTCAAGTTGTTTTGCTGATGACCCAGCATACTCACATGATAGTTGCCTCCAGCTCTTGGTGAACTTTTATTTCCCATATTAGACATCATGAGCTTCTGATTGTTGAAGTCTGCCTGGTAAACTGAAGGACTGGTGGGATTTTCCATGGTATATGGGACAGCCAGTGGACTGTGAGAAGGCCCAGACTGTTGCCAGCTAGACATCTGATTAGTTTGGTGGACTTGTGAAGCTTGTTGCTGGTTYTGTAACATCTGGTCTCTCTTCTGCTTGGCAGCAATCTGCTGAAGTTGATGAGCAGAGGACATTTCTTTGGCACTTCCTGTGCCCTTCCCAGATAACAACACATTAGGGAGAGGCCTCTGGACATTCTGAGAGTGGTTTGATGCCTGCATCATGGGCTGGTTAGGATTTTCAGTCATTGACTGACTGGAAGGCTGAAACATAGCCTGAGAACTACCAACTGCTGGAGAAGCAGCACTTACAGGTACAGAAGCAGCACCAATGAATGCTGAACCTGAAGAAGTGGATCTAACCTGCGGAGATCCCATCTGTTCCTGTTCAAAGGCTGCTGGGGAAAACTCAGTCTTTATGTTAATATCTTGTGGCAATGGAGTCTGTGCAGCTGAATTTGAAGAATCCACATCCTTTTTCTCTTCAAAATCTTCATTAAAAAGATCCTTCATGTCTTCATCAGGCACTGATCTATTAAGCTCATCAATAAGCTCCTTCCATTCTTGCTCATTAAGATTAAGATCAGGCATCAAGTTGTTCTGAGAAATAGAACCCCCTGCTCCAGCAATCATACAGGGAAGATCATCTACAGGCTCCTGCTTGAGTTCTTTGTTCAAACTCAAAGGAAAAGAGTCATCAGCATCACCACCTCCATTCATCTGCAGGTTGGAATCTGGAAGACACTTTTTGCTAATGCCATCTAGTCCCATCGAATGTTTTCCATTTAGTTGTAAGGTGTCTCCACCGGAAGATTTCTTATCAAGATGATGCAGTGGAGACACAGGGGGTATTCCATTAGAAGAACCACTTACTCCACCAAGACCATCATCACGACGTAGTTTCTTTGACACAGAAAATACGTCACCATAGCCATTCTGCTGGTCTCCATTCTGAGGGGAAGCAGCACTATCAAGCTTTCTTTTCACAGTCTCATGGAGCTGCTAAAAAAAAGAAGTTATTTAGTTATACAGAAGTTACTTCATACATTAGAATAATTATTTCTTAACAGAAAGTACTCCAACTCTGAATACTTTTTGGAAAAAAAGGTTAATTTGTCTTACAAATCATCACACAAGATGACATCCTTATACAATCTGCTAGGATAAACCTCAAGTATGTAACTAGATCAAACATGACCACTTTCTTCAAACAAAAACAAAAGCTGACAAATAATTTGAAAACAATAAAAATGTTGAGAGATTTCTACGAACCAGAACATATTATATCTTCTCTTCTTCACAATGCAAAACTATTGAAAACTTAARATCCAAAATTTGCCTGAGGAAAAAAAACTTTTGTTTAATTTATTCAAAGTCTAATTGTGCGATAGGACTGCTTTATAAAGGAGTCACAAGTCCAAATACTTTGAGAAAACCAGCAGTTTTACTGTGATTATGATTTTTGGAGGAGATCTGTGTAAATTTCATACACAACCACATTTTTGGCACTAAGCAAAATCAGTCTGTCAGTGAGTGCTTCATACTTATCTAAAGATTGAGTTCAATCGATTGTATCACAGCAGAATAAGTTTATTCCTCTTTTTTCTTCCTACGTTTGCCAGCTGCTAGTCATGCACAAAAACAACTAGAGCACCAGTCAGCTTGTCTCATTTCTAGTGAATTCTCCTATTCTTTTTCTTGTAGTGCCACCTAGAAGCAACTAGAGGGAACAGCAATAGGATCTCAATTTCACAACCACAGTTTGGGACCCTTTGTTCAACTTCACGTTTCTGGCAACGTTCTCTCAAGTGTAAACTTCCTCCCAATGACATAAAATATATCTGAAAACACAATTCATACACACAAAGATGTCTATAAACTTCTCCTTCCCCCAGGTGCCTTCTGAAAAAAAAAGAAAAGAAAAAAAACACATTTCGCTTTTTTGCTTTGCTTCTCCTGGGATTGCTACACTAACAGAGACAAACCAGTAGGGCATAGATGCTGCTCAAATGGAGTAATGTGTTTAAAGCAGAGCTCCCACTAGCTTCCCTGACCTGTTAGAGATGCCTTTTCAATCCTCAGGCAGACACAAGAGGAAAATCTCCATGAAAAGCTACCTGTCCAGACAGCTTGTGCAGTCCTTGTGGTTTGCTGCACAGCAGTTCTCTCAAATGGTAGAAAAGCAGCTCATTAAACAAACCTCAAGAAAAGCATGTTTATTTTAATATTACTTATTACATTTAATATTACTTATTAATATTACAGTCCACTAACCCTTGGGGAAAACTGTCTCATTCAAGAACAAACAGGGGAAACCTCAAGATCTCAGCACTCAAGCAAAAGGTAGTACGTAGAGCCAGTACAAATTTTCAGAATTTTACAGCACTTGCCTGTGCAACAACACACTTCAATTTAGGGACAGAAGGCTTTTTCGCAGATAATTTTTATTTAAACAGTCTACTATTAGCTGATCTCAGAAAGAAACACCATTYAATGCTTGTATAGGCAAATGGTAAAATCTTACTTTCAACTGAGAGATCGACTGCAGCTTCCAGGAGAGCAGGATCTTTTAGACTCTTCATGGAAATGGCAGCATAGCAGTGTAAGAGGAGGTGTATATTTGAAAAGGAGGCTGGAACTCTTTAATCTCAATATTAGATTTGCAGCATAGAGTAGCAGACTAAAGAGAATTTTTCGAATACCGACTTCAAAGAATTTGAAAAATTGTCTTTTTCATAAAAAGGCAAAACAGGAACAAAGAGCGAGGGAGCTTTAATTCAATCGCAACATTTGGCTTTCAGCAAGTTTCCTATTGTTTACTTAATATTCCAACTGGGAAAACTGAAGCTCAAGGTGGATGAGTAATTTGCCCAAGGTCATATGATGAGTCAATCCCTCAAGGATTGGAAAAGGATCCTCCTTAACTCTAAATCATTAGGAAAAAAAACACACTCCTTTAAAACTGACATACAAGTTTACTTCGTACACTGAACATATTCTGTTTTCTTGTAGAAATTTGCTTCAACTGTGAGAAGAATATGCCCTCACTGAAGGTGCTGCTGCAATTATAATTCATGTAGACAACTCAAGCCAACTAGGATTTTGCTAGAATTACCACTGCACTTGCACACGGTTCACCACAGGCTGCAGAACCCATCTATGATAYTGAACAAGTATTCCAGAAACTAATCTATGCAAAGGTCTTTGCTACTGCACCTACATCACTTGCAATATATACAGCTAACTAGTCTAAGACTAACCCCTTCGTGCTGATAGGCTGCACTTMTTGTAGTCTAGATAAAGATGCAGACCCCTAATATCCATCACGCACTCTCATGCTGTCTGTCTCTCAAATCCTAGGAGCTTTCAAATCTATATGGGCATCAGCGGTCATYGTAATGCTCAGATATCTCGTTCTGAATTGATTAGCATCAGTTGCTCTAGACAAAGTCATTCCTTCACCTCTAACTATATTTGTCAAAAAAAGAGAAGAAAARGAAAAGAAACATTCATAACTTCACTAGTGAGGTAAAAATTTGGGTTGACTGCTTCCTACCTTGCTTTACCTTAGCCATATCTAAGATCATTTGGAAGAAATCCTACCTATACAAGAGAGCCAATACACCCATAAGACAACAATCTGCTTATCTGTATGAAGAAATATAGAACCCAGTTCTTAATAGTACACTTAACATCTGAATTTTAGAAGCTATTTACCAACTGCACTTGCATGCTACTTCATTTTTCACATTAAAAAAACAAAAGSCAAAAGTGTACCTGGATATGGCAGCAATTCCTCTATACTGAGGTTTACGCCACTACAGTTACGCTGCCTGCAATATAGTCAGCTAACTAACGTAAAACTAACCTACATATGCCTACAAGCTACTCGGTAATAGAGCGGTCCATTCTCCTTCCTTCCCCCAAGACAGTAGTACAAAAATTTGCAGGTGCCAAAGGCTAGAAGTTCCTTCTCATCTGCCAGCGGAAATACATTCTGATACCTTCTGTTTATTCATTTTTAACTTTCCAAGTGATATAACCTGAAATTCTCACAACTAATACATTCATACAACTGTACTGCAAGTAATGTAACCTTCTCTTAAGAGGTACCACTTCTTCCACACCATTTCAGCTCTCAACTTCTAAAGAGGAAAATAAACGTGTTAAATACAGTTCTTGCACTGTGCATCTGGCTCTACCTAAAGCCAGTTTTGAGGGAAAAAAGATAGCATAGAGATTGAGAGATACAAGTCAGACGACAAACTACGAACATAACAAGCAGCCCCAACAGAGTTTTCATGGCAAGAAAAACCTGTTTTCATCTGACAAAATTCAAAAAAGAACACAGGCATAGGAAAAAAAAATCAATTCACTACTAGACTAAGAAAATCCTTTTAGCTTTAAACTTTTTGTCTACCATCATTTTGTCAGCATGGGGCCATCTGATATGCTGCTCAGTCTTCTTAGTAGGATCAATGTTATTTACAACACATGAAGCAATTTTTTCCATTGTCACAACACGGGATACAGAAATGCCTTCCCTGTTCTTTCAGCCTACTCAGCTTCCCAATAAAAGATGAACCTCCAAATTCTCTGCAGCAAGAGTATTTAATCTTGCCCAATATTGATATGTAAAAAAGCATTTATCCTGAGTATTTGAATAGGTATAGCAGCCATGCAAAAAAGAATGTAGACAGGTCTCAATCCTTCAGGCCAAGACAGGACAGTCTCAYGAAGAGGCACTCAAGGGCCATATGCAGCATCTCCTCCCTATCACATAATCAGAGCTACGTTTTGATCACATGACCAAAAATAGACACTCCACAACTTGATTAACAGATACATTCACTTGGCAGAAGTACAAACTCAGCTCAGGCCACAACTGCGGATTCCTGGCGTGACCAATACATGAACAGAYTAACAAAATGCAGGTATTTTCCCTCGCTAACAAGCAATGTCCAAAACAARCAGTGTCCGATCTTATAATTCAACGCACATGCATGCTACACACGACTGGGACACAGGACTAAGATGCAGGGATGGATGCACGCCCCATCACATGACAGGGCTTCCATYGGGCTCCTAAAAATGGACAGCATGGGACAGACTGCAGGAATTATTCTGATAAGCTATAGTCAAACTTTGTGCTGAAACTGATGGGTTTAAGGCAATGACATACATCTATATTGCAGTCTTACTGCACAGACAAGTTGTCAGATTTCATAAACACTGGCCACAAACTAATACAGAAGCCAAAGAACAAGAAATAGAGAAGATTTAAATCTCGATCTCGAGCTTTTCRATTGGCAAATTAACTGACGGAGTTCAAAACTCAGAATCCAGCACAGTGTTCTTACTGCACTGGAGAAAGAGGGGAAAGGGTCACCTCGATCGCAAGAGTTCACTTATTGCTACTAACAGCGGCACAAAGTTGTTCCACTTTTTAAAAAAGAGGAAAAGATTACTGCAGAAGTCAAAAAACAAATGTCAAATACACAATGCTTTAAATTACTTTCAGAAAATCATCTGGAGCCRACATCATTTCACTGTGTTAGAACTTAACAGGCATGAAATATTATTTCATGTTATTTTCTTAAAAGCATGAAGTCTTTCAAACTATAGTATTTTAAACTATCGAAGACAGTTGACTCAAACTACTTTTCTAGAAATCCAATAATTTGCTGTACTTTGAAACTGGTAATTGAAGGCAGAAAATAATTATAGAAACTGAACATAAGTTCAATTTTTGCAGAAAAATCCCTAGGAAAATTACAGAAACAAAACTATTTTTAAAAAACCTGTCTTTTATACTGCATCTTTTAGGCTTTGTAATTGTTGTTTTGTTCTTAAAGTATGTGTTAAAGAAGTTCAAATACTCTTACAGGGTTTAGTAGACCTTTACATTTTTTGCATTTTATTTGAAATAAGTTTACCATTCCAGGCTTAGAATTAAATTATGWCTACAAAGATTTATGATGAAGTATCACCAAGAGATGTAATGCTGACCATTTGCAAAGGAACGAATGCTGTACTAATCTCCAAATACAATAATAAAAGTCTAGTTCCAGTTATGCCTTCCAGTCTAGATATCTGGAAGGAGAAATTAAAACAGAATATATCTAGTTTGTTTCTAGTGGAAGCACTAGCGTACTAGAAGAGAAAAGCTCCCACAGAGCAGAGCAGCTAACAGTACAGACACAGTGAGATTCTCCTCTCCTCCCTGGCCAAGGACAAGAATAAAGATGACAACCTCTTGAGCTGGAACAACAACGCAGCTATCAGGAATCATAATATATGCATACTGGATAGGAATCACGATATTTTGACTACATGACACACTAAGAACTCTCCACTTACTGAGCACCTACATGCAGCTTTCAAAGTCACGCTCTCCTTGCAAGGAAAGCATTTTGTTACCAACTGTGTTTCTGCATTCTAGTATGCTGTCAGAACCAAACTGCTGGACTAATTTTAATTTTGACTTTTACTTTAATTCCAGAAGACTTTTGTGTTTGGGTGACTGCCTGCTGGAGTGAAGGAGGGCTGTGGATATGCATGTCTATAAATATCCCAGCCTGCATTAGTCACAAGGGGCAGCTTCTGCTACAGGAATTGTTCTGCTGAATCAAAAAAAAGAAAAAGAAAAAAAGAAAGCTGTGCCTTCAGCTGCAATGCCGGATCCTCCACCTCACTTGAACTTAAAAAGCAGCAGCAGAGCAGTCACTCCCAGATCTTYACAATTTAGGAAACATCACTGCATATCTAGCTAATCTAGTAAGGGAAATGTTTCAAACATACAACAATACCACACAGAAAATTAAAAGGAGACAAAGAAAAACCTGTCCGAGTTGTTGGGCAACAAACTATCAGACTTGTCAGCAAAAATAAACAATTGTTGCAAGACTAAAACTGTACTATAGTTATGTATAAATAATGTGGAAATAATTTGCTATTTTTGTGGTAAAACATAATTTTACAATTTAACACCCATGTACCACAGCTCGCACAAAAATCAGATCTTCTGAACTGTTACATACTAATCTGAGTTTCGTTAGCAGAATGTTTTTAATGCTTGTCATTACAATCCAGGCAGCGTTTCCTTAAATTTATTAGTTAGGGCTTTTTAAACCAAGACATATGTTTCTCCACTTTCCTCAGATTTAAACTTATTTTTAAACCTTTTACCTGATGCCTTTTCTCAGCTAAGGTTAACTTAGCTATTTTCACTACACAGACTTCTATAACTCGCAAGTAAATACTACTGCTCTTCAGATTTAACACAAAGCATTCCCAAGGCAGGCCACTGACTGGATCTTCTCTGCCCGTTCCAGAAATAGTTTGTGGTTTTGTGGCAGTCCTAGACAAAGCAAACCATCTACACAACAACTGTTCACAGGTGAAAAAAATAGTAAGAAACACCAAGCAGCTCTCCTACCAAGAGACCACATCACAAAACAAACAGTGAGGACAAAGATCCAGATCTTAACACGCAACTCATTGATGGCTCAAGAAAATACATTCTGCTCAGTATTAGACTACTGACTTATATAGATACATAGACTACAGATTATAATCTAGAGAAACAGAAGAAAGCCCACCTTTCTAGTGTACAGAATTTAAACTAAGTATTAAAATGAACTTTCTCAAAACAATCTGGCAAAGAGGAGAAAATGTAATAGATGACAAGTCCTTTCTCTTTCCAACTTCTGTTTCTCAAAAATGTAAGATTAGAACACGGGACAAAACAGAATACTAAACATCATCTGCTTTGAACATAGTTATAGTAATGTCACCTTAAACAGAAAGATGGAGCACATTTTGGGTTTTCCATTTTCTGTTAAATAATGGTCTCAAATTCTTTGGTTTTGTTTTGTTTTTTAAAAGAGGAAGGTTAAGATTTTTTCATTTTTTCCCATCAAACAAAGGACATGATTACATGGTGCACCAACCAGAGGTACTTCTGTACCAATTCTAGCATTATTGAGCAAGAAAACACAGGATGAAGCTGTCTCTTCTGTTTGTGACTCTAATCCATCCAGTTGCAGGACCTAAAAGAGAGAAAAGCCTACTAGAAGAAAAATTTGATTTGGGCCATGCAAAAAATCATAAAATATGCTATAAAGGAAGTGGTGGTGGTGCTCGTCCTTTTCCCCCAGCCCCTCTGAAGCTGCCAAGTAGAGCATCTGGGAGTGTACACACTGTGCACTGTGTACACTTGCTGCAAGTCAGCTTCAGGGCCTCTGCTGCAAGCCATCAGATGCTAGATAATTTGGCAGCTCACATATCCTTATTTATGAGCTSCTTTCTCTTTGAAAGACCAAAATAAATGCTTCATTACTTTCAATATAGAGCATTAGTTTATAGAGAAGGTTCATATGGAGCTTTACWGAAAACTCTTGATCATACAGCAGCAATAGTGCTGTTATAAAAGTACAGCTGATATAATGCATATTTAGTTGTCCTAGTAGCACTCTTTTCAAAGAAATGTGTCCAGGATATTTTAAAAGCAAGATAACTTTAGTGGTAATCCAAAAGTTTACTGAACACTGCAAACCATACCCATGTCCTTCCCCTACACAGCACGTGCTTCATATTGATAACAGTTACACACTTGCTAGTGGTAAAACATCAACTTCTAGCTTGGAGAGGAACCCTTTATGCTAAAGGAATTAAATTAGCAGTAGAGGTTTCTTCTTGTTGTGTCGTATTTTTTTTTCCAAAACTTGAATTACTAAATAAACCAACTTTATGCCCTAGTAACGAGATGATGAATCAGCAGCTGCAATTAAGCTTACAGTCATGTATCCTAAGAAGGAAACAGCAGGCCAGCACGAGGAAGAGTCATTCACACACTAAAGCCCTCTTCTGTTGTGTAAATTGGCCACTGGCAGCAGCTTCCTGCACAAGAAGGGCTTCCCCAGATGCACACCGTATTTCAAAACCATATTGCTGTTGAGAGTCCTCATTATAATGGATGCTAATTAAATCAAATCCACATCCAAAGCAATTTGAAACAAATGCCACCAATGAATCAGAGACATCTTTCTTTTAGAGAATCAATCAATATGAAGAAGCACAATGGCAGTTTAAATAACAGGATTTGACTTGTTAGAGCTCTGCGAGTGTGTAACAAAAATACACATTATTAGCAGTTAGAGCCCCCCTCCTCCCCAAAAAAATCCCAAAAAACTTAGAGCCCAGAAAAGAAGCAAACAGAAATCCCACCAAGTCTTTGGATAACAAAACATGAGTTTGAGTCATCCAAGTTCTGACACAAATTTACATTCAAGATCAGCCTACTAAACAACAGCTTCATGGAAAGTTTTACAGAATCACTGTACACTCTTCCTGCAAGATTTTTCTTTATCTATCGGATGAGTGCTCTAACTGTATCATAAGGATTTTAGTCTTCAGAAAAGTCTGTACATCCTAGATTCTTTTATATATATGTTACCAAGAAGAGAAACAATTCAGCCAAACACCCCTTTCATTTCATGTTGAATATATTATAAACCGCATACATGCCTGTCTAGGGCTAGTTACCTTAAAGCTGACAGCGTGCCCCATGTCATGTACAGCAATTTCTACAGTGATACTATTCTAAAATCTGCAGCTAAGTGAGGTCCAAGACAGCAGAGAATCACAACCTCCCTTCTTCTGTTCTAATTTGATCATGCTCAAAAACTCAAGCATACAGACTGTAATAAAAACACAATTTGACATACATGTTAACTTGAAAGCGTATCATATTAATGCCAGCATCAGCATGGTGGCAGTTCAATCAACAGGATTTGACATGTTAAAGAGTTCTGTGCGTGCGTAACAAAAATATGCATTATTAATGGTTAGAGCCCCATACACAAATAAAAAAAACTTAGAGCCCAGAAAGGAAAAAAAAAAACCCAACAAAGCAGCATTATATCAATTTCAGGCAGGTTATCACGCAGAAATACCTGCTTCTGTGAAAGACAGTGGGTAACCTTTAAGAGATTATCCTACTAACCTACATTACTGACACATTAATACAGCAGAGTATATTTAAAGGGCTCGGAGTCAGTTAAGCAACAGCTACCTTAACATACAAACACACCTGTATGAATATATCCTGACAACCAGAAATGCTAGAGAAGCCAGAGAAACATTAAGATTTTCAGCTAAGCCAGTTTTTTAATGGGTGGAGTGGGATTCCCGTAGCGTTCACACCCACTAGAGACCAGCAAATAAGCAGCTGCCCTTCCAACACCACTCGACTAAAATTCTTTCCAAAGTGCAGCAGAATTCATGGAGACATTGTTTTAAGAAGGAAGAAAAAAAATGAATTCACCAGGGATAGGAAATGTGTCCTCATATAAAGTGATCCCACTGAGCACCCACCGCCTGAGCTAAGATATAAACAAAACAGAAATTCCCCGCGGGCTCACAGTACCGCGGTTCCCCCRACAGTTTCTGCGCCCTAGCTCGAACCGTAACCCAGCAGGCTGCACCGGGAGCAGCTCGGCACGACCGGAGCAGCCGCAAGGCCGCCACGCGAGCTCCCCCCGCTTCCTCCTCAGCGCAGCGGGCTTTGCGCACTCCGCCAGCGCGCACAGATGACAGGACAGAAATCGCAGCAGCCCCCGCGGGCGGCTAAGCGGCAGGGCGCGGGCACGGACCCCCCGCCGCCGCCGCCGCCCGCGGCTCGCCCCCGGCTCCCCGCCGCCCCCCAGCCCCGGCTTACCGCGATGAGCGTGCTGCTCCGGCCGTGCGGCTCGCCGCCCGCCGCCTCGGCGTCCAGCCCGTTGGCGCCGCTCCTCTCGGCGCTGCCGGCGGGCGGCGGCGGCGCAGGCGGCGGCTGCCGGTGCTTGCCGGCCCGCTTGGCCTTGGCCTGCAGGCAGCGCTGGTGCAGGGCGAAGGTCTGCTGGCGCTCCAGCTCCAGGCGCTCCGGCGACACGGCCTGGTAGCGGGACTCGCAGGCGCTGTGGTGCCGCCGGCAGAGCTCGATGCGCCGGCGGAGCCGCTCCATCACCGCGCTGTGCCGCGGCACCACGAACTCCGCCATGGGGCAAGGGGGCAGCACCATGGACCGGAGCGC
>NW_028186501.1:6278780-6299845 GCF_003343005.1 Rhea americana | reverse complement strand
GGCCGGCCCGAACCCCCGACTCCCCATTGTTATCCGCGCCGCCGCCATCTTGAAATTGTTTTTCCCCTCAAGAGCCGAGTTGAGAATAGGCGGAGCTTCCTGGGTGGCGGGCGACGTCACGGGCGCGTCGCGCGTCACGGGCGCTGAGGGACGTCGCCGCCAGCCAATGGGAGGGCGAGGGAGCGCGGGCGGAGCGCAGAGCGATGGGCGGGCAGAGCGGCTGGCAGGACGCGGCCGTCGGCGCGTTTAAAAGGCAGGGGCCGGGTAGGGGCGGGGCGGAGCGGCCCGGAGCCGCCACTGGCGCGCGGCGGGGGGCGGGGCCTGGGGTGAGTGACGGGAGCGCGGCCGCCGCACGCCCCGCCCCCCGGCGGTCACTGAGGGAGATGGGCGGGGCTCCGCCCCGAAAGCGATGGCGGCAGAAGCGGCCGCTTAACCACAGCTCGCCCAGACGGCGGTGTCTGGGGACCCCGTCACCCCTAACCCGACCTTCCCCCGCTTTTCTCCATCGCTCCCCTTCGCTTCAAAACTGAACCAAAAAAAAAAGTAGTGATGAGGCCACAGAGATTTTTAAGTTTCTTTATTGATTAATTTTACATTATAATTTATTCAGGTTTTAATATATGCATACCGCATCTACAGTTACCTTATTGAAATGGACAGGTCTTTTGCACAAAATAAGTCACAGTCCTTGTTCAGGACCACCAGGGGTTCTTCCTTTTCTTTTGGAAACCTTGAGGCAATCCTGGCAATTCCAGACTGGGAGGGGAAGGCTTGGGGACACAGAGACTCTTGTCACCAGCCCCCCCGTGCAGATGAGCAGAAGAAATACAGAAAGCAGGAGACAACCATGACAAGCGATACCTCTGCAAGCACTCGGCCCTTGTCCAGCCATTCTCGAGCTGTGATAAGTCAGTGTTATCATAGCTGGAAGGCCGGTTCGGATTCAATTCTATTTCTGGAGCAGGTTAGTAGGTTAGCTGTATCTGTACCACCCCCCTTCACCAAAGGCCAAAAGAGGGGAAAAGAAAAAAAAAAAAAAAGAAAAAAGTCTTCAGCATTTCTAGTACCCTGTATTCCAGGTCTCTTAACTGTGTATAAGCACTCTTGTACATTTGTTCCTTCTAAAACAGCCTAAAACCCTTTCCTCGCTCTGGTCCACCAGACATAGCAAGTTCAGCTGCTGGACTCCATCCACTCCAGCACATACACACGCACATACGCACTTCAGTAAGACAGCTTCAGGTAGTTGAAGGTGTTTCAAACCTAGTTCACAGGTAGCAATCAAGCAGAGCTTCAATGTTTGGGAAACACTGCCATGGTTTACAGGCCTTCTTTATTGAGAAGGAGATAACATTTTTTTAAAGCCTTACAGGAAAAAGTAGCTAAGTCAATTTAACATTGAGTCACCCAAGTGAGAATGCAGGATAAAAAGTAATCTTTCACTTTGGAAAGTCTTTGTTTATTGTAGTGATTACTCAAGAAGCATACACTAAGGTATCAAAAAAAGCTGTAACATGCAGACAGGAGACCTTTTGAGCAGGTCTAGCAGAAGCAAATGTAGATTTACAGTTAGCTCTTATAYAATACTATGTAAAAGCTGATAGCAGATCTTAAGTTCATTCTTGATACTTTGAAATAATGTATGCAGAAGAACTGTCCAGGAGTTTAAGGCAATTTGCATATTAAGATAAAAATACTGATTAACAGTTATGTTGTGCTCAAATTGTTAGTCAACTTGAAACCATTTATATATACTTCATCTCAAAGGACTGAGAGTCATAAATAGCAGCTGCTCCTCGATAAAAATACAGTCCTGAGAACAAGCTAGTACCAATGCTTAAGCTATGACATCTTCCATGTCAGAGTATAAGCTATTTTGGCAGTAAGGAGCAGTCTCTACCAGGTGTTCAACAGGCAAAGGCATCCTAAATATGCAATAGCTCCCAACAGAAGTCTGAAATTACTTCCAGGATCTTGCTTACAATGGTTTATTTGCACACTACAGAAAGAGCAAGAAATCCTGCTATGCATTTGTGTCTCTAGCATTTCCAACACAACAACTAAGGGATACAACATAAAGACAGGCAGCAAAAGGTGTTTTCATTAAAAGAAAAAGTCTTTTAGTAATTGGTTAGATTGTTTGCAAGGTAATTAGAACACTTTCCTCCCCCACACCTGGGAATTATTTCCCCACTTGATACCTATGACCTAGCCCAAACAACACTGGAGTGTTTATATTCAGTGCAAGAAGAATAATTTTAGGACACTTACTCTAAACAAAGGCAAAAGCTTATCTATATAGACATCCAGACTCCAACATATTTGGTACAGTGTAATGAAGTTACATAGATTTCATCCTCAGAGGTATGCTCTTGTAGTGATCACCTGCATTCCACAAAAAGTGTTTGAAGCAGTATACTATTGTAGACTCAACACTTAAAAAAGGATTTATTCAGCTGGAATTGGAACTCCCTAACATTCACAATATAATTTAGGATGCATTTGTTACATGAATAGCAGATAAAAGACTTGAACAGTTTCACATATCAGTTAAGATATTCCACATGCTCCTTCCCCACCTACAAATACTGACATCTCATTTTCGTTTTGTTCCCCTCCCCCAAGATTCAGATCTACTTGTGTATCTGACCTCCTGTCCTGTTTCTACAGGAATAGACATACAGTGATTGGAGTGAGAGGATATGGGACACTGTCCTATCCAGTGTTTGGACCCTGGAAAGGAGTAGACCTAGCTATGAAAACTGACAATGAGCTGAACGTGAAGCACTTCAGCAACTGAGGCAAAGCTGCACTCAAAAAGCTGTATAGTCACAGAGAAAGGAGAGCATCAGTGACTGAACAGAAGGAAAAGGAAAAATAGTCTAAACACYTCAACAACCCTTTAGCTTTATGAGAAGAGTTCAAGGACTAACAAAATCCAATTTTCACAGGATTAAATGCCATACTAAGATGACCTACTCCAAATCCTAGATCATTTGTTAACACTTAAATCTGCTTTAGTCGCAGACAATGTTCATATTCCATATGACTAACCCCCTTCCTTCCACCCTTTCCTCTTCCCCCTCCCTCACAAAAGAGCAAAGTTGATTATGAAATTTAACTACTAGTTTTCCAATACATCCCACCCTGCTCCCAGTTTTATTTTTTGCTTTGAGGGAAGAGGGGTTGTCAACTATATTGACAACTTCTCTTTAAGCATAATTATCAAATTAAGGGATATCAAGACACTGGTGCATTTAGGAATTTACATGTTTGTAAAAAAAACTAGTTATAAAACCGCATTTTTAACATCTAGCATTTTCAAGATTTTCATTGTTATTTTTCACTAATTAATATATTAAATTAAGCCATGGGTTGAGACTGGCAAAGTTCTACCAAACAACAACAACAAMAAAAAAAAGCATTTAAAACCAAAATGAAAAGGTTAGTTATGTTACATTCCAAAATCCACAGCCCATTATATTAAATGCATTCTTTCTACAGGAATGATGTTCTTTAAAACAGATGATTGCAAAGATTTTACTGCTAGACACTCCATTACATTGGATAGTGTAACTGGAACCTGTGGATGGTGAGATCTTGAGGTTTGTCCAAGTTTCAATGTAAGGTGTCCAAGGTCCTCTCCCAGAACCAAGTTTGGAAAAAAATTACAGATCAAGTTCTTATGATTATTTTTTTCAATCTTTTCTTGGCTTTCTGTTTCTGGGTGATCTATTCACAGTCTCCTCCTCCTGCAAGRAAAAGTCATCTGTCAGCATCAAGGAAATCTAACTCAAGCTTGCTCTTAARAAGAGACTAAGAAAGGAAGAGAAGAAAAAAAAAATCTACGAACTTAAATTCTGATACTGAAGTCAAAGCAACTCCTGAAAGGACCTACTGCTGTTATCACCCCCTTCCTTTCCATACATGACAACACATAAATCCTCCACTTTTCACAGTGGATGTCCATTATTTGCTACATGTTTAACTGCTCCTACTGCTGTGAGAATCCCTTTAACTTCAGATTAAGAAATACTCCAACCCTTTAAGTTCACCATTATGTCAGCGTGGAACACTTAAAAGGTCACATCCTGATTACATACAAAGCAGAATAAGCCTTTCAGCTCTGKAAAGTGGTCTGTACCAAACAATCCCCTCTCCTGTCACAATACAGGGTCCAGGGCAGTGCCTTAACAGGGCTTCCTGCTATGCTTAAACTGGCCAAGGTGATTCTGATTTTACAGGGTCATTAAACTCTCTGAAGTTCTGACTTGGGGAGGGGGTGTTACACGGCAGTGGAAACAGTATCACATGAGCCAGGTTAACATTTCACTAAGGCTTGTATTACACTGACTTAATCTAGAAGACTTGCTTCAAAGATTAAATGTTTTTACCTCTGATGCATGTTTCCTGTCCTCTTCCTCCTCCTCTTCCTCCTCCTCCTCTTGACTAGCACTTCCTATATCAGCATCACTTTTCTGCTTCTCTTCTAAAAGAAAAAGTCTCATTCATTCTCTTTTCATTAAAAAGAATTACCTTCAGTAAAAACCTTCATTGCATTAGCTTAATTCCATATATATCAATACTGTTGGTTTATTCTTTTAAATAGAAAAATCAAAACCACTTTAAATATCGTTTGTCTACCTAGCTTTTCCTCATTTGCTTCTTCCTCCTCCTCCTCTTTCTCCTCTTTGTCTTTTTCTTCCTCTTTCTCTTCATTCATCACATCAGGTTGAGGAGCATCTGTCTTTTTGTATTCTGCAGCACTTGGCTGCTTCTAAAAGAAATTAACAAAATCAGACAGTTATTTGTTAAGTTAAGACAAGTTAAACCAAGTATCTTTAACTATTGCTTCTTACTATCAGAGGAATGCATACCTTCCCAGAACAGCAGAAAAGGACAATAAGGAACACTGGCAAAGCCACAGTGAGGATGTAGACTACCCAAAGCCAGGGACGCTCTTCAGCAGCTGCCATCATCTGGCCCACAACACCAGGCTATAAAACAAAGTGAATTGTCAAAATTCATCCCATACAGCAAATTGTAGCTAGTTTCTATCGACACYTACAGTGATTTCAAATAGGCCTTATGCAACTTTGAACATAACTATTTCATACCTCAAAACTTAAAGCTAACCAACACAAATATTTTTCTGTATTCGATAAACTGAAAGTTAGACTAACAGCTTAAGTTAGCAGCACAGTTGGCCTGAGCAAAGCCTCATGAAAAAGTAGCAAGTACTCACTGACATTTTTAATTGACTAGTACCATATTAAAATTACTGAGGTTCCAATAGGGTTTGTTTACCATAATCTCTAGCTTTGTTACATACACGTATTTTTTAACAGAAATTGTGGGAAAAGAAGGAATGCTCCTACTGTTCAAGTCAGAAGTACATAACTAGGCTTGTTTCTCACCTCAGCAGCACCATCAGCTGCTTTTTTCAGTCCCCATCCATCACTGGCCCAGTCATCAGCCACAGCTCTTTCAGTACAGATAATAAAATTGTCAAAAAAGATGTCAGAAGTCATTGACCACAGCTCAAGTCCCACAGCACTAAATGGAGTCATCTTGAAAGGTTCCAAATCTTCAAAGAAGTCTGGATTTGGGATCTTCCTAGGTTTCCATATACCCTAGAAAAGATACAGGTATTCAACCTTACCTACATTACCTAGCATACAGTCTGCATTTTAGTTTTCCCTCCCACTTTGAACCAGAGACTTATTCATTCCACAGGCACCCATGAATACAGTGTTTGCAGATGCAAACCTTCATGTCTTGGGAATCAGTCTGTGCTACAAAAAAGTGAGCCCTAGCAAAATAGCACCTTGAATCTGTCCGAGTCCACTTTGCGCTCTTAATTAGACCTGCTGAAATTAAGTTATCCTGCTTTTTGAAAGAGAAATGCTGTACTGGCCAACAATTTACACAATCAACAAAACTAACCTGATAGTTCACATTATCGATCATTGGAGGCTTCCATTTGCCTTTGTAGTTTGGATTGTCAATCATAGGTCGCTGCCAGGTACCACAGCCAGGGGCTGTCTCACATTTTGGATTTGCAATCTGAGGTGCCTCCCATTCACCATCCATATCCTCATCCCTGAAATGAAAAATTCAGTTTAAGTCTGCCCTTTGTCTCTATACAGAATAAGGCTTATTTCATCTGACCTCTGGGAAAGTTTCTGCAGTAAAATAGTATAGCACAGGCTGGCAGATAAGAACACTCCAGAGGAAGTATTTCAAGTAGCCTGACAATACAGAAGCTCAAAAAAAGCCAGTCACTGAACATAGCCTCCATCTTCCAAGCACTGTACAACTGCAAAATGACTATCCCTGTCCTGTTCAGCTTACAATCTTCAAAAGAGGAGTCGATGAACGTACAGAAGAAAGCCAAAAATGCAAGACTGTTTAGATCAACTTCATCTTCTACTTTTGAAGCAGGGTAGCTTTGTTAGAGAACAACAATGGACAAGCTATTTTTTGTAGCTGTAAAACCCAGTGCATAAGCCATGAAGTGTCTGCTGTTATTTACAAAATGCAGTCAACATACCAATCCTCTGGTTTCTCAGCATCAGGGTCTGCTACATATTCTGGCTCATCATCCAGCCAACCCTCTGGTTTCACAGCATTTTCATCTGGAATCTTTGCAGGAGCATCTTCATCCCTTTAAGACAGCATTTTATATATCAACACACACAGAAGTTTAACCTCACTACATGATTCTATGCACTCTGAACAAGTGAACTGATCTGTGCTACCAGCCAGCTTCATTTTACATGTTTATGTGCAACATCATGATTTAAGAATAGAATTGCCTTGCTATCTATGTTACAGACTTGCTTCATGACACAGCCACGTCTATAACTCTAAGGATAATACTGCTTAACTACTTTTCAAAGTCAATCCAAAAACAGGCATATTACAAGTCTTGCATTTTAGTGCTCACTGCAACCACGCATCTGAATTTAAAATCAAGTCTATGGTTCATTGAGCACAGATTCAAAGACAGAAAACC
This sequence comes from Rhea americana, assembly GCF_003343005.1. NCBI lineage: Eukaryota > Metazoa > Chordata > Aves > Rheiformes > Rheidae > Rhea > Rhea americana. The sequence continues at coordinate 6,292,827 of NW_028186501.1, read as the reverse complement.
AGCATCAGTTTCTGGTTGAAGATGTCAAATATTTCAGTCACTTGTAACCAATTATACAAACTATAAGCATCTTGGTTTTACTYCCAGCAATTTATTTTTTGAGCTAATCAGGGATGAAAATATTAGCTAGCTTAAATGCTTCTGGAAAACCTTGATCTATGGCACAGTAACAGAAGCAATAAACATTATTTCCTACAGAACATGGATCTTGTCTGCCTTCATCTCCCAAGACAGTGGTTCACCTGCCCTAAACTGCCTTTGTTTTGATTACAAGGGTGAGGCTCAGTACCTTCTACAAGTCATCCGAGAAGGACTTTTTGATCAGGACCAAATTATGAGGCTAAGGCCTCCCTCAGTTCCACATCTCAAACAGCTTACCAGTCATCTGGTTTAACAGCATCCGAGTCTGGAATTTTTGGTCTCTCATCCCAGTCCTCAGGCTTCTGGTCATTTGGGTCCTCAATCTCTCGAGGTGGATTCACAGGAGGAGACATATCATTTAACAAATTCCCACTGTTGACAACCGTTTGATCAACCAGTATTTCAAAACTGTTATCAGGATTCAAGACTAGAAGAAAAAAAAAGTCAGTGTAGTCTTTGCATGCATATATATGTATATAAACACACACACTATTTTATAAAGTACCACTCATCCACACTGTACAACATGAGTTTCAGCAATATAAGCTACCATCTGCCCAAAAACTGTTCTTAAGTTGTTAAAACCTTTCTCCTTATGTTTAAATGGTTATATATCACTTCTCATCTTGGCAGAGAAAGGATCTGCTGCAGATTTATTAATTACCAGAGCAATTTGACAAGTTGACTTTGACACAGTAAGTATTGCTTTAGTATCTATCACAAACAGTATTTGCACCCATTCTCCTCAAGAATGGGTCTCCTGTATGCATTCACAATCCTACTACTGACACACAAGATTTAATCTTTCTCATCCTGTATCCATTGTTATCTCCATAGTAAAAATAACTAGAGATCTTTCCGAGTACTTCCTGAAAGATTTTAGTCGTACCTTAATACAACAAACCAGACATTATACTTCAAGAACAACTTCTGCCTGGCATGGAGGTACAGCCTCCTCTCCACCTGAGATTAAGCTATCCGAGCCTAAGTACAGAACTAACCAGCTAAAAATAGGAACTACACAAAGATGACTTCAAAAACTAAGCCCTGAAACCACTGTTTCCAAAGAATGAAAATCTCTTGGGAGATCAAATCACTATTACTATTTCCCTCCAAGTCCAAAGCCTAGTATACCCCAAATTATTAGGATGCAACATTCAAGTACTTTATGTATGTGCGTAATGATTTTGGATACACTCCGCATATCAAATCATTCATGACTGACTTCTTGAAATTCATATTATGAGCAGGAAACCTTACATGATTCGAGAGTTCTTGTAAGGAAGAAGTATACAAAATGTATAGCAAGACCAGTTTTTGCATCCATAGYTTAAAGGGTTTTTTAGTTGCATGAGATGTTGACAGACATATTCAGTTACTCATTCGGATTATTTCACATATTTTTGATTACGGAAAGATAGAAGTAGTTATAAACAAGCATAGTTAATAGTCATCGTACCCAGTGTGTAAAGGTGGGTCTTCTTATCAGTAAAGTAGGTCTTCAGGTCCGCATCAGGACGCTTTGCATGCTTCTCCTCATATTTACCAGTCTTTGGGTTCTTGTGCCGAAAGATGAAGTGCAATTTATAGTCCTCTCCGCATTTATCAGGGCCAAACATGATTGTATATGGAGTTTTGTCATGRAATTGATCCTTTAAAACAATGCAAAACTTTAAGTAATCTCAAAGTAATGGAATTAAGCCAYTGCTCACTATAAGAGCCTCCAATTTATTAGAGGTTACATAACTTGTATTAAGAATTTTTAGTGTGGGTACTTTGCTGGTTTGTATCACAGCTACATGCCAAGAACACCCAAAACAAACAGAAAAACACTCCCACACACACCCTAATGCCAGAATTAGGCATCTTTTTGATTTGGTCTCAATTTTCCAGATGGAAATTAATGGCTCTCCAAGAGTTATCAACAAGATACACTTAATTACGGTTATCACTAATGAACAATATACATATCTCTACATTATGAAAGATTAAAACGCTATCAGTACAGAACTATTACACCATTGATATAGTGACTAAGTTGTCCAGTGATTCTCTCATATAAAGATGTAAGCATTAAAAGTGAACTGATATGTATCTGATTTACAGTTATACAAGCTAGTCTCAATTTAAGAGCTAACTACACATAATAATGTCACCTTCGAACACTGCAATCAAGTCTACTTGTTCTTGCTARTGTTATTCTGCTATTCAACATACATAAAACTGGTCAGCCAGCCAAGCAGTCTTTCAGGTGTTCTATGTAATATAATTTTGTTGAATTTGGCATCTGTATTGATAACAGAACTCAAACGAGACAGAGGGAAAGGAGAATGATGGTAGTAAGTCAGAGAAGGTACTTTCTGTAACATCTAGGAAGATGGTTAAAGAGAACACATGGGCTGCACAAGCTCTGACTCAATTGGTTAAAACACTTAGGGCAGGTATATGATTGAGAACAAAGACTAGTAATCATTTTCTCTCAAACTTACTATGGTCTCTCCCATTAACTGTACTTTTAAGACACTGCAGAAAGACTGCAATCAAGCACCATTTGCCAAGCACATGGCTATATACAGCTCTTACGGCTGTATAAGCACCACCTAGGCCAACTTTTAATAAAAATAGTATTTCCTTTTAAACCATATCCAGTACCTCACAACTGACCTCAAGTCAAAGTCTAGGCAATAAACGCAATGATATTTTAGTTATTGGCATTAGTTTGTTTAACATTATACATGGAATTTTCCTTCTGRGCAGCTGCTTCCTATGCAGGTCTCTCCACCTATACTGGCTACTTCCATAAGATACCTCTTCTCTGGTGCTAGAACCTAAGAAAATCTGAATTGGTGCAGACTTCAGCARAGAGGTAGAACTGCTCAGCTATTAGAGAACTTGGATCTCACACAAGGGGCCAAGAGATATTAGTATTCATCTTCTCCAAATAAAACACAGTGGGAAAACACCAAGGGCAAAGTACATTAGAGATCAGGCCCTAAATACACAGCACTGTACTGAAGAGGCTTCTTTAGGAAAAAGTGAAAGATAAAAGCTTTCTTTCATGGCATAATACTCAAAGTAGCCACATCACTCACCAGGTTCAGTTCTGGGGTTTTTGAAAGTAATTTCACATAGGCCCCACCACACTCTATTCCATTTTGGAAGTTGACTTCATATCTAGTTTTAGTTTAGGACAGAGAAGTGGAGAACATGTTATGACAAAAAAGGTCACTGTCATATTTCAAGATGAGAGTTTTCAAGCACAGATTCAGACTAACACTGATCTGTTGCTGTTTGTTTTTACATCAGGAGTCTAACGAATTTTATAAAAACCACACACCATACTTTATGGACTAAACAGATTCACAAGGGCCTGAGAAACAGAAACCAAGGATTTAGAAGACTTAATCTAAGATGAAAGATTAAAGGAATTGAGTGCTGGTCTAGAAGATTACAATTTAGGAGGAGAAAAGGAGGAGGAAAAAGGCTGCTCAGTGTGTAAGCGACTGCAATATAGTTTAAGGCAAACTAGTACCTTCCCCATAACTACTAGGGCTACAGACAACTCAATTTGTAAAGTGATTAAAACCGGAACAGTCAGATCCTAGAAAAAGCACTTTAGAGTTGTAACAATACAACAGAGTATTTAGGGATACCAAGGAGTGCGAAAAAGGCAAGACAYGTCTGCCAGGAGTAGGTAAGGTATACTTGATCCTCTCTCAATGCCAGCAGCTGGAGTGGGTGACTACTTGAGATTTTTAGTTTCGTCTTTTAAGCCAAAACTAAATGGTCATGCAAAGCAAAGTGACCAATTCATAACGCTGGACAAGTATGACTTAGCTTACTTTTCTTTTTACTTGCAAAGTGGGTCATATGCCACAGTTCAGCTGTTCTCACTGAAAGATTTTTTTCTTCTTGCTAGTCTAAGATGCATGCAAGTAGATTCTTCTGCATCAGTTATGGCCCAACAAATCTAAACAAGCTGTTCATCTTCCATGACAGATGAACAAAGGAAGGAGGAAACAAGTGCATCTTTAGCACTGCCCATTCCACCTTGGAAAGAAGGGACAGTTTACTAAGTGCACTGACTTACAGCTGGACCACCCAGTATTTGGGCAATTAACAGTACAGGAGTCAGTTGGCTGACATTGTTAGCACAGTAAACCAAATGAACTGCAGTCTAGAGACATGTGATCCAGTCTAGTTTTCAGAGACTACTTTTTCAGGCTTCACAGCACAAGCTCTTCCTTCTGAAGGAGCCATACTGTTCACACCTGACACCACTTCCTTCTTTATGGATCCCTGTTGCTACTTTATTGTTACTGAAATGGCATTGTGATAGATAACAATATTTTGTGTCATTCAGACCCCCAGGCAACAGAACTTCAGTTTCTGAATAAAAACTTCAGCCTGCTATGTCACCACTGAAATAATGAACACTATAAGTTATCTTTTACTTACTGTACAATAAGGGGTTTGGTATCAAATACAAAGGGCTTTGAAAGCTTGGATGAAATTGCGTGATGTTTGGCTCTGGTTACTAGTACAAGCCCTTTGTCTCCTGGAAGCTTAGTGTCCTTCATATCTTGGACTTCCCATTTACCTGAGGGGAGAGAGACAGAAAACCAAGCATTCTCAAAATTTGTCCAAGGCAGACTAACTTAAACAGAGAAGTCAGCATTCTGTAATCACATCCTGTAGGGCGCCTTCTAAAGTTATTACTGTAGCATCTTCACTAAAAACTGTTTGAAAACTAAGTTGATTGTCTAAATCGGGACTACACTTTACACTAGCTAGATATATAAACACTTCCCTTATTTTCTATATACAGGGAATATTACCTCATCTTGAAAACAGAAAACACTAAGACCTCTTCGAAGTGCASCTCTTTCGAAATGACAGAAGACATCAAAAGTATCTACCATTTAGACAAAACCCCCCAGGTAGCACTCACCATCATATTTGGCAATCTCATCATCTGTATCATCTTTCTTTGCTTTGGAAAGGATCCATCTAGAATCAAGACATCCACTAGTCAGAAAGACAGGGTTCCCCCCCTCCCCTTAAAAAAAAAAAAAAAAAGCTTACTTTCCTTTTTATCCTCCCACTGCTCTTAAGAAAAGATGTCCTACGACTAGATCACAGAGTCTAGATCCCCTGAGGAGTTCTGTTCCATCAGCCTGGATAATTCTCTGCATTTGCCATCTATCCTTCACCCACAAGTAGGAGGATCATTGCCTGAGCATCTTGCTCTTGTAAAAGTTCTCACTATGCAAATCTCTAGTACCTCCCTATCTTAACTTATTATCTGAAGAAATAAAAGTGAGAAGGATTAAAACACTATACTTGCATGGCACATTTTCCCCTTGTTATTGGCACCTAAGGATATACTAGCTTAGCACTTTAACAGCCAGCATTATAAAGTCACTGCTCTAATTCCCCCCTACCAATTGCCATTTGATTCAGCTTTGAAAAGCGTATGCTCCAGGAAGGAAGTTTCACTCCCTCTCCCAGGGTAATTTAGTCATTTATTGTACTGAAGTATCCTTCAGGTTATATACTTACCCATCCAGAGTTCCTTTATCAAAGTTTTCTGCAAAATAGACTTCGCCTGTTGGAACAGGGGCCCTGTAAGTAACCTGTTGGAGAAAAGATATGTAATTTATCTTTAAAGGTATGTTTTCTCCCCCAAAGTAGTAAATGTACATACAGCTCATTTCTCCTCTATACTGAGATAGKGTTTACCTGGAACACTCCAGCAACATAAATACAAAAGTTATGTACATATTGCTGCTTAGGCCACGCCATTGTGTTCTTGTCTGCAGCTAAAACTCAAGTATGTATCTAGCTGGAAACATTAGCATTCTCTCTGATAATCACATCAGAAGATCTCAAGCACAGATCTAAGTCTTCAGGAAGATGGAGGACAAGAAAGAATAGGAAAGACGCAGCTAAACTTAGTTCCAAATCTTACTCCTAGATAGAATTTTTAATTAATCTACAACACAGTAAATATCAACAGATCTCTAATCAGACTCACATTACTACATTACTAACTATAACATGACTTAAGAGAACTTTCAGGACAAACCTTTGGAGCTGGAGGAGGAGTACTAGTTTCGGACTTTGACTCTTCTGCCTCCTCAATGCCATCATCCAAGTCATCCTCGATATCAACTACATCATCACCATCATTGTCATCTTCCATATCATGTGCTTGGACAGCAGGAATTCCAAGAGCCAGCAGYGTCACACACAGTAGCCATTTCAGCTCCATGATCTGAATACAATACAAGGGGAAAAGAGGTCAAACCAGCGCTGCACAGAGCAAGTTGTTCTGCTTCTTTGTATGTTAACAAGCATCCTATACAACAGGTAAACTGCCTAGTCCCACTACGGGAAGAAAGCCCCAATCTTACAGTAAATAAAAGAATTAAAAAGATGTCTGACTGGTTGAGATGGGTCTAAAAACCTCTTGGAGAAGAACATACATAAAGCAAAAGTATTTAATGCAGAACAGATGTTAATGGACTAGAGGAGCATATGCCCAAGTTCTGCAGATCATGCTGTAGAAGTATTAGAATTTTGCTGCTTTTACACTGCCATAGTCCCTGAGCAGAACAGTAGGCACACATGTACACAATACATTCCCTACACTTGCAAAAGACTGAACAGAAAACCCATTTCTTGCTTGGAAAGAACTTGAAGCATGTCATACAGAAGCTGACATTTCCATTCAGTTCAGGCATTTACAGTCCTTCAAGTATAATGAAGCAATCATTCCTCTATGCCCTGTTCATTATTTTTCTTCCTTCTTCCACCTGTGGGACACTAGTGTTTTCATTCACCATTTCATTTCCCCATGATTTACTCTAGAACAACAGCAAGTCATTGGTACTACCAGATACTGAAGTAGATCCAGAAGACTCCTACTGGCTGCTCAGACAGTTACTTTGATTCCCTTCCCCTCAATCTCTACATTAAAGGGATGATCAACATCCTTGATCAACACCAGAGGGATGTAACAGATACTCTACACAGTTGAAGCGTCCCGCTTCAACTGGTCTAGAAGGTGCATCATAACACCTAAAACACAGTGGACTCTGTCAAGTTGTAGCTCTGAAGAGCTCTGTAAATGAAAGGGGTTTCAACTCTGACTTGATTTTCTTGCCATAGAGATTACTGCACCTGCACATGGATACAGTTGCCAGTGCTCTCACCAGGCTGCCCACAGTCTTACTCGCTCAAGCAACCTATGCTTTGCTTGCCTTTGCTCCTTTGAATTACATTCCAAAGTTTTCTTCCAAAAAAATAGAGTTGCCACTGAGGATATGTGCATATATAAATAGAGTTTAAAACTGAACAAAGTCTATCTTCTGCACTCTCCTGCCTCAGGCTGTAGCCCTGCAGCTGAAGGCTCACAAATAACTCGGAGCTAACAGAGCCCATAGGGGCATATGGTCATGCTAGGAAACAAGTTTTCAACTTTCTGAAGTACGCTTAGGCAACTAAAAGCTTTATTAGCCCTATCCAATATACTGAAATCCAGTTGCACACCACATCTCCTTATTCTTTAAATTACTTCTGGTGGCACAAGGGGTATTTTACAACTACAAAAAAAAATCATATTTTAAAGACCTGTGTTGAGGTCATGCCCARTTTATCACTACAGCAACATGCAATTGCAGCCAGTTTTCTAACAATAGCGACTGCCTCGAGGATTATGGTCTAAATACATGCTCACAACCCTCCCCCCCCCCCGCCTCACCGTTCAGGCAACTGCACCAAAACAGCTTGGAGCCAAAAGGATACAGCTCACACCATGATCAGCTGATAAAAAAAAAAAAACAAAAAAACAAAAAACTTTGAAGTGTTGCTACATATGAGCAGAGCCTGCTTGTTCTTTTAATGCAATGTACAGCCAGAACCAAAAACAGTTACAGACCTCACATGCTCCCAATAGATCCCATTACAAATGGGGGAACTGCAATACARAAGAGTTGTCAAGCACTTCCCAGCCCTTAGACATGCAAGTTCCTTCAGCACATGAATCCTTACTCTGAATTTGGCCTATGTGCCTGAAGCAACAACAGACTAGACCACACAGTGACACATTTCCAGCAGAAGAGTTGAATTTYGTTTTACCTTACAGGAGAGTCTCAAAGTATACTTTTAACAGAGAGAGATTGAGTGAGATTTTACCCCACATTTCACAACTGTTTTCAAATTACATCCCTTAGACAGAATGACTACTTCATTAYTGGGGAAGTGTTATGAGGAAATTCACCTTAGAATAAACATTAAGGTTTAAGATAAACCAATGCTTTCCCCTCCTTCTATGAGGAAGGAGTTTTCACATAGCTCCTCCCTAGCTTGTGCAAACGAAATTAATGGTTTAGCACACAAGAATCCCTTAAGTAATTTCACCACTAGCCAAACAGCTGTACCTTCTGGTGAAAGAATCAGATTGCCCCTTCTAACTTTCATGCCAGTACACAGACTTCATACTTAAGAATTACCTACTTTACAATCCCACCCAAACTAGGACCCTTAGGAAACATCTGTCAGCATCAAACGGACTTTGCTTAGTGCTAGCACTTCTTCAGTGGCTAAGTGGCAAAGCCACACGGCCTGACTATAATTTTCTTGGCCTGATATTGCAATACCCTGGTTTCCTGCRTGCAAGCTTGCTCCTGGAATTCCTCCAATTCCATCAGTGACCCACACAGCAAGGGCAGAAACTTCTCCATTCTGTGGATCCAGTGGCTAGGAGCCATTCCAGCTGAGCTCCTAGCACAACCCTACACATCTACACTCTAGGGTCTACACTTAAAAGATACAGTACTGTCTAAATTTAAGGCTTGTGGAACCTTGCTTTAAGCTAAAATTACTATCTGTTCAAGTTTCCAGGCAAGCTTTTTTTTTTTTTTTTTTTTTAAAAAAGAGCTAAGGGCACAATGAGAAGCTAATCTAGTTTCATGTCCTTGCTTCTTTATAATCATTGGCAAGCAGTTTTCACGAGTTTATATCGCTACAGAAAGCTGTTTAAGACACCTCCTACACATTAAATCAGTCCCGAATCCACATGAGCTATTATTTGTACACCTTGAGCACTAACTGGTAGCACCACCAGCAACTACTGGTTGTCATGCCAAGCTTCATATTCTGTTAATCTAGCAATTAACAGACTAAATTATAAGAAATAAGAGAAATTAATTGCCCTCTCAAAAGGGCAATTTAAGCAAAGCATAGGTTTTGTTTTTAAAAAAAAATCTACTTTTATCCATAACAGATGTACTGCTACAAGAGAAAATTTCAACTTCAGTTCACACAATCCTTAGGGACACAATATAAACATGATTATGTCCTAGTAAATTAGGTTATTCCTTAATAGGAAAGGATGGAAAGAAGACGGAGAGAGAATAAAGTTTAAGGGAGGGAGACAGAAGAAATTCAGTTTTTATACAAGACATGCTAAAAAATGACGCTCTACCTAAAGTTAAGTTGCTAGGAACTGTACGTGCTCAATCACCTAAAACATAGTCACTTTATTATGAAGAGAGTTCTCACGTGAAAGTGTCCAGTCTGCAAGCAGTTGTCACCATTAACCATTTTTGAAACTCAGCCTGCACTTCTGTTCTCTAGTTTTAMCTGTGTAATATTTCTGAAGGTTACTCTACTTCTGATGAGGCAGCTGCCAAAAGCCTTTAACAATGGAAGCCTTTCACGACGGACAGAGCTTCTGAAGTCTCCATTCTGCCTCAGTGGAACTCATTTCTACCATGCAACACTGCTCCAAGGCAAGACTTCATCTACCTTTTTTATATGCCCTTCAGACACTTATAGACACTGACACACAGCTTGTGCTGAAGGGCAAGTTACTGCCATAGAATACCAAAGTACTAAGTAAGAAAAGAGCTCAACATCACCAGGGCTAACAAATCACTTACTTGCTCCATTCCTGTGCGTTCATCCACAGCCAGCTTCCACACTACAAAAAGGATAACTTACATTTAAGTAGTATTCACCAAGTGCTAAATGTCAGAAGGCTGAAACATTGTCTTCAGCAAAGTATGGGAGATGTACCAGTGCACCAAGAATGGACACCTGAAACTGCTGCCCTACAGTTTTTTTTTTTCCCAATGGAAAAGAACTAAAACAAGCTGGAATGAGATTCAGGGACAGGATCAGCTTCTTGCAATAAGAGTAGCACTCACTTTATGGGATTATCATCTTCAGATTTCAAAGCCCTTGAGAAAGTCATGCAGCCTCAGAGATTACATATATGTGGGGTGTGTGTGTGTGTGTGTGTGTGTGTGTGTGTGTGTGTGTGTGTGTATTATAGGGCATAAAGGCTGAAGTTTTTTTTAATTATTGGTATGACACTGAAAACTCTTGAGCCATACAGCAAATAATTACCCTGAATCTCTAACATATAGTGGGTGGGATAGACAGTGAATGGACCCACCTGTTAAGTCCTTTGTTATTTTACTTCCAGAACACGCTGTTGAGAAGGCTACTTCCTTGTCATGTTAAACAGAGCCTGCAAAACCAGTTTAAACATCTCCTTGGTTACTGACCTATTGAGTGCTTCATCAAGCCAGTTCTCAGCAGCACACATTTCAGACTGTATAAGTACATTTACATTGACACTAGATATCTAGTTTAGTAGCCTGATGAAAGAGAACAGTCTTTTAAAAATAAGAGCACTTACTATGAACTACACAATAGCCATATAACTGGAAGAGTATCAATGGTTTCTATCTCAGCAACATCTCATTTCAGAAGCCTTCAACTGATAGAGTTATAAACAACAATCAAATCTGGCTAACRTATCTGCAAAGCAAAGTTTGCTAGGAAACTCTACTGATCCAAACACCAGATTTAAATACAGCACTCCACTTAGAGTGGAAGCATAGTAGTAAATAACGCACACACAGTGTCATCATGCAGGGCAAGAAACTACTTTTGTTTCTCTAAATATTTTTTCCCCTGTAAAGAAATTCAGTGTACTTAAGTAGAGAGGCAGATATCCACTTTTCTTCTCAAACAGGATTTTTACTGTTCTAGCAAAGGTTTGGCTACCCTACTTGATAGTACACTGGCATCTTGAAGTTAGAACTACTGAAGAGCAGAGGGATCCATCTTTTCTGCATCCCAAGTTTCCCTCACCCTTCACTGTGTACATCCCAGCCCCTCAGCTCTGCCAGAGGCACTGTTTACAGTGAACTAGCACCTGTTTCAAGATGGTTACAAGTCTTTCTATCACATTATTTTAACTCTCAATCAATCAGCTAATTCAAACCAGCACACAAAGGTACAAAGAGTTGAAGGAGGACAAGTGATGGCACTGAGAGACAGAAAGTGGCCATGGATAAATGAAATTAAGCTCTTGGCAAGCAGTGTCAGCTTAATGCTGTAGTTCATGCGCACTATCATCTTTGCTTGTCAAAGGCACAGCTGTCTTTAGGCAGACTTGGGAGATCTACAGCCAAGCCAAATAACCAATTTTGCAGCCAAGTTCCACCATTTCAGAAACTTGTTAGTTACTTGCCCACTCCTCTGCGAGGGACAGTTTTTGTTATGTTCATATATGCAGCAATTCATACAATGTAGACAAGACTATTTTCATTTAAATGTTTAGCTCTGCAGTTAGACATTTTCAGAGTTGGGAAGGTTTTGCCTTTAACATGGTAACTCAGTAAGCAGCAGACAAGGCTAAACTAAAACTGCCTCACTTACAACAGGCCAGAGGCTGGAGCACTGCATGAAGGGTCCTTTTATGGAGGGGGTCGTTAAGATACACTGCTACCTAAGACTTAATGAAAAGTCTCCTAGAGAGGATGTTTTGCTTTCTGTTTGGGTTGTAAGGAGCACAAATGAGGTAATAAAAGGTGACAGCAACAACACTCACTTTTAATAAGCATTTCAAACATGTCAGTTTCTAAAAATAACATACATCAGTGCACACATAGTAAAGGAAAAAACACCATGTTCTGTTTGTCAGCAAAGAGATCATTCATGCAGAACTGGAAGTCCTTGGAGGACAGAGACACAACTGCAAGGTTTTTGGACCATAAAACAGATGGGCTGTTAGAGAAATTATGGTAGCTGGGGATGGTGGGGGGGGAGGGATCTGAAGATGCCCCAAGATTTCAGACTTATGTTGAGCAATGAATTCAAGTTTGCACTGCAACAGAATTAATGCCAGAGAGAACAGGGTATCGTCATGATCATTACTAGGGGCAAAAAAGTTAAAGGCCAGAAAAGGAAGGACTAAATACAAATTACAATGTATTCTTGGTCAAAGATTTATTGGTTTATTTAGAGGAAGTGCTGGGACACATCAAATAAAAGGGCTCTTTAACAGAAGTGGCAAGCTCTCTCAGTATTCTGCATTAGATTTTCCTTCTTAGGAACGCAGTAGATGCTAGGAAACAATATACATCTTGTATTCAGCTTGTAATGTAGTATGTGTAGTGTATGAGCATCCCCTTCATAACAACTCATCTTACTGGATTTTTTTTAAAGAAAAAAAACTAGAAGCATTGAAACTTAAGACAAACACTAAATTTAATTCAAAGGTTCTTCTAGTTTTGTTTAATATTTTGGATAATTGGATTAACCTATGTAATATGACCAAACCAACAGTAGGCTTGGTAAGGGAGTTTCTGAAGCCATTTTAACTGCAGTGCCAACATAGAGTACACTTTTACACCACTCCTATTTTACCCCTTAGGATATACTAAAACCCAAATCTCAGTAGATAGTGCTCCACAAAATTAGTTTATTAGCTATGCTTATTTGACTGTGTTAAGCAAACCTAATTTAGAAAAACATTACACTCCTAGAGACAAGTTTCCAGACATCTCAACATATTCCAAACAAGCTCAGCAAAAATATTTCCCTTTGATGCTCTGCAGAAACATTTAAGTTGTACTACTAGTAACACTGAAGTCTCAACCTTACCATAACTACTACAACCATTAACATCCACCTGTTTCCCTCCACATTCAGGTCACCCACAGCCTCTCTCATTCTATAGCCTAGAAAGTTCTCAACCACAAAACCAAACGTGGAAGTTCATTCTTTAGTATGAAGACAGATAAGAAAGCAGTAGACCTACACTCACTTTAATTCAAAGGGGTTTTTGATTATTTTTTGAAAGCATGCAACACAATTTGAGCTATAAACAAGAATGAAGGTCTCAGTTACACACACTACACACTCAACCCAAATAATACTCAAGAGCCAAATCAATGTATGCATTTTAAGTTCTCAAAATTCTCAGCCTTTGCTGTTAGCGGTTTCCTCTTCCACAGCTCATCTTTGGCCTCGCTTACTCCTTTRCACCTACCACGTCTTCCCTACTGGTTGGGCCTCTAGTTCTGCGTCTTCATCTCCCCCTTTCCAGAGGCTTCTACTTCCTCTCCCACAGCCCGCATCCTGCCACATGTTGATACGGTTGACCGCCCCCTACCCCCACCCCAGCACAGCCACCTATTTAAGCTCGGCATTTCGGCATTTTCAGGTAAAGGCGACTTCCCTATTCTCACTGCCGACGTTAAGGCCGCAAGCCAGATAAAAACCCCAAGCCGCACGCCAACCCGCCCACCGCCCCCCCTCGAAACCCTGCCTCTGTCTCCCCCCCCGGCACCTGAGGAGCGCTGCGAAGGGCCTTATCACCCCCGCCCGGCTGCGCCGTGCCACAGGCCCTGCCCAGCCCCTTCCCGCCTCCCAGCCCAGAAGCTACCAGAAGCCCCGCTGCTCCCCACCGGGCCTGCCCGGGGTTGCCGCCGCCCCGCGCCCGCCCTGCGCCGCACGGGGCTCCCCCGGCGCCCCCGCTCAGGCTCCTCGACTGCCTCCACCCTCCCCGCCCCCTGCCTCGGGGCCCCCCGCCGCCTCCGCC
>NW_028186501.1:6254389-6278340 GCF_003343005.1 Rhea americana | reverse complement strand
GGCGCTCCGATTGGCTGAGGGCGCCGCCGCTCAGCGAGCCGCCCGCCTCAAAACACGCCCCAACGGCGCTTCCCTTCGTGGAGTGCTTTTATTGGTCGGCCGGGTTGCAGGAAGTGCGCAGCGATTGGCTATCTAAAGGGAGCGTTGAAATGTGGGTGGAGACCCAGTGGGTTTCTTGTCGCTGCGCGCTGCGGTGCTTAAAAGGGCAATGCCGGGGCGGGGGAGGGGGGAGGGTAGGAGAGCTGTGCAAGAAAGGAGCTAGTGCGGGCGCGTGGCCGGGCGGCCGGTGGCGCTGCCTAGGCCCGGCCGCAGCCCGCTCCCTCACACGGGGGCTGCCTGGCCTCAGCGCTGCAGGCCGAAGGGGTGATGGTGCAGCTGGCTCTGCCCGTGGCCGTGCCSGGGGAGCACTGCGCTGCGTCCCTGTGGGGAGGCCGTGGGCCGCTGCCTGTCCTGCCGCTCACGCTCCATAATGTTAAACGCTGCTTCCATCTTTATTTCCATTCTCTGTTTCTTTAACCCTGTAGTTTTAAAAGATTTTCTTCGTATTGATTAGAATTTTATATTTAAACAAAATACCTGGTAYTGCTCAGTTAGGTTTAAGAAAACCGCTAAACCTAACACGTGCTCCAACCTGTTCAAAACGTGCGGTACCCTTCAGTCATCCTGCCCCGTGGAGGCCTTGCATAATACCAGAAGTTTAAAGCAATGCTGTATTGCCAAAATTAACAATGTGTGTAAGTGAAATGCTTTGTAAATGGTGAACATCTACCGGTCTGAATGATTCCAGAAGCCTGGGGAAATGAGGAAGTCCTGCCCCAGTTGTTTGGGATAGGAAGGAAAGGCAGGAGGAGGGTAACTGGTTTGCATGGGACGCCYGAGGAACAGGCAGAACAAGGCTAAAATTGAGGAATCCCTGCCTCCTGCTCCCCTACGCATGACAGCGTAAGATGGGGGTGAGCAGGGGCCTAAGAGGAGGAAAGCCGACTCCTGTTGTCTGTCAGTAATACTGCTTTAAGGTATTTCCAAACTGTTCCAGATGAGCACAGTTAAATTGAAAGCTGTATCTCAATTTGCCACTTTAAAGCAGGCTCATGTATGGGCTGTGGACTGCAGCCCCTTCCAGCAGATACTAAGTATTCTGTAAGAATACCAAATTCAATATTGCTAAGAGGGGTGGGAAGGAGAAAAAAAGACAAGGGTTTCTTTTTTTTTCTTTTCTTTTTTTTTTTTTGGTAAACATAAATCTGTTTTGAGTCGACACAATGAGTCAGCAACATAAGTCTCCCCACAGAGAAATTTCCACCACRTTAGGACAAAGCAAGCAGAGGCCCAGTGTTTAGAAATAAGGCTCAGCATAAACTAAATCAGCAAATCTCTGTTTACACTGAAGTTTGGAATCAAACGCTCACGTTTTTCTAGAAAGCCACCAACCTGGCTCCTAAACCTCCCTGTAGGCTGATTTACACCCAGAAATTGAACAGAAGATGCGAGGAAGACAAGCAGAGAAGCAGCCACAAACAACATACAGCATGTGAGATACCTTAAATACGAACCTAAAAACACCACAGAGGGAATACTTTAAAGGGTAACAAAGAAGTATGATTTAGCAAGCTCCCTCCCTAATCTAGGAAAAATCCAATTTCCCCCCCCATACCCTTCAAGCCCCCCTTTTGAAACAGGTTATTCCTTCCCCAGAGCTACTGCGCTGTAACTCGCAGGATAACGCAATACGAGGCAATTGCTGGGATCAGCACGAGCACCAGGAAGTCGGGCATACCCCACAGGCCTGTCGCACRCGCCTCCCCCGTTCTCTCTCGCAGGCCACCCTCTCCCAAAAAAGACCACATTCCTTCCTTTTACAACCTGCTGAATCACGGGGCGGGCGGGCGGCCCTGCAACCCCGTTCCTGCCTGTTCTGCTTTGTCATGGGAGGGACAGGACAGCTGTGAGTTAAAAAATACGTAAGCTGCTARAAGTACATCCCCCCATTTTCGAGCGGTTTGAGCTTTGATAGAAGGAATACGCAATCAACACAAGACAGATAAATGACCGGAAAAAAAGAAAAAAAAAGAGAAAGGGAAGAGAAGAAGCATGCACAGAGATGTAAGTGCTTTGGCAGCTGAGAACATGGTATGTTTAGCGTAGTCTATGGAATGCCAGGGCGATGGAAAAAAGAGGGATGGCAGAGACCACACAGCAAACACGACATTGTCAAAGAAAACCATTTAGGTGCRTGCACGCTTGACCACAAGAGATTTGTCCAGATCCAGTGATAAACTCATGGGGAGCACGCTCATCTCTGATTTTGGAAGCAAATTCTGAGAGACATGAAACGGGCAGTGTGGCTAAGCCGGAAAGGCCTGACGTTTAGGGTTCCCATTCAGAATACGTCACATTCAGAAGTACAAGGCAATCCCCAGTTTATGAGTGAATGGTGGCTTTAAATGACTGCCCTGTAGGGGTGCTTTTCTTGCCCTGGCTGTTCCTTTGGTAGAGAAGCCCCTCCTGTTTTCAGCAGGTGCTTTCCACCCTTAATTCTCTCTAATGCACTGCCACACTGCTTGGGCTCTCCTTGTGTTTCAAGTATTAGTAGTAGATCTTTTCAGATCTCATTCTGCTCTGGAAAACTGGCAAGCAGTGAGTGGAAAATAAAGCAAGCCAGAAGTCGCAGGACATTAGTGACATTGCACTGACATACACGCAGATAACCAGCAGGAGAACGCTGACTTTTGCTCTTTCAAACTTTGAACTGCAGGAGGGAAGAGAAGCCTACATCTCTGTGCAGGGCAATGTCCATGCGCTTTCCATGGAAAACACATTTCTTTACAATGAGATCTCTGGAGAGAATCCCTTCCAAGAAAAGAGCAGGGTAAGATACACTGCCGTTATCAAAAGAGAGGGGCCCAAATGTCTAAACGAAAAAATGAAATCCTATCATTCTCAAAGATAATAACAGTGAATGTAAGAAATGTTATAAATTAATTGTGATAAGGGGAAGAGGTTAAGCAGCAACAGGGAGCAACAGCAAACCAGAGTCAGAGTACTAGCAGATGGATAGGAGGAGACAGGGAGACACAGCAAGGAAGTGGAAGAAGATACACAACCCATTGGATATCGTAAGGGCAGAAGAGGCTGGGAAAATGCCCTGTGAATAGGAACTTTACAGAAAACTTCTGGTACCCAGAAGCTCAGAAGTATCCAAGAAAAGACAAGAGATGCAACTTTGATCTTGACATAAGATAGGGAGATCCTGATGGTTTCCTTAGGTTGTATCACAGCTTTTACACCTCATACAGGCATTGCACCAGGTTGCTAGGCAGAGTTTGGTTCCAGCAGTGCCCCTTTCCACAGGCTGTTTCATGGACCAGACCTAGATTTGCTTGAGGATGTCCTTAGAATGTGCCAAGAACTGTGTCCTCCCTAACTTAACCCAACTTAACAGCATTTTTRTCTGACCATAGCTGCTACATGTGCAACAAGAGTTGAACTCCAGGTGTCTTCTGGCGACTTGAGAGCTGTGTTTGGTTGTTCCCTCCCTGGGGAAATGCAGCATACCCTTTGGATGCAAACATAGTGCTATACTGCAGCCAGGTAAAGCTACAGGCTGCCAGCAACGATCACAAACTATYGCCTTCGTGGCCTAAGTGCATCAGTGACTCTCAAACTTTGTATCACAAAGRACGACATGATCATTCCGCTGGGAGCCATGACCCAGAGAGGGACTGTGATTTGTATTAGGAGTTTGGCCCAATGATAGTGCTGTGGTGAGACAGAGTCTTTCCGCTTTAGCTCACTCGTTTCAGAGGAGCCAAGGCTGATGAGAGCTGTCCTCCGACAGCTGCTCAGTGGCTGTGGGGAAATGCACGGCACTCTCACTTCTAATTCCTCTGCAACTAGTGTTCATAGAGCAGCACAAAAATACCACAGGAACCAGTACCAACTTGCACTTGGCCAGCCAGGAGGTAATCTGGTTCAAGACTTGGTATTTTTATTTAGAGTTTTTCACTAAGGAAATTTTCAGTTATTTATTGAAAAATAAACATTTTCARTCCTCAGTGGTCAAGTTACCTAATGTCTTAACTTTTCACAGTCTGATTGGGCCTATTTATTGGAAATAAAATTTCAACTCAAATGTAGAAAATTACAGGGGAAAAGAAGCAGTTAAATGGATTTATTATTTAGGGGAGAGATGGACAGGAAAAATTCTCAACTGATTCGACCAAGGAATGAACRTAGGAAGCCTCTTCTGCTCCCTCCTGAGATGTGACAGCTCCAGATCAGTGCAAGGCCCTGTGGCCAGGATCACTAAGGGAACCCACCCACCCTCACCCACATCACCCCGTAGCCCCAGGGGATGGAAACTCCGCCAACTCGGCATGAGAAACCAGGCTTTTTGGAGCTGCATGCCCCCTGGGGTAACTGGCCTGCCTGTGGCACAGTATTGCCCTTGGCAGCTGGCCACCTCCCCTACCTTGTCACCTTCTTAAAAGAGAGGCAGAAATAGCGCTAGGGCAGTTGCATTCCTCACATGCCGTGCAAACAGCACAAGGCTCCCTCACACCGCTGGCCTGCCCTAATCCCGACTTGCAGAAGTCAATAAACAGAGATTTAACAGCACTTAACTCCTGTGCAGAGCCTCCACTCTCCCATTTGCAAGGGACCTGCTCCTGGAGCTGATGAGACTGGAGGAGACAACTGTTTTGGTCATTTTGGGGGGGCCTTTGTCCCTATCCGAACAACAAAGCCTCAACCTCTTATTTTAAGGAGAACAGAAACCCAGATGTGGGTAGTAGTCTGAACACAGGTGTCTGAACCTTTCTTCTTTTTTTCACGCTTGGCTTTTCACACTGTTTTCACTTAGCCCTCACATGTGGTTTCATACGGAGCCCGTTCTTTGTATTATCAGTTTTCCACCCTGCATCTTCCTCCTTCCTCTGTGCTTTCACTCACACGGCTGCTTAGTGGCTTGAGTCAGGCACACACTTCATTGGATTTCAGCTGGATTAGCAGGACTGTCCTTTTTAGGAGCAACACAGATGCAGGTAAGCTTAAACTGCTTGTGAAACTGAATCTCTAAAACCCAATTTCGTTGCTGATGAATATAGATTTGTGCTAAAATACTTCACTGTGAATGAGAAGGGCTGAGGTGGGACATACGTTTCATTTAGGTGTCCTTAGTATAGAACAGTATCTTCTGCAGCATGGCCCAAGTGGAAAACTGAATTGGCAACCACTTAAAATGCCATCGTTAACAAAAGTTGGCTGTTAGAGCTCTGTAGGTCAGTACTGTGGAGGATGGACTTGCTTCCAAGAAATAGCTCTCCCAGGGAAAAACTCTTCATAGAAATAGCTTGAGATGCCTGAGGTGGGAGAGAGAGACAGTGCACATAGGTAGGGAGTGAATACCTGGGGTATTCACTGACCTAACTGAGCCTGGCAAGAAGGTACCGTGCTCATGCACAAAAACTTTCTGTTCCAAGGAGTGTCCAGGAAATCTTCAGCAAATTTAAGCTGAAGAATCCAGGCTGGGATTCCTGCCATGTGTAGGTAGGACACCACTTATTATACCTGGGGAGGCTGTGATGCCTACAAGGTAAAGCATCTCTAATGCATTTGCCAACCTTTGGCTGCTTGTGCATCTGGGATTTTCAGTATCATCTCCGCTTTCCCCCTTTTGATGTTTTTATTTTCTCATCTTATATGGTTATTACCCAAAAAGGTAATAACCTTTTGTTTGTTTGTTTGTTATTATAACAAGATTCTCTTTGTAAGCTGCARTGTCCAGTGCTTTCGTTTTCCTTAAGGAAAGCGAAGAAGAGGAAGAATAAGATAAAAAAAAAAGAAAAAAAGGCACAGCACAATGGAGCGAAAGGCTTTCCTTCTCCGCATGTCTCTCCTGGGAAAGTGTCCTGCTGAAGGCCCAGCTGCTCAGATTTGCAGCTCCCCACTGCCTTCTAGTGGTAAAAATGCATCAAAATCTCCTTCCCAGCAGAGGCTTTTGCTCCCTTGCCAGCAGCCAGTGCTTGCGCTTGGCTGTGCAGTTTTGGGCCCGGTCTTGTGCCCTTCTTGGCGTCATCTGGCCCTCTCCTCCCTGCAGGAGGATTTCAATTTCTTATTGAACCTCCTGGTGTTTTCTGTAGAATATGGCTCCATCCTGTGCAGGAAGAGAAGATGGGGAATAGATAAATCTATAAAGTTTTGTTTTTTAAGGGTCCAATTCTCCCTTTGCCTCTAGGGATGAGACATGCCTCTGACATTTTTCTACCTTGTCAGGGCAGAGTGTCCATGCGGGAGCTGCTCACAGGTGCTCGCCACTTTTTGCAAACAGGACCATGTCTCTGGTGAGTAAAGTACAGATGCTTTGGAAGTTACTGCTTGCTATGGCTGCCCAGCATTAGCTGATTTGGAATGGGGAACAGATTTCCCTCCTTGGTTGCTGGGAGCAAAGCAGCCAGGGGTGAAGGCTTTATGGGATTTGCTGCTTTTTGTATTTGTGAGAGTAATCCCCTAGGAAAGGATTAGTTGCCGGGTCCCGAGGTGGTCCCTTAACTGCTTGTCCTCTGAAATCTAGAAGCAACATAGTCTTTCCTAATGACTTTTGTCTCAGTTGGAGCAGAGGGCTGCTAAGCCATGCTCCAGCTGGGAAAAGCAGCTATATCTGCATGAACACAGCAGCAGGACGGAGAGGAGGGCTGCAGTTAGCGCCTACTTCCAGCCCACTGCGTGGACTTGTATCCAGCAAAGCCAACATCAGCAGGTCTAACCTTGTGGTCTGCCTGAATTTTCTGTGGGAATTGTCTGCTTTTTCTTGCATCTTTCTGCAGCAGACAAAGCCAAGATGACATTACCATGCTGTATGCATTGCTCCATGATTTCAGTGATTACAGAGAAAGATTTCCTTTGGTTCACTAGCGCTCATGTCAGTTTGAGCCCTTAGTGCTGCAAGGTGTGTACTATGGGGAGGTATAATTCTTTCACGAGAATATCTATGCTACAGTACTTGGTCCAGGAGCTCCCTGGAGCCCAGGGTAAACACGAGACCCAGTCCTGGGATCTGCTATTGTCTTTATAGACATTTGAAAGCTCTTTCTGATGGATAGTATCTGGACCCTTCAAAGCAGAACAGCAGACCTGTTCTGCTTTGATCCTGTTAAGGATCAGGCAATATCCCTGTAAAGGCAGATGGCCCAGATGGAGAAGGCTGAGGCTGTCCGCATCACGGGCAAGTACCTGTGTCAGCCTAGAGGCCTACTTTGGAGCTGCTTGTGCACTGCAAAGTGGAGATGAGGTRGCTAATGATTGGTTTCTCCCTTTATTAATGCTGGACACCTCTATTCATCCTGACTCACATCCGGGGAATGGTACAGCCCTTCCTCTCGGTATATCTACAGAGTTCGTATCTTGCTGTTTGTTGGGGAGAATAAAGGAAATGATGCTTTACCGTTATTTCAGAAATCAAAGAACCTTTTTAAAGCAGATCTARACAAGAATATATGAACCAAAGAAGATGTAAATGCAAATCTGGAATCTACTAAATTTCCTTCCGGTTCGAGTAAGGAGGGTGATTAACATGATCCAAAGGGTGTGCTGTTTTTGCCATTCTTTGGCATTCTGAGGTTAGAATAACCCGTGTTTTTGGTGCAGCAGGCTGAGAAACTGGAAATTACTAAGAAAGCATAAACGTAACAAGGCTGTTTTAATAATGTTTCCAGGGAAAAGGGTGAGTCACAGATTTAAAAGCAGCACTGTAGCTATGTGTATGTGAAACAAACCCTGTAGTATTCTCTACAGATTTAAAAGACACAGAAGCTTTCTTATGTAGAAACCCCAATGGAGCATGGAGGTGGGGACTGATTTCAGAACTGGTTGGCTATTAAAAAAGCAAACAGAAATCGAGGGATGAGAAGCCTCCTTTGATATATAGGCTGATAGGAAAGTGAAAATAGCCTGCAATCAGTTACAGAAAATGTCTGCTTGGCAGAAGAGTGAAAGGAATGGTTAGGTTACACAAGGGAAACATTACAGCCTTTGCTCTCTTTTTCAAGTGAAATCTCTTAGAGTTAGATCTTATCACTCAAGGTTTGAATTAATCATGGGTGAGTATTGTAACTGAAAGAAATAGAACAAATTAGAACGGCAAGCTGCTACTCAGCTCAATGGAAACGTTAAAAAAATGAGGAAGAATGAAAAGACAGGTCTGAGTAAGATTGAATTAAAAATATCAGCTGTGCCTCAGGGAATGTTGCTGTTCTCAAACACAAATTCCAGAGTCCAAATTGTGGTGATTTATGCTCCTTTGGTTTAGTTTTCCATCAAGAAACAAGGCTAGCTCGGAGCTTGAATTCTTTCAGAGCATGTTAACCATGCCAAGATGAATAGGCTTGCAGCTGATCTGCCCCTCTTGTTTGCCTTCTTAGAAACTGTGGATTATAACAGTCCAGTGAAGTAGCACATAAGCTCACTATTTTTGTTTTGAAACATTATTCTATATGTTTCTCTGTTAGCCTCTCCATTTTTACAAGTAGGATTTTTACAGTATGTGGAACTTGAATCAGTCACTGAGTTAGTTTATAAAAACGTATCATTATCTTCCTTTGATATTTTGGGACATTTTAATATTTGATTTGTCYTGACAAAAGGTGTATTTTTACCTGTCCATCAGCTCAATGACAAGGGCTTTTCCTCTTATTGCTGCTGAACAATCTATATCCAAAGTAAAAGCAGGCTGAGCTGCAAGCTCTCCGTAATGCTAGATAGATTTTTGTTAGAGGTTGTTTTCTGATACCATTTTACAAGATAGCAAAGAGAATCAGATAGATCCTCCTCTCTTTCTCAATATGAAGATGTAAATGTGAGGCAAACAGCAAAATCTCATTAAATGAAAGTTGTTCCTAATTGTTCACTAATTGTTAGAAACTGATTACCAGACCAAGGTCTGCTTTACATATCTTCATGGATTTTTTGATTTTATATGCATATTTTAATACATATATATGTATATGTATTTATGTATGTGTATATATATATATGTATGATGTTAAAAAAGTATGTAGGGTTAAGAAAGGCTATATATGTGGTAAAGAAGTTTAGTAGTATAAAAATATTAAATAYTGAAAGAGTTGATCATGAGGCCTTTGGAAGGAATATAACTTATTATCACTGGCGAAGAAGTAAGTGTTCAGCAAGTAATAGCTGGCTGTGTTAATCTATTGTAAATATTGAATCTGGTAGAAATTATAGTGGAAGATTTTTCTGTCTGCTTTAACAATAACCTAAACACTGGTCTCCTGAAGAGTTCCTTTCCAATGGACTGAATTGTATCTTCCTGTATAACCACTTCCTTCTATGGCAGAAGTTAAGAATTATACAAACTGGTCATATCGTAGTAAAACTTCTCCCAAAAGAATGCAATTAAGGATAACTCTGTAAGGATTTTACTGACTGGTTGACAGCTGTACAGCTGTAGATTGAAAAGAAAACTGCTTGGAAATAGGAGCAGCATTGTCTGTTGGTGTGTCTTTATATGAAAGGTGAGACTGATCCTTAAAGCTAGCGTACAGTAAGCTCCTTTGGAGTTTGCATTCCGTTCTCTTGCCCATTTCCATTGCTACAGGTGAGTAGCTCAGAAGGAACCTACTTGTAGACAGCCCCAGGAGCTCTCTGGTTGCTTCACAACTCCTATCACTTTTGGTCTTGTCTGCACTGGAAATTTTGGCGGACAGGCCAACAGCTAACAGCAAGCAATTACTGGTTTGGTGATGTCAATGAATTAAAATCCTATTCGGTTGCCTATGCCCAGGCAATATCCTTGTAGTATTGTATCAGCAAATGATAAGCAGTCATATAGATAAGAACAATGTTAATTTTCTTCTTGTGGCATGTGGCTTAGTGAAAGTGTTTTGAAATAGCTCATGAGACACTATTGCTCTTCTTTGGCAGTTGTAGAAGTCTAAGCTTGAGTTTCTTTAAATCCTTTTCTACATTAATGTACTTTTTGTTTTTCATCTCTAGTGCTGTTATTCCTGTTGCCAAAAGCTTGGTTGTCGCACAGATACTGGAACTCTTTTGTTCACTTAAAGGGCAGGACAAATTATTCTTTGGTATTTGCAGAACTATAGCAACGGCCAAAAATTTAGGAAGGTTATTCTGCATGAGTAGACCAAGACAGTGAATAAAGTGAACAAGCTGTTACATGTAATCACTAAAACTTTAGAGTATAACACTAGTTTGGGATCTCTGTAGATACTAAACAGAAAGACTAGATTGCAGTGTAAAACAATGATGACCAGCTCTAACACCAGAGCTTTCAAATATGGAAGAGCAAGTTCCTGGAGTTGTGTGCTGTGCTTGTCTGCTTTGCCATGCCAGACCCCAGATCATACAGAAAAACAACTCTGATCATACATAAATAGAGGTGAATGCTATCTTTGCAGTGAGAAGCCTGGACAGCAGTAGGTATTGAGCAATAATTTTGGCGCTGAAAATTTTGGTAATGGAAGTGGCTGACATCAAGACATGCAAAATTATCATGCAGCATTACAATCCTGCACGACATGGAGGAGGTGGATGGATTCTAGAAAATGGGATTCCTCAAGTGTGATGGTATGGGCAGTGGGATCCATGTCCCAGTACTCTCCATCTTACTGATTGCTATCACACACGCAAATCAAAAAGAGCATATCTACATGTTTTGCAGACAATGTATTGAAGTGTGATGGCTTGTGAGGGATATGTATCAGCAAGGAAGCAAGATTTTCTCAAAACGTTTCCAGACTGGCATATTGACATTAACAGATGGGGAAGTAGCAACTGCAGTTCTTGGAATCCTGATCAAATCTGCCTTTTGTCTCCTTGGCTCGGGCAGTCAATGCACAGGCATTTGAGCAGAGAAAAAAATCATTTAACAGAGCTGAAGTTGCGAATGTCATGCAACATAACTCCACCAGCTATAGGACAGAGCAAGGTAACTCCTCAGTTTACTACACTCAACTGTGGTACTTCTGAGGGTGCAGTGATTGGTGGTCTCAAGGAAGGAGCTGACTTGGAATGGCTGATAGCTTCCAATGACAGCATATTGCTGGATGCTTTCCGGTTCTGCCATTCCGCTACCTGTCCAAATCCCTAGCATGCTGGTGAAAGTCTGCCTAAAATGTATGGGCAAACATTGAATGCACAGAGGTCTGTGAAACCATATCAGAAAACTAGAAGCAGTGGAGGACTACTTGTGATAAGATCTACAAGAAATCCTCAAACTACTGCATGTTATTTCTCCCCTTTTCTCTAGCAGAACTCCAGGGTACAGACAGTGCAGTTGTAATCAGGAGCTTGAATAGCTGCCCAAAGTCATTTGGTGAATCGTCTTCTTGTCAGAGCATTTATAGATGCCATCCATCACATCTCTAGGTTGTGAGAAGGCAGATGGCCTTGCACTGTCACATCACTTGAACTGCTATTTCAGCCTCCCTGTGGTTAAAAGCAGGAGTGTGCGGGCAAGCTTGGTATTTAGCAGTGCTTCTTACTGTTCTATTCTTTTACACAACTGCATCATGCAACCATTTCACACCCTAAAAATAAGCCCAGCTGTTTCTAAAGCAGTTCCTTTGGCCCAGGGTATGATTGGTCACTACTCTGCCTGCCAACCAGCTGTTTCTCACCTTTTGCAAAAGCTGTCTCTTCGTGATGAGCTCATTAGTTGCTTCTCAGAGGTCTTCCTTGCCTGTAGGAAGAGCAAAATTTTCTAGCTTACAGCCCCCCTGAAGTCCTGGATCCCTGGGACACAAGACTCTACTTGCCAGGTCCTGGTCATGCACTGGCTTCTGTGAGCCAACACTGCTGGGGGCTGGAGAAGCCACAGTCGCTCAGAAACTGTGCTCGCTGCCCAASGCCGGTGCTGGAAGGAAGAATGATGCCAATATTTGCACCCAATGCAAATGGCATCTTGGGTGTGTGKGGGGGGTTTCCAGCCCCTTGAAAGGCCCTTCAGGAATAGCATCAGACTCACTTTGCAGGCCAGGAGCACAGACAGAAAGGAAAAGGCTCCAGAACAAGCCTAGGCTTCTGGAATCTTAAATGGTGCCCTCAACTTGAGACACTTGGGGTAGGAGTTGTTTCCCCTTACTGCTAGAGAGCAAAGCCAAGTCAGCTGTCTGGGCTCAGCTGTTTTGACAGCAGGGTGGAGGAGTCACACTCGTGTGGTGCTGCTCCCCGAGGACAGTCCTTGGAGCGGGGACATGCGGCTAACCGTGGCCAGCCGGCTCTCTGCCAGGCCTGTCGAGTACACCCAGGCCAGCTCGACCTTGGCCGGGCTCAGACCAAGTGCTCAGAAACAAAGGCAACGAGGAGGAATAACCAGTAAACAGAAACTCATCTGCTCCTGAGCTCGCCCTCTCGCCTGCGTGATGCTTGACTGCTGCCTGCTTCCTGACCATACGCCAGGAGATTTGGAGACCAGCTCTGTTTAAGTTCTCCCTTGGAAGCAGAAGGGACAATGCCCTGTTCAAGTTTCTCTGGGCTTGGCTGTTTACATAACCCAGGCAGCCCCTCTGCACTGCTTGCTCGGCGTTAACAACCCTTCGTAAGGAAAAAGCCAAACATTGGTACCCTTGCTAGCATCCCCTGCCTGGGGCCAGGCTTGCCGCAGGCTCCGCGCCCTCCCCACCACCCCAACCCTTGGGCACGTTGCTCATGGCGTCTTCCAGGCCCGAGAGCAGCGCAGTTCAAAGGACAGCAGGCCAAATAATTTCCTGCTSTCCTCTGCAGTATCTTCCTTTGGTTCCCTCAAAGGCTGTATTTCAAAACCCTCAGTGCTACTGACATCAATGTAGCTTTACAAAACATCTGTCTCCTAACGCGTCTGGATGTGCAACTCCAAGCATCTTCTTCGCTCAGTGCAGGCTCATCGTGGTGKTCATGGTGGGAGCTCCTCCACGCCGGCGGCTGGAAAGGCTGCGGCGAGGACTGACGGCGAGGGCTCGAGCTCAAATGCAGCTCCCRCCCGGAAGGGAGCCCCCAGGGTGGGTTTTGCAGCTCTTCCCTGCACCGCTCTTTTCCCAGCAGCGCGATCCTGGGATCAGAGCTGGCAGCCCAGCCCTGGCGCGGCAAGAGGCCACCGGCAGCCCCCATCTGCACAGCGCTCCTCCTCCTGCGCATCTCACCGTAAAGTACCTCTTCTTCTCCCTCCCTGAAACCTCTCCTCTGATCCCCCCAGGAGAGGATTTTGGCATGAAAAGTTGCCGCAATGCTGTCGCGACAACTGCCCTCCCGACTGCCGCGGCTCTGTGGTTACGGCACCTCCCGCGCTCAGGCGAATTCCCCCTGCGGGCAGCCCAAGGGCTCCTCTGCTCACAGCGGACCTGGCATGAACACCAAACTCCTTTCTAAAAAACATCTTTTCCAAGCTGCCCTCACTCAGCCCCAACTGACCTCCTGCCGGATCTCATAACATGAAGGATGGCCGGTATCCGGCTTTCTGGCCCCGGCGAGATAAAGCACCGAAACAGCCTTATTTCACCACCCCTCTCATTCCGGGAAGGGGACGCTGCACTCCATCGCCTTTGATGTGTTCTGATGTGGCCCGTAGCTTTGTAATTTCTGTCTGTGTCATTAG
This sequence comes from Rhea americana, assembly GCF_003343005.1. Lineage (NCBI taxonomy): Eukaryota > Metazoa > Chordata > Aves > Rheiformes > Rheidae > Rhea > Rhea americana. The sequence goes on along the minus strand of NW_028186501.1, from coordinate 6,264,734 downwards.
AGGATAATGCTAAGTGTGTGTTAACATAAGAGCTGCTAAAGATGTTTGAAAGGCCTGTTTGTCCCTCAGTACGGGAAATCRTCTCCTTCCTGCCCTGTGCACGTCTCACTCCAGGGGCTCAGCCCTGTTCTAGCTAGTCTGAAGTGCAGTTGCCCTTTTGGTGTTGTTTTTTTTCTTTTATTTGCTATTTCTGACATTTTTTGCTGAAAAGGGAAAAGGAAAATCAGCAAAACACCTGGACAGAACTGGCTCCATGTAACAGTATTATGAGACAAGGCAGGCCAACGAGAAGGTTTAAATTTCTCTGTTTTAATATTCTTAACAGATGTTAGCCRTAAAAGAATGTTGTTATTCATTTACACGTGTGAGTGCCTTTTGATGATGAATTGATGGGAGCATTCTGGCATTGCTTTTATATTGACATCCCSACTAGCCAGATTTAGTCTGTATACAGATAAAGGAAACCAAACTCCTTTAGAAGGAAGGCTTACAAAATTTCCCCAAGTTATCCCTAAATAGGATACTCATCTCTATAATTTTCCAAAGCCTTGGCCTTCTCTGAAAGTTTTTCCCATTTTATCTTTAAAACGAAACTTCCCGCCATCACTGGAGAAGCACTTCATGTTTCAATGAGATGAAAAAGAGCATCAGTGGGAATGACTGACCGTGGTCTTGTTTCATGCAGTGGCAACATTCAAGCAGAGGGTGAAAGCAGCTCATGAAAGATTGTTTTGGCCCTTAACAAWTTTTCTATGAATAATCATTTGGGAACATAGCTTATTTATGTGACCTCTTTGATATGCCACAGATTAGGCAATCTCAGGAATATCTGTTTTACGTCAGCCTAGATCAACAGGCTAACACRCATCTCCAATATATACTGGGTTTCTATACCAAGTGATACTACACATGATGTCTTTCTCAGCCTGGATGTTGCTGACAAAACCAACCATCTGCTATTTTACTTTCTGAAAGGAAGATCTGTGTAGACTAGGGACACAGCCTGTGGTAACTCTTCTCATGCAAAATTTTTAAGGCTATGCCAAGCATAGAGAAGCCAGGGCTCATGCCAGAGCCACAGCGCCCAAGAGGCCTGAGCCAGCTCACACCTTCCTGGGAGTGCAGTGGGAGCAGCAGAGCCAAAATTGCCTACAACTGTCCCCATTTCCTAGGAATGGCCAAACACAGCCGGCTTCATGGTGATAATGGATGAAATCATGGAGAGCTCTCTTCTTGCTATGTTTTTAGCCTCTGTCCTTTCCCTTCCAGCTGCAAAATCCACAAATTCCAAGAACAACCATTGGGCTGAGTTATAAGAAAGTCCAGCTGGGAAGGAAACAGTGGCAGGGTTTTGCATCTTCACTGCCCCTACCTAAAGGAACTGTTGCCCAGGCTGAGGTGCTGTGGGATGTGCCCTTTTTAATTCTTTTGAACTGAAAGAAAAACAACCTTTTCTCCTATGTGACTTTTAATTCCTTTGAATTGAAAATTATTCTTTTTTTTTCTTTTTTTTTAATGTGGCTTTTAGAAAAAACGCTAACTGTTCCCAGCTGCGGTTCCACTATCACAGCTTTGAATGTACTCACTGGCTGCAAAAGGATTCGAAGGGAAAGGAGGCRCAAGTGCTAACTGTGAAAAGATTAGAAAATATTTGTCTGTTTTTATAATACGTTTGGAAGGACAAGGAGCCTCCCTGCTTCCCAGCTGAAGGGTAAGCTGCTGCAATGCAAAATGTTTCCTCTTCCACTAATAAAGTCCAGCCCATAACGTCGCTTGACTCCGGGCTGCTGCCGCCTTTTCCTTCCCCTCTGCTGCCCGTAGGCACTGTATACCGTGCAGCTGCTCACAGCTCCCCCRGTTGTGAGCTCATTTTTCTTGTGAAGATCATTTTTAATCCGGATTAGTGTTGCAACCCTGCTCACGCTGCAGCCCTACCGGTCGCGATTAGGAGGCATAACGGACAAAAGGTTGCAGGAAGAGGAGGTGGCAGAGTGATGCTAGCAGCAGGCCATAGAGAGAAATACCTCCAGCGGTGTCTCTGGAAGGGGCGATGGTTTTGCAATGCGCTTATTCTGGTGTCACGGTGTCACGGCAGACGGCTGACAGCAGCAGTGATGCCTTGTTCCCCTGTGCCCCGGCCCAGCCGYACCTTCCTGCCCCTTCGCTGCGCAGAGCTGCAGGGCACACGTTCGGCTCAGCGAGCCAGCTGCAGAAGAACCATACTCTTCTCGTCACCTGGTTAGTTTTCTGGCAGACCAACACCTTGAGCCGAGTCACCATGTGGTCGTGTAGTCACCTGGGCAGCTGTAAACGGAGGGCAGGAAGGTGGCAGAGGCCGGAGAGGCGAGGGGACCGTGTCCTCCAGCCGGAGCCYGCTGCCGATGCCTCGATGGACCCTGCGGGGCTGCCGACAGCTGGTGGACGTCATCCACCAGTCACTGTCAGCAAGCGCGTTCAGTGCTGGRGAAGGAAGGGGCTTGTACCCACCCCTTGCAAACGCGCAGTGAGAAGGGAAAATACCTGCAGTTCTAATGGTGGCAGGCGGGGACGAGGAAACCTTGTGCCCTCCAAGAGGTAGAGACAGCCTGAAAAACTAGGCTCATGGGGGAGGGATGAGGAGAAAAGAATGTGATATCTGTGTTTATTTGTTCAGGTTTCTACTTAGCCTTGTTATATTTCGACTGGACTGGATGATACGAGAAATGTCCTGTGCTTAAGGATGCCTTGGGAAGCGGGAGCGCCCTGCGTGAGCCTTCACAGCTCCTCCTGGCCAGGCTTTCCTTGCACACATTGGATGCTTTCGACTCACGTTGTGCTGTGCTGTAGTCTGAGGTGTAAGCACGGCTCTTTTTTGCTCAGTTGTTTTGCCCTATATATACAAACTTTGTTTTTGCTAGCAGGCTCTAGTCATACAAGGAGCTGAAGGAAAAACAAACTTTGTTGAGCACTGGGAGACCTCTGCCCTTGTAACGCTGACACAGGAAAGTCCTTCGGTTCTTTGACAGTCAAGCTGGAGAACACAAAACACAGTGTTTCTCGTATTTCTAAGCAGTTGCTGAAATGAAAAAGGATCAGTTCTGATATGAAACTATTAATGTTACATGCGATGCTTGAAAAATGGTGGCATCTGTGTTTGGTATTTGGAGAAATACCAAGCYGGGACATTGTTAGAGCCTCTTTGATTGTCTTTGTCCCTTGTAGGGAGGCAAAAAGTGAACTAGCTTCTTGTTTCCTAGAAAGTCTATCAAAAACATCAAATCTACCGTATAATTTCTGGAAACTGTTTGAGTCTGGTATTGTTTTCTCTGCTGAAGGAATTTAAGGATCTCTTTGTCTTAACCTGCTTTTATTTTCCCCTGGGCTGAAGAGAAAATTCTTTGGATGAATGGAGAGGAAGGAAACCAAGCAGGGAGTGTGACCACTCGGAGCGGGCCGGTTTTGCGCTGTTAGACGGATGTTAACATGGTAGGTTACTCCCGGCATTCATGCGTGAAAGCACCATTGTCTTTCTGCTGAATCCTGATGAATTCTGCAGGTTTTACCTGCGCAAAAATCTCGCTGCTGTTTGCTATGAGARTTATTTTGGCTGAGGATTGATCAGMGGACTCAAATGCATAGTTCCTAACCTTTCTGGTAGGAGCACTGCCTCTGAAACCCTCTCAGTGTCTTTGACCGTCGTTCTGCAGCACTCATCCCTAAAAGCATTCCCTAAAGCAGAACGGTGCAAGACAGAGCTCTTGCTTCTATGCTTTTTTCTGTCCTATCTTCCAGTTGCAGTGGCATTTTCATTTGGGAGCTTTCATTGCTGCAGTTTCTGTGTGATGGCAGTAAGTCTTGCACGGTGCCCATGCCACACGTCTTGGTGCCGAGTGACATTCAGCGAAACGCAGTGATCCCTGACACWCGGGCAGTTTGTAACACCCGTGTGCAGAACAGCCCAAGTGGGGCTGCACTTTCCCACACAGCATCAGCAAGAAAGATGTGCCGTGGAGCTTACTAGGAGTGTTTTTAAACCAGATACYGCAGCGGGAGTGACTCCTGGGCTGTTAAGATTTGTTCCCCCACATGGCAGCTAGTTCCCTTCTCTTATCTCTCAYGTTAGTTCTCTACAGGCTTTCCGATTTCCTCACAACACATTCCTGGAAAAGAGAGGGTGGGAACAGAAATACTACATAAACCCTCTCTCTGTCACTTCACATTGCCATTGTGCCTAGAGWAACAGGCAAGCCAGAACCCTTCTGGTTTTACACACTGCATACAAATCTTTCCTGTTCGATTAGAGCAAACCTTTGCTGCCAGGAAATCAGGCTTTCTGGGGTGTGGAAGAGGCAATATGCTGGATCAGATTCATCTGCTGGCTGCTGTCACAATTCTGGGAGTCCTGGAGCAAGGTAGGACCATCCTATGCACATGCCCTAGCACTGGCTRGGTCAAGCTACCATGTGTCCACTGGCTGCATTTCATTTCTGCTGTTGCTCTGCTACCACYCTGCTTTTCAGACAGTGGCCTGATAATTAATCTGCTTTTTGAAATTCAACAAAATGAGTCTTTAGACCAGTCTCAGAGATWTCTTTCCTCTGAACTGACATCCTTTCTCAGTTTAGAAATTTCTTGGTAGATCTCTTCTGAAAATGTAGTATTTCATTGCTGGATAAGCAGGCTCACAGTGGTTCCCAAGGTTCATGTAGACTTTAGAATAAAAAGAGCACTGCAGCTCTGGAAGGGGGAGCAGCAGGATGGAGTAGGTCTCAAGGAATAGCTCTCAACCATGGTTCCACATTGCATGGCTGTGTAACTCATATCTGGGTGGCTTCTCTGAGCCATCAGTTCCCTACTCAGATATCAGGATTTAGAAGAGAAAAAAAAATAAGATTTTTAAAAAGCTAAAACTGTCAGCAAAGAAATGCATCTAAATTGTATAACAATTTCTATTGATAATAGCCAGCCTGTTAATTATGTAACCAGAAACCAGATATCTGCTGATTATACATGACTGCACTGTCCTTGCTTGACTGTCATTGGGTCATTCCTTTCCTGTGTCTGAAACTTCGCTGGCATATTTACCCAGCTTTCTCTGCTACATAGGGGTACAAAGTTAAGAGGGGGCTGCATTATCTGCCTCTGTCCCTCACAGGCTTCTGGTCCCACCAGGCCCTGCCAGATGACTGACTCGTGTCTTTTTTTCTCTCTCTCTCACTGCAGCCTACTTCTTCCTCCAGGTGATCTATGCTAGGCGGATGTTTGGCATTTCTCCTCCAAAGATCTCAGGCCCACCTGAATTTGAAAGGATCTTTCGAGCACAGTRAGAAACTTCTCTTATGTTTTTTAGACCTCATGTGCAATTTCTGCATGGCCATTCATTTCTGGTTGGAGTAATTCAGCAGTTACCCACTTCCCTCAGGGTTATATTAATGAATGTAAGAATCAGCATTGGAACTGTGTTGGCTCATGAGTCCTAAAGACACTGGCCATTGCTGATAGAAACCACACCAATCTTTGCTGTGGAGAGAAGGGCTGCGAATGATAGAGTTATTGGTACCTGAGTCATAGGATTTAGGCAAGTGCTGTCAAAGCCTCAGGCAGTTTCAGGACTGCTCTCACCTCCACTCACAGGTATGTACAAGCTCCCAGAGAGCTCTCAGCTGGGGCAGGGAGGGGATTGCCGGAATCCAGCATCCCTGTGGCAACTTCTGTGCCATGGATGCAGCTGCAGAGCAGGGCAGAGAGGAAGGAAGTTTCCACTTTTGCTTTAGCTGAGCAGCACAAAAAGAAGAGGGGATGAGGATCAGGATCTGACCAGCCATCACCTCCTCTGCTCCTTTGTCAGCCTAGGCACTTTCAACTTGATCTCACGTCCATTGCCTTTGCCTTTGGGTAAACAGGCACAGMTGTACAGACAGTCCTGCCAGCTAAGGGCTCCTTCGCACTCCTGCGTGAAGCCCAAGCTGCTATGGCCTTATCTGTATAAACTGCACCTTCTTCTGATTGTGTACATGGGCTGGTGGGGAGGACCTTGACACTGAGACCTCATCTCTGGGCCTCAGGCTGCTCTGAGTCCCTCATGACAGGACCTACTCCTCTAGCACCTGGAGCTTTGGGTCCCTGCTATCTCTCCAGCACTTCATCTCTGGCAGTTTGCTTGAGACTTCATGGCTCGTACTGTTGGGTTTAAGCTGCAAAAAGAAAGAAAGATCTCCTTTTCCCTTGTTTATGACCTTCCTCTTTCCTACCAGGGTGAATTCCTCTGAGTATTTTCCCATTTTCCTGGCACTCCTGTGGCAGGCTGGCCTCTTCTTCCATCAAGGTGAGAATAGCCCGTTACCTGGTTTGACGCTGGATCTGTTCCCCTTAGCATGTCAGCAGCGTTGGCACGGTCCTCAGGACCTGCTCACCTTCTGAACAATGAACTAGGTGGTAATTCTGTCTCTAATGGGACCGTAGAGCATGAGGACACAAAGCCTCTCCCACTCCACTCTTGGGCCACCTACTTGGCTTATAGTAGCTCTAAAAAGCCTTTGGATTCGGTCACTGTCATTTCTCGTCTCAGTTGCAGGTCTGGCCGCAGCCTTGGGTCTGCTCTATCTCTGCTCTCGCTACTGCTACTTTATGGGATATAGAGCGTCGTCTTCAGAAAGGTAAAGACCTGCCTGATAAGCAGTAGCCCCTGGAGTTTCTAATTTGGGAACATTGTGTGCATTAGGAAGGGGGGCTCAGGACTCCCTCTGCCTGTTCAGGCTGCTTCAGAGCCCCAGAATGAATCAGCCCTGCCAGAGCTCTCCCTGAAGMGTAATAAGAGCTTGGCACACGACAGGGGCCTGAGAGACAGATACAGGGCAAAAGAAGAGCTGCTCCTAGCCCATGCAGATGTGTGCACTCCCTTCAGGCAGGAGCAGGGTGCGGGACCCCGTGCAGGGGACATGGGACAGTCAGGGGCTGCCGTTGCACGCAGCCTTCTCCCGGCTCTCCGGGGAGGACAGTGCTGTTCTTGTGCGGGAGCAGCGGCGTTCRGTCTCAGCACGCTTTCTCTCTCCTGCCAGGCTTGCCCCCATATATTTTGGCACCGGAGTTCTCTGGGTCCTCGTTGCAGTGGCAGCTGTGGGCCTCTCGCACTTTTTCCTCGCTCACTATGTGGGGCTGAACATCCTGCGGCTGCTCACCGCGTGACACGTGCCTCGGCTCTTGGAGGTGTCCGCTCCATCGAGTCCTGCTCCCCCTGGCCTCACGGTAACAGGCTGGCTGCACCTGGTATTGCCCCCAGTGACAAATGCACCCTTGCCGGAGTTTTCATAAGCTCCTTCCCTGCTGCTCAGCACTGGCAAGAAGCACTGAGATACTTGGGAGRTATTTTTCCCCCACAGCACTATTTATGCCAAGTGCTCCATGTCTGAGCAACACCTAAGCCAGGCATTTGTCTGAAACCACCTGTGGGCTGGAGCGTAACAAGAGAGATGAGGGATGAACGGGGTGGCCACAAACATATTAACGGCTGTGCTGTGCGAAGCACCTGCCTGCAAATCAACAGCACCAAAGAGAGTTTGTTAATGCCGCTGTAATGGTTGTTAATACTGCCCACGGATGATACTGTAAATCAGACTGAGCAAACCTGTAACCACTACTGCATATATAATTTTGAATATTCCTGAGCCACAGCATGTATGACACCTACTGCCAATAAAAGGCACTAAGCTTGCTGTGCTGTTTTTCTCCTTGTGCATCCACATCTAGCACAGAATGAAAACTTGCCTATGGGCTTGGAGCACCAGKCTGCTGCCTCGGTTTCCCTGATGCACAGTGCGATGCAAACTGTGAGCATATGTCCTGTGGGAGAAGTGTTCAGAGCACTAGTAGCAAGAAGATAATTTTGRGAGGTGCTGAGCTCTGGGATTCAGGGCTGATTTCCTCCGGAGCAGTGGCACTTCGCACCGAACGGTCACTCCRGCTGGCGGTGGAGGGGGGGTGTCAGGTGCTTAGACCTCCCTCTAATTTAGCCCCTCTGCGACCAGAAGGGACGGATTTTCAGAGGAGCTCAGCATTCAAAATGCTGATCCTTTTGGCCATCAGTCCTCTCACATTTGCAACATAGCCTAGAAAACACCAGAACTGCCCTGTGTTATATCCCCCGAGGGACTTCACATCGCGTCCAGGAGCAAAAACAACTGCATTAATGTGCTGACAATTTAACCATGATCTAAAGCCTGCCTTCCTCTCCTCCCTTCTCTACTATCTTATCTTAGGTGGTAAGAACAAAAGGAGGGGTTTTTTGGAAGTGATTAATTTTTCACATTGTTTTCATTTCCTTCCCCGCATTTTAATTGCCCGGCGCAGCAAAGCCCCCCGGCCCGCTTCCCTTTCTGGCTCTCCTGCTTTGCACTGGTGTTGCCAAGTAAGTTGGCAAATGTTGCAGGGGAAGGCTTAAATCCAAACAAAAATAACTGTACAGCACTCATCTGTCTGAAGTTTTCAGCACAGTGGGGCCCCATCTTCACAGGAGTCCCCAGATGTCACAGCAATATAAACAGCAACATAACTCCTTCTAGCAACTTTGGTAAAACACTGAGTAGTGTTTAACCCTGGCTGTGCCTGGGGTTAATACGTCCCTCCATCTCCTAAAGTTCATTCCTAGTCCTTGCATTTTTTTTCACCAGCATAAGCAATCACCTCCCAGAGAGTCAAAGCAGAGCGACCAGCCCCAGCTGCCAGCGCAGGTCCCGATTCCTTGTCAAATGGCTGCTGTCTCGGGCTGGCGTGGGACCGCTTACCGGCTCTGTGGACCCAGCCTCCGTCTTCTACCCTGCAACGGGTTTCCTAACCCCGCATCCCAGCCCGCAGACGCTACCCACCTGAGGCCTGCCGGCTCCGCGCGAGCGAAGGGGCTGCAGAATGACTCAGAGACAGGACGTTAATGATTCAGCAGCRTGGCTGTAGCGAGCCGGCTGCTCGCCCTGGATACACGGCAGACCATTAAAAATCCTAGCRCGCAGCAGCCAGGCTCCGGCCCCGGCTGCCCAGGGCTGCTAGCTCTCCCACCGGGCACATGGTCCCCTGCGAATGGTTGTCGGTGGCGGGGTCGGGCACCTCTGGCAGAAGGAGAGCTCCTCCCCTCTGCCCGGGGATGCTGTCATTACTCTCCTGCTTCAGGACTGCAATCAATCAAAATCGCATTGTGTTGGGCCATGATTCAACGACACAGTAAACGGTTCCAGGTTTTACCCAATTAAAAACGCTGCAGCCTTCACTGGTGTGAAGCACCGGTGCTGTATCGACATGCTCTGCCTGCCTTATATCTGTTCCAAAAACACCGAAGAGTCAATTTTACATTGGCAGCTAGATGGGATATTGCGTGTCTGCACCACCCCAAGGGCTTGCAGATGGAGGCCATCATTGAGCTGGTGACAGACCTCTCTGGGGGCTCCAGTCTAACAGAAATGCAATTGCCCATCTGAAATCATGATGCAAAACTCCCACCTGCACCAGGTCCTTGCGAGTGCTGCATTGGCCAAAAGGCTTGGTGCCACCGGTGGGGACATCTCTGCCCCTCGTCCTCAACCTCCCTGCTCTCCACCACGGCCAAGGGGTCCCATCCTGCTCTTGTGTGGGCTGCTGGCTCCTGCTAAGCCCGTTCAGCACACTAAGCCAGCATTCCTGCTTTTCTTCTCCTTTCCCTGGGTTAGCTCTTGTCTGGTTTGGTGACTACACTGGCTCAGCAAAGGGCCAGGCAAGAGAAACAGTAGGACTATGCGAGTGAAAGACTGTTGTACTGGCAGCACGTGCTCCGGGGGCAGAGCTGTGAGACTGCGAACTGCTGTATCCACAGCTTAAGGATGGTAAAGGGACGTGCTGAGAAAGTCAAGGCCTTGCCTAAACATGCTGCTCTGCTCGCACACACCCTGGCAGCTCCTCTTCAATTGCAAATTAAAGCAATTTTAGCTTGCAATTCCCGGTCTGCAAGCCCTCCCTTTGCTCTGAGCTGGATGAATTTACAGTCAGTCATTTGCATTGAATGGCAGCTGTATGCAAGGCTTTTCCCTTTGTAATTCTCCGTAACAGCACAGTCTGTGTGGGGGAGGCAGGAGCAGGGCAAGCGGGGAAGGGTCTGAGCCCGGAGCGCCTGCCCCAGTGGCCTGGCCTCCGCCGGAGTGGGAGCGGAGCGGGGCAAAGGGGCCCCAGGCCCTGCTGCCGCCGGGGCGAGGAAGCGGAGGAGGCGCCGGGCCAGGGCAGCCGGCAGCGAGCGTCTCGCGAGATGGCGCTGCTACAGCGCGGGCTGCGCACAGCACCCAGGCCCGGGGCCGCGGGCCCCGCGAAGGCCTCGGCCCTCGGGGCGCAGGGGGAGACCGGCCCGCGGCAC